>NC_056740.1:364032674-364341424 GCF_019279795.1 Protopterus annectens
TTGGCAATTTCTCCTTCATCTTTGGGCCATGAAAAATCTTGTTCTGTTTGACATCCTCCATCTCAAAAACACTAGTTATACTAAAAATGCTTGCTCTAAAAACATCAAGCTTTACCTCGACATAAACAAGAGGTATTGTAGAAAGAGGTTCCTCACCTGACAAATCCCCTACCTATGGAGCAAGCTCCTCTTGCATGTCAAGCAATGTAACAAACTGGCTATCGTCAAGATCTGCCTTGACAGTTTTATTGGCACCCACAAACGTACTCCCAGGGTAAGTGGTATGGTCCTCATTGACTGATGTGGCAAATCCACTCACTAAACTTTCCAGGCCACATGGTTAGAGTCTATATGAATGGCCAGACTGGCTGCCTAGTAAGAGCCTGTGAATTTACATAGTAGGATTGCTTGTATCACAATCTCATGGATTTCTCTACTCATAGTATGAGTTCTGAGTAGTTTTTACTGGAGCATTGTGATTTGAACAATCATAGGGAATCCAGGGTAATATATATTGTGAGTAGTTGAGATTAGCCATAGTTTGCCAAATCACCCTGGCAGGTTGTATATGTTATTAAGTGATCTGTGTTGTAGACAGTATTAGTGTATTTTATGACCCATAGCTAGTGTGCTGTTTATTTTAGCATCTGCGTCTTATTTCAGAAGGTTAGAAAGAAATAATAAGTCTTATCACAGCCAAACCCAGGCAAAAAATGGATTGTAAATCAGCACACCAACCTGGAACAGTGCACTGAGTGCATAGTAGGATTCATATTGTGTGGATGATGTGACAGTCACACCAAGAGCATCATCACATATGCCAACCCAAAACCCTGGCTCACAAGTGAAGTGTATGAGCTCCTGAAGGCACGCAACACAGCCTTCAAGTAAGGGAATAAGGAAGCCCTCATGTTAGTCAGAGCAAACCTGAACAAGGGAATAAAAACAGCAAAAAGGGCATATGGTCAGCAGGTCCAGAGTCACTTCAATGACCTCAGAGACTCAAAACGAATGTAGCAAGGCATACAACTCATCACAGATTACAGGCCCAAGTCAGCACAGTGCGATGACAATATTGACTTCCTCAACAAACTAAACACCTTCTTCAACAGGTTTGAGGAAATAACACAACTGTGATAAGAGCCCCTACCAATCAAGGGTATGAAGTACTAAGTCTCAATCCTACTGTTAGAAAAACCCTGTGCAGGGTTAACCCAAGAAAGGTGGCAGGACCTGACAACATTCTGGGGTGGGTGCTTACAGAATGCACTGACCAACTGACACATGTTCTTACAGATAGATACAATGTCTCACTAAGTCAGACTATCATACCCTAATGCTTTAAAACTACAACTATAATACCTATCCCAAAGAAGTCCACACCATCAGACCTAAAGGGCTATCACCTCACCTTGGTAGTAATGAAGTGCTTTGAGATACTGGCCAAGGACCATATAACATCCAGTCTCCCTGCATCCTTAGATACATTCCAGTTTGCATATCGACCAAATCACTCCTCTGAAGATGATATCTCAATGGCACTTCAAGTATCCATGCCCCACCTGAAAAACAAGAATTGTTATGTACAAATGTTGTTTATAGACTTTAGCTCTGCCTTTAACACAGTGATACCCCAACACCTGATAAAGAAATTTGACCAACTGGGAATAAACACACCCCTATGCAATTGGATACTGGACTTCCTCACAGGCAGACCTCAGACAATACGCATTGGAAATAGCACCTCCGAGAGCATCAGTATGAATACTGGGGTTGCTCAGGGCTGTGTACTGAGCCCTCTATTGTTCACCTTGTTGACTCAAGACTGCACAGCCAAGTTCAGCTTGAACCACATCATCAAGTTTGCAGACGACACAATTTTTGTATGTCTCGTCAGCAATGATGATGAATCAGCCTATAGAGAAGTTAATCAACTCGTCTGTTGCAACAACAACAACAATCTCTCACTAAATGTGAATAAGACCAAAGATCATTGTCGACTTCAGAAGAAGGCATAAAACACACTCTCCACTAACAATCCACAATGAAATAGTAGAGAGAGTGAAAAGCACATAATTCTTGGGGATACATATCATAGATGACCTAACATGCACCATTAATACTACTGCCATTGTAAAGAAAGCACAGCAATGCTTTCATTTCCTGTGAAAAATGAGAAAGGTAAACCTCCCCTCTCCAGTCCTTGCTATCTTTTACAGAAGTACCATAGAGAGTGTACTAACCAACAGTCTTGTAACCTGGTACGGTAACTGTTCCACCTCAGACAAAAAGACCCTTCAGAAAGTGGTTAAGGTAGCAGGGAAAATCATTGGAACCACGCTCCCTGTCAGTCAAGAAATACACCTGTCAAGATGTCTCAGTAGAGCCAACAAGATTATCAGAGACATTGCCCATCCTGCCCATGGACTGTAAACCTATTTATCTTCCAGTAAACACTAACTCATTATGAGATGCAAAACAGCTAGGTACAAGAAGAGCTTTTTTCCATCACACTACTAAACTCAACACTATGCTGAAATCTGAAAAGGCTGTTGGAATTTCTAACAGTTGTATCACATATTTTTGTGCAAAAACTTTGGTGCAATAATTCCTATTGTGATTCTCTTAATTCATATTCTTATGCAAACCTATATGTGCTGTAATGATTACCATGAAAAGTTCCCCTTTCTGTGCAATTTTTTATATATAGTTAGTTAAGAGGTTAAGAGTCTAAAACAATAATGTGTGTCTTGTCAGGAGTAGCTGTTGTAATACAGATTGTCTACGTGTGAAAATGCCTCCACTTTGAGAAGGAGTAATGGAATTTCACTCACTGATACACAAGTTCTATAATCTGAATAACAATAAAGTTTACTTTGACTCAGTTCATGTTACAACTTAGTTTTGGATAACAATGGGCAGGTTACTGCTTTTGTACGAGTAGCTTTATCTTCTATCATTAGTGCTTTTATGCCACCAAAATATGTATGAGTCCATATTTTTTTCAGTAAAGAAAAAGTTTTCTTAATACAACTGTTGCCAACCCCTTGCCTCTTATTCCCGGACACAAAGCTTTTTGAATATGATTTTTTGCTAAAGGAATATACTAGGCTGCTTTGTGTCAGAGTATGTTATTGTTGAACCCCTTTTTTAATCATTTTAGTCTTAGTCTCTATATTGTGTCTGTGCCTGAGTTGTGGAAAACAGAGGTTGTGTTACCTCTGCATAAAGGTAGCATTGCAGATGACCTGGAAATTATCATCCAACTCAACTCACAACCTGTTAACTAATGGAAAATATCATAGGCATTTTGTATTAACTACAAAATTGGTAATTTACAATCTTTTGACACTGTTCAGTTTGGTTTTGTGAAGAGTAAGTCTAGCCTGCTTAATTTGTTTGATTTTAAAGGGTGTCACTGATACCATTTGCTGGAGGTTATTTAGTCCATGCCATTTATCTTGACCTTGTTATGGCATTTGATACAATTCCCCATGAGGACAATACTGTCAAGTTAAGTATCTTAAATATTAATCCAGAATAGACGGCGGTGATGGTGCTGCGGTAGCGTTGTCGCCTCACAGTAAGACGTTGCCCTGTTCAATTCTCAGCTAGAGCATCTTCTGTGTGGAGACATGTGTGAATGGGTGTACCTTCGTTGAAGGTTGTGCATCAGGGCCGGCAACTCGGCATGTAAAAATCTACTGCCAATTATTAGCGGACTGGAGTTCCGCTGTGGCGACCCCTAACCAGTCAACCTGATTTGACTGTCAACGAAATGTGCTTTTGATCAAACGTCACAGAAATATATGTATGTGTGTGTATATATATATATATAAATATATATATATATATATATATATATATATATATATATATATATATATATATATATATAAATATATACACACACATATTTAATAAGCAGGATAGTCCACTGGACACAGGTCCATTTTCAGTGGAGGCCTGGGGGGAAAAGCTCCACACACAACAAAACATATAATATAGAATATAACAAAGTTTTCAAAGAAAAATTACATTCAAAATGCAGTGAGTCATAAATCAAGTAGAAAATACAGATATAACAGACACAATTAGTAAAACAGAGAAATAATACATTAGTACTAGAGTCTCCTCCAGTCTAAGAAAACATCAGCATGATTGCTGGAGAGACATGTGTAAAACAACAGCTTCATAAAGATTGTGAGTCTAATCCAGAACATAAATCAGTTTTACTATATTGTATTTATATATTCAATCATAGGACCAAGACCTATCAATACACCTTGAGGTGTGAGAATAGAATGGTGGAGGAGGGTCTAACCTAGAGGAGGGTCTAACCTGGTGTAGTGCAAGAGCATAGCCGGTTAGTAATTAAATGGATTTTCTCTGAAATGTTCTCAACAAAGTTGCACCCATTACAAAAATCAGAGTCAAGGCAAACTATGCATCATGGCTGAGTAGGGACACAAGAGCCTTACTAAAGTGTAGAGATAATGCTTGGAAAATCTGGAAAAGGGATAACACTAGCATAGCCAAACAAAATTTCCAACAACTCAGAAAGCAGGCCAAGAAACAAACCAAACTAGACAAACTTTCCTTGGGTCCAAAAGAAACACTCAAAAGACAGCCAAACGTTTTGGCATGCTGTCAACTCCCTTCTAAAACCAGGAAAAATGATCACTCCAGCCCCCTCCTCAGACAACAATACCAAAGACATAGCATCCCAATTTAATCAATATTTTACAGAATCCATCCTAACTCTATCCTCCCAGCTATCCAATAACAACCATACACATATGCCTACCAAATGCACCGACAATATCCCCTCCTTTGCTCTCTCACCAGTTCCCACTGACACTATTAAAAAACTCCTCCTAAAACTAAAGCCAACCACCTTTGCAGCTGACAGTCTACCAGTCAACTTTCTAAAAATTGCTGCTGAATCCCTGTCTTACCCAGTTTCTATCCTCATCAACTGCTCCATACAGGAAGACTACATCCCCCAACTCTGGAAAGTTTCATATATCATACCATTTCATAAAGGTGGCAGTTCTTATGAATTCTCAAACTACCGTCCTATTGCCATTCTATCCCCTTATCTAAACTGCTTGAGAAATGTATTCACTCTCAAGTCATGACATTTCTAAACACACACAATCTTCTCTCCTCCATACAACGTAGCTTTCGGTAAAATCATAGCACAACAACTGCTCTCCTCTCTTTCACCAACCAAGTCAACCTTCACAGAAATAACAATAATTTTGCTTCTGCAATATTTTTAGATCTCTCAAAAGCATTTGACATGGTCTCACACTCCAAACCTCTAGACTTCCTGGTCTCCCTATCCTTTTGCCCCTTCCACTATTGCCTGGTTTAAAAGCTATCTGTCACATAGGCAGCAATCAATTCAATGGCAAGGCATACAATCTCCTTTACTCTCAACTATGATAGGCATACCACAAGGCTCAAGTTTAAGCCCAGTACTCTTCTCCATATCTACCAACAATCTACACACCTCTAACCAGCATGCCTCCCTTATACAGTACGCTAAGGATTCAACTCTTATCTGCTCTGCTCCATCACTTTCCACTCTACAGCAACTCACACAAGAATTCTTCAGTTCTGTAGAAAGTTGGATTACTGACAGCCAACTAACCCTAAACCCCAATAAGACAAAATTGTTACTTTTCACCCCCCACAAATCTATACCTACCCCCCTATCCTTTTCAATCTCTTCCAAAAATGGTACCATCATATCTCCCTCTGACCATACCAAACTCCACGGTGTAGAAATTGACAATAACCTATTCTTTGATGTCCACTTCTCACAAACCATAAAAAAGGTCCACAAAAAATGGGAACCCTATATAGGCATAAACAATTCCTCTCAGAACAGGCATGTATCACTCTAGCCCAAACCCATCTACTCTCCACTCTACTGTATGCCGCGCCAATTCTTACCCAAGTCAGAAAACTTGATCTTGCCAGACTTGAATCATGTTACAATAAAATTGCCAAGTTTGCTAACAACTTCCCCTTCAAAACCCCTCACTGTCAATCTCTAAGGGAACTACGATGGTTAGAACTTCCCCAGCTACTCAATTACCACCAGCGTTTCATTGCCTTTAATATTGTTAGACATCCGGAAAAAAAACAGCACTAAGCCAGTTACTTTCTCCATATGGAATAATTGTCCTCTCTGATCTGAGAAATCCCTCCTCTGCATCTCTAAAGCTAACAACTCAGGGAAAGCTCTTTTTTCTCATGCCATAGCTAGATCCTGGAATAACCTCCCCCTTCTCTGACCTCTTCCCCCACTAATACACATTTCAAATTACAACAGCTTAAATAGTTTTTTGTTGGTGTTTTACATCTTCTTGCCCTGCCATTTTTGTTTATTTTTATTTCAAAAATCACATCAACATCTAATGGCATGGCTATGTCCATGCATCACCTGAATCTCACAATCTCAGCACACTTTACACCTTCCTTTCTGCTATCTCTACTGTATATATGCTACAGTTAGATATCTTACTGTCAACTTGAAATTGCATATGTCATGTCTAATCATATGAATTTTTATTCTTTTATCCTATTTTTAGGATTTATTTTGTTTGTTTTTTATATATTTTGTTGGTTTTCTATGGCCTTGGAGAGACAGGACAGGGGATGGATTCACAGCTATCTTTATTCTCTTCGCTGCTTGGTGAATCAGTTGAGTGGATTTTAGTCCAACTTGAGAGGATCTCTCAGAGAATGGACCACATTGAGCATGGCCAGATGACGTCACCTCCTAATGGAGGACGAAATCAGGAAGTACTGACTGCTGCATCTGTTCACGATGGCAAGAGCTCCATCCAAAGCCTTTTAGGTGTTGAAACTGTGAATTTCAACACAAGCAGTCATGGAATGGTGAATGGAGACATGCCTGGTAATCTCCTGTATAGAGGAGGTTCAAATAATGCTGTTGGAGTTGGCGAAAACCATTTGGATCAGCATTCACAAACCAGCACCACTATTGTGGGGCATAACACTCAAAGAGATACAGTAAGGAATACAGCAAATGTTCCTATTAATATGAATGAATGGCTGGGACAGAGTTTAGCTTTTTCTACAGGTGGAAATGTAAGTGTATCTTCTTATACAAATAATTTACAGAAGTTGGATCATACGTTGTTGAAAATAAAGAAATTACAGTTGGACAGTGCCTACTTTAGGGAATGCCTGAGGTTGAGACTTGTACCAAAAGGATTGCGTATGTGGCGCTTTCCTACTGGCATTGTGGCTAATTCTGTTTTTCACAAAGAGCTTCTTGCTATGTTTGACCGCCATGGCTCCGAGTATATGGAGCTTGTGGTCAAACATAATGACATTTTATTAACTGAACTGACTGACTAGGGAAGCAACTGAATTGGATACCAAGGTTACTCAAGATATTGCACATGAAGACAATATTTTTGACTACAATCACATCTTTAGAAGTACTGAACAAGAACTGATGTACATTAAAACTAGGAAAATGAAAAAGATTGAAAGGGATAGGGCACAATATGATGCTAATATGGCTTACCCCCCACCACCCAGGTCACAAGCTTGGAACAGTGATGTTGATTAGAACAGAAATTCTTTACCTTCAAATAGTCAAGAGTCTTTTTTAGACCAGGAAAATTTCCCTCCTTTAAGGAGATCGGAGAGGCTGAGAGACAGGAACAACCACAACAGCTAGAACAATCAGGGCCGAGGGACATTTTCTATGAATGGAGGACGTGGAGGGTCAGTCGAATTATCGGAGGGGAGGGCGGACATCAGGGTGGAATTAGTGCCTATGGAACATGTTTTTGAAAATTGTAGTGTGTTTAAGAATTCTAGTGGTGATTTTAATGTTTTTAACTACTCTGCTATGAATATTGATGTTCATATTTGTGATGTGTTAGCGAAAGGTTTGACTTTTGTTCCTTTCAAGAATTTTGATTTAGCTCAGACACTGGTTGATTTAAAAGAGTTTATTAGAAAACTAAATCTTAATGTTTTATTTAAGACTGTTGAATCTGTTAGCAACCCGCTGTGTATATCTAGCACTTATAATCCACCTATTCATCCCTCCATTTTGGTGTTTGAACAATTATGTGAAATTGATGTACGAAATATTCGGAGAAAAGTATGTCAAATGAATTTAAGTGAAGGTGAGACTGAAGATTTATACAGTTTGAAAAACAATAAAGATGTTAAGGTTTTAAAATCTGACAAGGATGGAGGGATAGTGATTATGGATGTATGTGATTACAATACAAGAATGAAGTTGATTTTGGAAGGGGTTGCATATAAATGGATATCTTTGAATGAACTTAATGGTTGTTATAACAGGATTAGGAATGAACTGAAAGATTTGTTTATATCTCTATTGATGAGTACAACTTTTTGTCGATGGCCCATCCAAAGATTCCTTATATGTTTGGTTTGCCCAAAATCCATAAGAACATTTTTGACCCTCCTATGTGCCCTATTGTGAATGGTAGAGGGTCCATTACTTATCCCCTTGGTAGGTTTCTGAAGAAGCAAAACTATGTAAGGATTTGTGGGATTTCTTACACAGGATTAATAGCATGGATTTTTGGACACAGGTTTATTCATTACTATAGATGTCAAAGATTTGTATTCGTCTATCCGCCATGATATTGGGGTTGAGTGGTTTTGTGATTTTTTTATTAGAAAAAGGTGTGTCTCAGCCTTGCATTAATGTGTACAAACAATTACACAATCTGGTCCTGAAAAATAATTGTGTTTATTTTGAGAGAGAATATTTCATCCAGGACGTTAGCATAGCTATGGGTTCCCCTTGTGGAAGACTTTACACCAACATTCTTATGTTACAAGTGGGAGAAGTTTCTTTTTAATTCTCCTTTTTATAACTTCTGTAAAATGTATATAAGATTTTTGGATGACATATTTATTTTCTGGGACGGATCTGAGCAGATGATTACTGAATTTTTGGCTTATATTAATAATTCAACCAATTTTTTGGACTTTACATATACAATTGGTCTCGACAAGGTTAATTATCTTGATGTCAGGTTACAAAAGGATTATGTATTAAGGAAATATGTTTCTGAAATCCACTGTAAGGAGACATACTCAAAAATCATGCATGTTGATAGTTCCCACCCTTATAGGCAGAAGAGAGGGGTGGTGAAGGGTCAGTTTGTAACAGCAGCCTGTATGGTTTCACATTTTGAGTCTTTTCTCTCTGAATGTGAACTTTTGAAAAGTATGTTCTTGAAAAGAGATTATCCCTTTGAGTTGGTGAACAATCTTATGTTAGAGGTTATCAACAAGAGGGAGAGGGGCTTTTTTGTGCAGTTTCGGCCTGCAGTAATGCTGTGACATTTTCCAGTATTATGAATAACAATAATTTGGACACATTGCTGCCAATATGGGATTATGAAATGCCTATTTTGGGCACACAAAATGGAAATAATGGACCTAATTTTCATTCAGCTTTCATTACGACTTATAGTTTGGAAAGCAAGGACATTGTGGATATTTTATTAAAAAATTGGGTCATTTTGTCCTCTTGTGGTGATGTTAAGCAATGCGTTGGTGAAAAACCTTTGATTGTATATAGAAAGGGTCGTTCTCTCAAGAACATGTTTGAAAATGGTAGTTACAAACTGTGTAAGGGTACCATGAAGAAGTGTGGTTCATGTAACTATTGTAATTATATTTTTGAAGCCTCTACCTATAAAATTAATTACGTTAAAGTATGTTTAAAGAAAAATTGTAATTGCCAAACAGAAAGGGTGGTTTACTGTGCTTTTTTTCTCTAAATGTCACTGTTTTTTTATATAGGGAAAACTGAGGGGAAATTAAGGAGTCGCATTTATGAACATCTGAGGGACATAAGATTGAAAAAAAGAGTCCAATGCTTTGGCTAAGCATTGTGCAGAGTGTGTGGGTCATGGTTTTAAATTTGTGATTGAACCTTTTGAGCACAATCCAAGAGGTGGTCCTTGGTCATTGCTTCTTGAAAGAAGTGAAGCTTTATGGCAGCTTAGAACTAATGCCATGCAATGGCCGGGCTTAAATGAGTCATTTTCTATCACTTGTTTTTTGAAATTGAGATCTTTGGAGAGATAAATATTTGTTGTTTATTTATGTAACACATAAAATTCTGATGGTAATACAACATAGGTATATATATATATATATATATATATATATATATATATATATATTTTTTTTTTTTTTTTGGTAGACTAATAGTTTTTTATGAAATATAAATTTGTGTGGTTAATTATATGTATTTTTGTGCATATTTTTATATCTATTTATTAAGTTTAATCATATTAATGTCATTGCACATGTTTTATCTGTGTAGTGTTGCATATTTTGTTTTATTCATTGTTTTTATATTTTTGGAATTCTGATGAATTTTACATTGACATTTATATAATTTTGTATTTATTAACACACATTTTTTATTTATCGCTCCCGGTCCTGAGTGTGTCCCCCTTTTAGGTGTTTTTTATATTAGATTCTTACAAATGATTCTCAGACAGATGCATATTTGTTGTACAGAAGAGTGAGATTTCATGTTTTATTCAGTTTGTATAGATGCATTTCTGTGTACTGCACATTCATGTCCATGTTTATAGTTTTATTAGGGCATTTTGAGTTTTAAATCTAATTTAGCTGTTGCATATATTTAAGTTGTTTTATTTGCAGCAATGTTTTAGCGACAGTTCTTTAACCATTTTGGCCAAACATGTTACTTATATAGTCCATGCACATAAGCTTGTATTGCTTTAATTTAAGAAGTTGGCCTTGAATGTTATATGAGCTGACGTTTGCTAATTTATTCATGTATTCACTGGTAACCTTTTTGATTGGGTTACAGTGTGGGCATGTTTTATTTTAAAATGGTGTTAGTCTGCTTTATAATTGAACTTGATAAAGTCTCCTAATGTGGAGACGAAAGTGCTTGTCCTTCTATTTTTTGTTTTATTAAAATACTGTGATTTATTTACAACAGCTTAAATAGTTTTTTGTTGGCGTTTTACATCTTCCTGCCCTGCCGTTTTTGTTTATTTTTATTTCAAAAATGCTCTCAAATCACATCTTATGAATACATGGCTATGTCCATGCATCACCTGAATCTCACAATCTCAGCACACTTTACACCTTCCTTTCTGCTATCTCTACTGTATATATGCTACAGTTAGATATCTTACTGTCAACTTGAAATTGCATATGTCATGTCTAATCATATGAATTTTTATTCTTTTATCCTATCTCACTAATCAGTGTTAAAGCATTGATGTATGAGACTCTCTGTCTTTCTAAATGTACTCACTTACTGCTGATGTATTGTTTATTGTTTAGACTGGATTGTATGAGACTTTTTATGTCTGTTGTTTTTCTGTCGGCTTTTCCTGGTTAGGGGTCGCCACAGCGGAACTCCGGTCCGCTAATGATTGGCAGTAGATTTGTATAGTGCCGAGGTGCCAGCTCGATGCCCAACCTTCAACGAAGGCACGCCCATTCTACGCATGTCTTTCGAACGCTACTCTACCATGGGGAGGACATACTTACCTCAGTCATCACCATTACATGATTGTTTGTATTACCATGTTGATGTTAATCTAATTGTGGAGCTTTTCTCCCTGGGCCTTTGCTATAAATGGACCTGTGTCCAGTTGGACTATCCTGGTAAACAAATGTAAAATAAATAAATAAATAAAATAGCGATTTTTTTAAAACTGTTTGAAGGAAGTGATAGTAGGTATGTGACTGGGTAGAGCTTTCCAGATTTTAGATACATAATTAGAGAAGAGGGAGTCCCCTGCTGTATTATTAGACTTAGTTACTGTGAGAATAAATTTGTTACTGGAGTGAAGAGTCCTGATTCCTGGTGAAATAGGTTTTGTAATGGAAGTTTTTTTATGGTATATAGTATAGAATATAGTATAGTGTATAGAGTATATATATATATATATATATATATATATATATATATATATATATATATATATATATATATTTCTGATGAAAAATTAATCAACATTGTTGGGAATCAACCCAGTTTTTCTTATCGCAATAATAAGTGTCTAAAGAGACTACTATGCTATATGCTATAATGCAGGCAATGCTCAGATGAGAACAGTACAATCCCAACAACAAGGCACTTTTGCCTGTAGGAATTGCAATCAGTGTTCATATGTGTGCAATAACAATAAGTTTATACATCTTACTACCAATAAAATGTATGTGTTGAAGCATTATGCTGATTGCAAAACGAGGGACGTGATATATACTGCCTTCTATATAGGGAAGATGAATCATACACTGAGGGAGAAGATCAGAGAACACATTTATGCTGTAATTAAGGAAGATGAAGGGACATATTTTAAACCATGGGAGCAATCATAGATTTTTGTTTTTAGTATTAGAGATTGTTCGACATAACAATAGGATGGGCAATATTAAGAATCTTACTGAACAAAGGGAAACAAAATGAATCCTTAGGATGCAAGCTGACAAGGGATTTGGACTAAATGATAAAGTAGTGTTAAAACCCTTTTTGCTAGAGAGACCTTTGAAGCATTAGTGTATATATACATTCATTTTCCAGCTATCTAGATTGATTTCTCATATTTTATCGAGAAACTGATACAAACTGTTTTTTAAATTGTTTTTTTTTTTGATTTTTTGGATTCTTTGAGATTAGAATTGTTGTATGCTTTCCACACATTTTTAATATATTAATATATTTTTATTCTTAATCATAATACATATATTTAGTATGCTTAATTAGTGAAGTATAAAACTTGATTCTGAATGTTTTTTGACTATCTATGTCTTAGATTGATTATTGCCATTTTAGAAAGTCATGAATATTAATTAGTTCAGATGCTTGGCACTGATTCAATGAGAGTATAAATTGTGTTCTTTTATATTGTGTATCATTTAAAGTCTGAGGAAGCGTCTGTTGAGATGTGAAAACACTAACTTCATTAAACAGTCTTTTAGCCCTTTGCTGTGTTTGCTCTTTCCTTCTGTGGTTTGATTTGGAATTTTATTTGGAGGAGCTTCATTCACTGGTTCTTCATCTGTTTTTACATTTTCTGGTTTAAACACTAACATTTTTCATGAGCTAACTTGAATGATCACAGATGTGAAGACCTGTTATACTTTCCTCTGTGATTATATGGAGAAAATCTGTCAGTGCACACATTCCTGCACATTCATAGGTTCATAGGTGTGTACTAGGCTGACAGCCCTGGAGCCTATAAAAGCCCAGCCCAAGAAGATTCCTAGTTTGCAATCATCTGTGAACTTGGTCAGCCAGAGGCCCTTTGTGTTGGCTTAAACTTCAGAGAAGTAGATGCCAAACAGGAGAGGACCTAAGACTGATCCCTGTGGGACACCACTTGTAACTGGTCGGTAGTCAGATTTGGAGTCCACTACTTTCACAATGTGGGTTCTATCAGTGAGCCAGTTGGCAACCTATCTTATAACATAAGGGTTTATGCCTAGTTTAGTGAGTCTAGTTATGATTCCTGAGTGAGGGATGGTGTTGAAGGCCTTGACAAGATCTAGGTAGGCTGTTAGCAAAGTGTGTATTATCTATTGAATAACTTCCTCATGCTAAACATTCTGTAACATTCAACTGTACCACAGTTACATCTTGTTTATCTCTCTACTTGTATTTTATGTGAGAAGATATTCATTAAAAAGTTATTTGAAAAAAAATGATCTAGGTAGGCTGTGTGAACTACCTTGACCTCATCCACAGCTCTGGTGGCAGACTTGAAGAAGTCTATCAGGTTGAGCAGGCATGATCTACCTTTCACAAACCCAAACTGCGTGGGATCCAGAGTTTGGAGATTCCCTATGTCCTTATTTATAAGGTCCATGATGATGCAGTCCATAGCCTTACATATCAGACTAGTCAGTCTAACGGGGCAGTAGTTCCCAGGGTCTGTAGTCACTCTCCCTTTGTGGAGTGGGATGGCCATAGCAGTGCATCATTCGGTAGGAACAAAGCCTGAAATTAGGCTGTGATTGAACAGGGTACTCAGGTGTTGTGCCAGTTCACTTTGTAACTCATGTAGAACACAGCCAGGGATATTATCAGGTCCCATGGAAGCTGTATTCTTGGCTTTGGACAGTGCATTTTTTACCTGTGTAGCCATGATAATAAGGACTTGGCATTCCTCAGGTATTGTGATAGGCCCTTTTGGGGGTGAAAGGGGGATAAAGTTCACACAGAACCTGTCGGCCAATATGTTGGCAATATCAGTTGGTTCTGTATAAGTATTGCCATTGTGCTGTAACTCAGAGTAGATCTGAGTATTGCCATATAGATGCTTAACACAACTATAGAATGCCTTGTAGTTGTCTTTTGAATCTGCAATTTTGTTTTCATAGCTAGCTTTGGAGGATTTCATGATGGATCTCAGTTTTTTGCTGAGTCTGACAAGGGAGTTCTTACAGTCTTGGGACTTCACCCTTTTCTGCAACAGTTTTTTTCCTTCTGTTGTAGAGTTTGTTTATGGTGGGGGACCACCAGATTGGCTTCCTTTATTTGGAGGAGAGCATATTGGATCTGTTTGGTATGGCACATTCCATGCACTTGTGTATGGCTCATACAGTGCATTGGTGTATGATTCAGTCATACGCCTATTTTCCATTTGCATGGGTGTCGTGAAGTTAGCCACCTCTGTTTTTAGAAGTCCAAAATTGGCTTTGGAGAAGTTTTTTACAGTGGTTTCCTTTACGCCGGGTGAGAGTGGATGTGGATATCCATGGTGATTAGCTTGTGGTCAGATCTGACCAGGTAGGAGTTGATTACTGGTGTAGAGCAAGGGTCGCCCATGTTAGTAATGACCAGGTCAAGGATGTTTCTACCCCTGGTGGGGGTAAGAATGAGTTCCAGGGTGCTGGAATTAGTGAATTTCAGAAAACATTAAGCAAGTGTGTTGGTACAGGAGTAATTTTCTCAGTTAATGGATGGGGTAGTTAAAGTCTCCCAGTATAAGGGTATTGGATTGTACCCTAATATTTTCCAGTGTGTTTAGGAATGTAGAGTGAGAGTCTTGGGACATGGTGGGGGATCTATAGCAGGTTACAGCCTGGATTGCAGTTTTACCCTGTGTTACTTGTACCTGAAGTATCTCTGATGTGTTATGTTGGGCTACTAGTCTGGAGGTGTGTATATGCTTTATGAATATGAAGACACCACTGCCTGGGGTGCTCTCTGGAGCCTTGAACCTGGTCTCAGTCACTGCACAGATGTCGATGTTCTCCATTTTAAGGAGTGCTTCGAGCAAGTGCATTTTGAGATTTAGACTTCTAGCATTGAGTAGCATAACCCTCAGATTCCGTTTGCTTGTAGCTGTTATGATGGTAATTTTGTCTTCAGGACATTGCCTAAAAAAGGCACTATAGGGGTGGCAAGAGCCTTGATCAGTATCCAGAATCCCTGGGGTGACAGGTGCAGGCCATCTCTGGCGAAACATTGAGGTCTGTTGATCATGTCATCCCAGTTAGACAGATACTGGATTCCCTTAGAATTACACCAGAAACTTAGCCAGTTGTTGAAGTCAATCATTTTCTGCTTGTACTGTGGTATCATTCTGGGTGATGGTAGGATGCTGCTCAGAGCTAGGGTCATACCTGCCTGGGCTACAAGATCCGAGAGGTCCTCTATGTCTCTTTTCATGTAGTCCATGGAGGTACGTTTCAGGTCATTCACACCAACATGGACAATGACATAGTCATATTTGTACCTGTTGTGGAGTGACCTATGTGTGTGCGTTATGTGGCCAATCCTAGCACTTGACAGGCAGCTGACCATAACATTCTCCTTATTCAACCTAGTTAGTGGGACATCAGTGTGCCTTACTATTGAATCACCTATGACTAGTGTATTGGGTAAATTGTTTTGCCTTATGGGCTTTGGTTGAGTGGCACACTGTTTATGTGAGCAATGTGTCTCATGGTTTGTGGTGGGATGTGGTGGCTGTTTGCATTTCTGCCTCAGAGGTCTTTGTTGTTTGAGCAGATTTTTAATGAGAGCCTCCACAAAAGAAGGTGTGTGTTTTGTGTTACTATGTGAGGCTTGTGGTGGTGTATGTTCTGGAGGGCTATATGTTGAATGTGGTGTGATGCAAGTGTTAACCTTCTCCTCTTGACTGTCTAATCCAGTCTTGGTTGGAGAGTGCTTTGCTTCCAATTGTGCTATATATGTGCATCTCTCACAAGTCATAGTGTTGGGAGGTAAGAGGAGAGAGTTGTCTGTGTACATGAGGCAGTTGCTGCATTGCCTCAGGATGCCCAAATTCACCAGGTTGACAGGGGAAAGCACAGGGAACTGACCTTTAGGTATGCCTTGATATGAGCTCAATCATATATGATATGAGCCTGAAGGCTTTTACAGGAAAAATGTCACTCAAAGTGTCTGAGTCTGTACAGAGCACTGCCAAACACTTGAAGGGAAACTAATACATAGACCCTGAAAATTTAAAGATGAAGTATTTAGGCAGATATTCTGAAGTAAGGAAGAAATCTTAACTGAAAATAAAGAAGTAGCTTGTCAAGAATGATAAAAAGAGGAGAGTCGCATGAATGGCCACTGCCTGGCTACTACTAATGTTGGTCTCAGCACAGCTTCACTCTATTGGGATACAATACTCCTTTGCTTCTTCTCTCATCAGAAGCAAAATGTTTACACTCATTCTAAGGGGATCCAGTATCTGTCTGCTTGGGATGACATGGTTGAAAGACCACGATGCTTTACCACAGATGGCCTGCACCTGTCACCCCTGGGATTCCAGATACTGGCTAAGGCTCTTGCTGCCCCTATAATGCCTTTTTTAGGCAAGGTTCAAATTAAAAATTCACCACCATAACAGGAACAGGCAAGCAAAAACTGAGGGTAATGCTACTCAATGCTAGAAGTCTAAATCTCAAAATGCACTCACTTGAGGCACTCCTTAAAATGGTGAACATCGAAATCTGTGCAGTGACTGAGACCTGGTTCAAGGTTCCAGAGAGCACCCCTGCTCTACCAGGCTATAACTCATACCACACTTTTCGGCCATGTAACCTAGACCAAAACACCAAAGGCTGAGGTGTGTCCATATTCATTAAGGATATCCACACCTCCAGGCTAGTTTCTCAGCATAATGCATCCGAGGTTATTAAAGTGCAACTAACTCTGGGCAAAACTGCAATCTAAATTGTAGCTTGCTACAGCTCCCCCACCATGCCCCAGGATTCCCACTCCTCTTTTCTTGATGCACTGGAAAATATTAGGGTTCAACCAAACACCCTAATAATGGGCGACTTCAACTACCCCACCATTAACTGGGAAAACTACTCGTGTACCAACTACTTAGCTCAACGCTTTCTGGAATTCATAAACTCCAATGCCCTGGATCAACTTATCCACACCCCCACCAGCGGCAACAATATCCTAGACCTAGTCATTCCCAACATGAGTGATCGGTGTTCCACATAGGAAGTCAACTCCTCGTTGGTCTGATCTGACCATAATCTAATCACCCTTGATATCCACATCCCGCCCCCACCCCTCATTAACGAAACCACGGTAAAAAAATTCTCCAAAGCCAACTTCATGCTTCTTAAGACAGAAGTGGTGAACTTCATGACACCCATGCAGATGGACAATACAGTTACAACTGCTGAATCCTACACAAATGCACTTTATAAGCGCTTACACGAATGCATGGATCGTGCTATCCCAAACAGAACCAAGATGCTATCCTCCAAAAAAAGGAAGCCAATCTGGTGGTCCCCTGTCATAAACAAACTGTACAACAGAAGGAAGAAACTGTTGCAAAAGAGAGTAAAATCTCATGAGTGGAGGAGCTCCCTGGTCAGCCTCAGTAAGAAGCTGAGATCCCTTATACGATCCTACAAAGCTAGCTACAAAAACAAAATCTCCACTAATTCTAAAAACAACCACAAAACATTCTATAGTTATGTCAAGAATCTCGATGGCAACACCCAGATCTGCTCTGAGTTACAACACAATTGCACGAAAATTACAGAACCAACTGATATTGCCAACATCCTGGCAGATAGATTCAGTGCTAACTTTACCCCCCACCCCCTAAACGGCCCATATCTATACAGGAAGAATGCACAGTCCCTGTAATCACAACTATGCAGGTAAAAGTTGCACTCTTTAAATCCAAAAACACAGCATCCATGGGACCGGACAACATCCCAGGCTGCGTTTTACACGAACTTCAGAATGAACTAGCTCCCCACATAAGGACCATGTTCAATCATAGCCTCGCATAAGGCTTTGTGCCCACTGAATGGTGCACAGCAACAGTTATCCCACTCCACAAAGGGGGAGCCACCAGTGATCCCGGGAACTATCGACCTATTAGCCTGACGAGCCTGGTCTGCAAGGCCATGACATGTATCATCATGGAACTCATAAACAAAGACATCGATAACCTCCAAACTCTGGATCCCACCCAGTTTGGGTTTGTGAAAGGCAGATCATGCCTCCTGAACCTGATCGACTTCTTTGAGGCAGTCACCAAAGCCGTAGATGAGGGTAAGGTGGTTCACACAGCCTATCTTGACCTTTCCAAGGCTTTTGACACCATCCCCCATTCTGGAATTATAGCTAAACTCACTAAACTAGGTATAAATCCCTATGTCACAAGATGGGTTGGCAACTGGCTCACCGACAGAACCCACACTGTAAAAGTTGCAGATTCCAAATCTGACCTCAAACCAGTGACAAGTGGAGTACCACAGGGTTCAGTCCTAGGACCTCTCCTGTTTGGTATCTACTTCTCTGAAGTACAGGCTAACACAGAAGGCCTCTGACTAATGAAGTTCATAGATGACTGCAAACTAGGAGCCATAGTCAAGTCCCCAAATGATGTGGACATCCTGCAGAAGGGCCTCGCTGAGACAGATGCCTGGTGTCAGAGCCATGGCTCAATGCCAAAACATGCAGTGTCATCCCCTTTGGTAAAAACTCTGTACCCATGAACTACCACATAGGCAGCAATCTACTTAACACCGAATGTGTGATAAGAGACCTTGGGACCCAGGTGACAGTAGTCTCTCCTTTGATAATCACATCGCCACAGTAGTCAGGAAGTCCTTCTACGTGGCACACCTCATCATAAAAGGGTTCTCATCCAGGAAAAAAGAGGTAATTGTTTCCCTCTACTTGACACTCATTAGACCCATTATAGAGTACAATGCCCCTTTTGGAATGTACCTCACAACACATCTGCAGCAGCTGGAAAGGCCACAGAATTACCTCACAAAGAGGATTACTGGCTTCAAACAAATGCCTTACACTGACCATCTCAAAAAAACTCCAGCTTTATTCCATAGCATATTGCCTACTCTGAGGTGATCTCTGCCTAACATATAAAGCTATGTCAAATCCAGAGCTGTTGGACATGCTACACCTAAAGAAATCCTAATCCCTCCAAGCTACACGCTCTAGAGACCTAAACCTTGTCACCACAATAAACAGGACATACTAGAAGGATAGATTCCTGTCCCAGAGACTTCCCATACTCTGGAACAGGCTACCCATCTATGTCAAGCAAAGTTCTTCATTAGCACTCTTCAAGAAAAATCTTGATGAGTGGATGAGAAATAGGAAATACACCCCGGGGATCACATCTGTGTCTCTGCTTGACAGTGGCACAGGAAAATAACTTTCTTGGGTGGCGTAAGCCAGGGAACCTTGTTGGCTAGGCTTACATAGGCCCTTGGGCTGATAGCCTAGTACCTATCTATGAACCTATGAACACCAGTCCCAAGAAAAGAAGAAGGCCACAGCCTGTTTGGTGATCCACAGTTTTGTCCCAGGTGAAGCAAGGGTCTGCAGCCTTGTAGCCTTTTTCTGGTAGATGCCTCGAAGAGCAACCAGACCTCAGGTCTGGCAATCAGGTAAGGTAAGCACAGACAATCACCTTCCAACTAGAAAGAGTCAGGAATCAATGCACTCTGCTCCTATTCTCACCAGGATCAGAATCTAAGCACAAATTCCAAGCTGTCACCTATAAAGCAGCTATTAAGCTTTCTGGTGATCAGCAGTCTCCAGGAAACAATGTAACTGCACTCCTTCTCTCACCAGTAGAAATCAGAAGCACTAATCCCAAGATGACTACTGAGAGGCAGAACGGGGGCTCTCCAATAACTGCTGGTCTTGCAATAGATGCTTAAAGGTAAGATCGAAAAAAATGGTTCATCCTAAATACTACAGTTTGCACTAAAGGAGTTAGATGTGAAAGTAGGTAACTTAAGTTTTACCTATCTAAAAAGTTAACTTTTAGTGGAGAGTCACTACTTTTAAAACAACAAGATAGATTAAAAGGAGGTGATCACTTTTTTATTCTGGTACTATGGGATACAGTAGGACGGCCGATAAATTAAAATAGTTGAAGGGGAGTGATTTCACAAAATGATAATTTTGTGCTTACTCACACCAACCAGTAAAAGCAGAGAGGAAATGAGATATATGGTTAAATCAACATAAGGGGCAGGCAACTAGAAAGACAGTGGTGTTTAAGAACACAACAGTAACTGGGTGGGAGGCTGGGAAAAATTTCTGTCTGACTCACAAGAGACAGAGCTGTGGTGTCTTTTCAAGTTTTAATATGCAGTTAAAAGCAGAATACAAGTAAAACACAGTGTAAAGAAAACAAATTACAGTATACAAAATAGAAAAAGGCAATAAAGTAATACAGAATACAACAAATAAAAAGCAAACTAACCTTTCCCTCACAGCAAACCATAGCAGAGTGAGCCTTTCCACTATGAAGGTGCCATTGCATGCACAGCTTGACAGAGCCTGATACACATACATGGTCCATAAGCTGCAGAACATGCACCTGTCACTCCTTCAGGTATTAACATTGCAGCAAAGTTGACCACCACCTCTACCCCCCAGAATGGATGAGCTGGCATAAGCAGCTCACTTTTACCTTTCTTCCTTCATTGGTTCCCCTGTTTACTGGGCCACTGGTCAATCCCTAGTCATTTAGGTAAAGAAATAATGTAAAGAGCTATTGCCAAATGAAAACTGTGGTTATATATTTGCTCCTTAAGAGTTAAGTCCAAAGCATTAATAAAACACTATGAGAACTAGTTAACAATTTCCAATGTGTGTGAGTCGGGTGGTGGGTCTAACTTGTTTAGGTGTGCCAGCACTGAGCAGATAAAATACATTGAACCAGCTTGTGATTATGTGGGCTGTTACTCTTTTTTTGCTGGATAATGACAGTTCTATCATTGTATGCAATCAATGACTTTACTCAGTTCTGCATCTCTTTAATTCTAGCAAGTCTGTTAGGTGTTCTGGTCTGGTACATTTCCAGTTGTATAATTCAGTCATTGGTTTCTTCAGCTAAGTAAGGTAAAGTTTTTGATTTTGATCATCTCCCCTTGAGAGTAGACATTATTTTAGTACAGCTTGAAAGCACTGCAGAAATACTGAACAACTAAAGCCATATCTAAAGAGTAAAGCTGACACCAGTTAATCTGAGTGTGTCTTTAAGATAGCTGGGGTGTCTATAAGATTGCTAGCACTAAAGCTCTCTGTAATTTTGCAAATGGTATAACACTAGCCCTTTTGTACTTTGAATTCATGTCAGTATAGATAAACTGAAATGCACTGACATATTGGAATATGATTTCTGATGAAATCAGGTAAAGCATCAACATAATGAACATTGCTTGGGGAGGATGATAGTAACCAGTCTATAATACATTCCTTTTCTGAGTCAGTTCTAGTCAAGGAAGGTGCAAGCTGGGAAATACCATAAAGGCTGGCTGGTGAGGTGAGTCAGCTCAGTTTAAAATTCCTAGCAATTCACCCATGAATGGGGTAAGTCATGCATACATGTCATCTGTAGTATTTGTTTGTGGAGTTGGCTGGTACACATATGTAGGCTATCATGAGTCATTTCTTAACATTCATTCTACCAGAAACAAGACTAAATTCTTGTTGATTTGAAAATGGGAACAGATGGGGTGCCAGACTGCATTGCACGGAGTCACTACAAAAAATGAAAACTTTATCCTGCACCATTGTGGGATCAATCACACATGATCATCTTATATCCTAGCAGAAGAAGTTTTAGCTCTGTAGACTCATCAGATTTCTGCAGATTATTGGTGCATTGACAAGTATCATTTTAAGGCCTTTTGATTGCCTCTTCCTGATATCGTGTGTACCACTATAAACTATATTATGAGCTGGCTGGGTAGTGTTAGATTGTGGAGATGTATTAAAGAAATACTGAGTTATAACCAAATAAAACAAGGCAAACACACACAAAAACACCAACCAGGAATCAAAGCAAATACATGTCTGAATGAGGCTCCACAATGGGAAATACAGTGGTGTAACTGGGTAAAAAATCATTTTATAATTTATAAATGTAGATTTATATATGCAGTGCACGGAGCTTTGTGATTATGCTCTGAGATCAGGAAAAAGATAAACTTGTTAAGCACTTCTCAAGTGCGAAACCCAGTCATAACAGCACTTAGGGGTGTGTGTGTGTAACAACTGATACCCATACAATCCCTTGTTACACACACCCCAAGCACTCTTACAATTGGGTCATGCACTAGAGACTATCAACGGACATTACTGGCCAGGAAAGAACTGCAACAGAAACTAAAACACTTTTCATTTCTGCCTGCTGGCTTCCTTTCATCAGTCCTTAAATTTGTCTCATATGTTAACTCAGTCTCTAGTAACTAAAGATTAAAGTCAGTCAAAACTGCCAACCTTAGAATTTTGCACATCTTATTGTTCAAAAAATTATATATTGATGTGAAACAATTTGTTCTATTAAATTTTTAATTGAATTAGTAGAATGTTTAGAAACAGTGTCTAATTTTAATCCTCTGTCTCCCAGATATAAAGTGAGAGGTGTGTTGCTCTGACAGCACTTGCTAATTGCTTTACTGGCTTTCAATGCCTATAAAACACTTAACACTTTTTCAGTAATTAGTCATGCTATCATCTTTCCTGGACAATCAAAGTTTTCTGGTTTAAACACTAACCTTTTCCCTGAGCTAACTTGAATGATCACAGATGTGAATGCCTGTTATACTTTCCTCTGTGAATATGTGAAGGAAATCTGGGGGTGCATACATTCCTGTACATTCCTCATGAAGGTGCCATTGCATGCATAGCTTACAGCCTTTTTCTGGTAGATGCCTCGAATAGCAACCAGACCAATCAGGTATGTTAAGCACAGACAATCACTTTCCAACCAGAAAGAGTCAGGAATCAATGCACTCTGCTCCTAGTCCCACCATAATCAGAATATAAGCACAGATTCCAAGCTGCCACCTATAAAGTGGTTATTAAGCTTTCTGGTAATCAGCATTCTCCAGGAAATAATGTAACTGCACCCCTTCTCTCACCAGGAGAAAACAGAAGCACTAATCCCAAGATGACTACTGAGAGGCAGAATGCGGGCTCTCCAATAACTGGTAGTCTTGCAATAGATGCTTAAAGGTAAGATGAAAAAAAATGGTTTATCTTAAATGCTGCACTGTGCACTAGAGGAGTTAGATGTGAAAGTAGGTAACTTAATTTTTACCTCTCTAAAACATTAAGTTTTAGTGAAGAGTCACTATTTTTAAAACAGCAAGATAGATTGAAAGGGGGTGGTCACTTTTTTATTCTGGTATTATGGAATACAGTAGGATGGCCACTAAATTTAAGTAGCTTAAGTGGAGTGATTTCACAAAATGATAATTTTGTGCTTACTCACACCAACCAGTAAAAGCAGAAAGGAAATGAGATATATGGTCAAATTAACATAAGGGGCAGGCAACTAGAAAGACAGTGGTGTTTAAGAACACAACAGTTACCGGGTGGGAGGCTGGGAACATTTCTGTCTGACTCACAAGAGACAGAGCTGTACGGTCTTTTCAAGTTTTAATATGCAGTTAAAAGCAGAATACAAGTAAAACATGGTGTAAAGAAAACAAATCACAGTATACAAAATAAAAAGGGAATAAAGTAATACAGAATACAACAAATAAAAAGCAAACTAACCTTTCCCTCACAGCCAACTGTAGCAGAGTCTGGGTGAGCCTTTCTAGTAAAGCTCTGAAATGTTTTATTTTACCCCTTAAATAGAAGGTTTACTTCATAGCTCCAGTCCCTCAGTTCACAGATGATTAACCTTAACTGACCTGTTCTAACTTATGTGTGACTCCTTAATTGTCCTGTTCTAATTTCTGTCTGACCCACAACAGACAGAGATGTGGTGTCTTTTCAAGTTTTAATATGCAGTTGAAAGCAGATACAAGCAAAACACAGTATAAAGAAAACAAATCACAGTATACAAAATAGAAAAAGGCAATAAAGTAATACAGAATATAATAAATAAAAAGCAAACTAACCTTTCCCTCACAGCAAACTGTAGCAGAGTCTGGGTAAGCCTTTCCAGTATGAAGGTGCCATTGCATGCACAGCTTGACAGAGCCTGATGCACATACATGCTCCATAAGCTGCAGACCATGCACCTGTCACTCCTTTAGGTATTAACATTGCAGCAAGGTTGACCACCACTTCTGCCCCCCCCCCCCAGAATGGGTTCGCTGGCATAAGCAGCTCACTTTTGCCTTCCTTCATTGGCTCCCCTGTTTATTGGGCCAATGGTCAATCCCTAGTCATCTGGGTAAATAAATAATATAAAGAGCTATTGCCACTTGACAAACTGTGGTTATATATCTGACACTTAAGTACAGCTTGAATGCACTGCAGAAATACTGAACAACTAAAGCCAGATCTAAAGAGTAAGGCTGACACCAGTTAATCTGAGTGTGTCTTTAAGATAGCTGGGGTGTCTATAAGATTGCTAGCACTAAAGCTCTCTGTAATTTTGCAAATGGTATAACACTAGCCCTTTTGTACTTTGAATTGATGTCAGTATAGATAAACTGAAATGCACTGACATACTGGAATATGATTTCTGATGAAATCAGGTAAAGCATCAATATAATGAACATTGCTAGGGGAGGATGCTGGTAACCAGTCTATGATACATTCCTTTTCTGAGTCAGTTCTAGTCAAGGAATTTATATGTGGGAAGCACCATAAAGGCTGTCTGGTGAGGTGAGTCAGCTCAGTTTAAAATTCCTAGCAATTCACCCATGAATGGGGTAAGTCATGCAAATATGTCATCTGTAGTATTTTTTGTGATGTTGGCTGGTACACATATGTAGGCTATCGTGAGTCATTTCTTAACATTCATTCTACCAGAAACAAGACTAAATTCTTGTTGCTTTGAAACTGGGAGCAAATGGGGTGCCAGACTGTGTTGCACTGAGTCACTAAAAATAATGGAAACTTTATCCTGCACCTTTGTGTGATCAATCACACCTGATTATCTGGTATTCTAGCAGAAGAAGTTCATTATCTGTAATATGGTGTCTTAACTATATTTCTGTAAAACAGCTGGTTTGTAGTGAAGCTTTTAGTTCTGAAGAATCCTCAGCTTTCTGCAGATACTTGGTGCATTGACAGGTATCATTTTAAGGCCTTTTGATTCCCTCTTCCTGATATTGGCTGTACCACTATAAACTATATTATGAGGTGGCTGGGTAGTGTTAGATTGTGGAGATATGTAAATGAAATACTGGGTTAGAACCAAACAAAACAAGCCAAGCACACACAAAAACAACAACTAGGAGTCAAAGCAAATATATGCCTGAATGAGACTCCACAATGATACAGTGGTGTAACTGGGAAAAAATAATTTTATAATTTATAAATGTAGATTTATATATGTAGTACGTGGAGCTTTGTGATTATGGTCTGAGATCGGAAAAAAGATAAACTTGTTAAGCACTTCTCAAGTGCGAAACCCAATCATAACAGCACTTACAGGTGTGTGTAACAATTGATACCCGTGCATTCCCTTGTTATACATACCCCAAGCACTCTTACAACTGGGTTTTGCACTAGAGACTATCAACAGGCATTGCTGTGCTGGCCAGGAAAGAACTGCAAAATAAAGTGAAGCACTTTTCATTTCTGCCTGCTAGCTTCCTTTCATCAGTCCTTAAGTTTGTCTCATATTTTAACTCAGTTCCTAGTAACTAAAGATTAAAGTCAGTCAAAACTGCCAACCTTAGAATCTTGCACATTTTATTGTTCAGAAAATGATACATTTATGCAAAACAAATTGTTCTATTAATTTTTTAAGTGAATTAGAATATTTAAAAACTGTCTCTAATTTTAATCCCCTGTCTCTGAGATATAAAGTGAGACGTGTTGCTATCTGACAGCACTTACTAATTGCTTTACTGGCTTTCAACACCTGTAAAACACTTCACACGTTTTTTCTGTAACTAGTAGTATATGGAACAGATAAAGCTCAATGCACTACAAAGAATTACGAGTGGGTCTCTGATCATAACCCCTTATTATATGTCCTCAACACGGATGCCAGGATTCACCTCTCACGTTTTGCTCTTGAGGTGAATTTCCTGGCATCCATGTTTCATACATATAATAATCTGGTTATGAGTGGAGACCCAATCATAATTCTCTCTGTCTCTCTCCATCTATATATATATATATATATATATATATATATATATATATATATATATATATATATATATATATATATATATATATATATATATATATATAAATATATATATATAAATATATATATATATATATATATATATGAGTATGTGTGTGTTATACATTTATTATTTATGTATTTATTACAATTGTTTACTGGCATAGTCCAGCTGGAAAAAACTACCCCCTTTAAGTGGAGCTCCATCGAGAAATGCTCCAGAAAAATTCCAGTATTATGTAACTATCATAGTAAACAGAGGTAGAGAAGTAATAATAAAATATAAAAATTTAAACAAAATATCATTAATTAATAGCAGCATCATATAATGAACTATTAAACTTTTTCCAGGGAGAAAAGCACTGAAAAAAAATTACATAAAGAACATAAACAGAGGTATACAAGTAATCAGCAAATATACATAAACAGAATATCATTAATTAATAGCAGTGCATAAAGAGCTGTGAAACATATTTGGAAAGTAACTGGATGGAAGGAAAGAAAAAGAGAAAACTGGAGGATTACTATTAATAGAAGAGAGACAGAATGTTTTAGGATAGGTAGAAGGAAGAAGAGAGAGAGGTAGAAGACAAGGAGGACATTTTGCACTAATAACTAAGGGTATAGTGCTTCAGAAGAAAAGCAGAAAATAAAGGGCAGGGCATTCATCATTTAGGAATTGTGCATGTACAGAGACAGGTATGATTTAGGTATTTTTTTGTTTGTGCCTTAAAAATAGTTAGTGTTTACTATGTTTCTTAGAGTGAGAGGAAGGGAGTTCCAAATTTTGGCCAGGAAAGAGGAATACAAAGACTCACCAGCTGAGTTGTTAGCTTTTATAACAGTTAATATCATTTTGCCAGTGGATCTCAGCTGTCTGCTTGGGTTATAAATAAAGTTGAAGAATTTTTTTTCAAAGTAGGGCATTTATTTGGATAATAGATGAGTTTATGGGAAGTGCCTAGTTGGGAAAATGTAAGGTGATGCCTTAGCTCTCACCACTGAAGTTTTTTTTTTAAAAGTCCAGACTGTGATGTGTCCTATAATGATAATTGACAGCAAATTATGCCACCTTATTATAGCACTCTTCCAAAACTGAGAGTTGAGTGGATTGTAGACTACTCAAGATGGGAGCAGCATATAATAGTGGGGGGATGAGAAGGGACCGAGCAATACTTTTTCTGTCATTATCTTTGAAGAATTGTTAGACTCTATACAGAGCATCTAGCTTTTGGTCAGTGATTTTTACTTCTTGTTTTATGTGATTGTAACAATATATGAGGTACTGCCAGCACAGTTAACTCAAAATCTTGAAATACATATATGTCATCTGTGAATATCAACCTGATTTGTACAGATGTTTGTGTTGAAAAGGTATTTGTAAAGTGCTTGTGTTTGAAATGTATCCACAGTGTGCCCTACTGGAGAAAACAGAAATGTACATGCACTATTGTAAATTTTTAAATGCATATGTTTTAACAGAGGAAACAGGAAGGTTAACCTCACTCCAGCAAATGTTAAAATATATCTGAAATTAAATCACATTATGGGCAGGCCATAAAAATGCTATCTCACAGGCTTCAATGTAGTCAGAGATACAAAGTCTGTACAAGGAAGCTTTCTGTATTGTCTTTGGGGTGAACTAATTACTACTCTGGACACATGGAGGTATGACATTGTTTTATGACTTCCAGCATCTGCCACAAATCTGAGCAAAAGCCCTTGCTTGTGTATTTTTACAGGCAGGTGCTAAATCCTGCCAGCTTCCAGCAATGAGGGTTCGCATGGAACTATCCCAGAAGTAATATTTTAGATATTATTTTGAGAAGTCTCTTATTGAGACCGAGCATTCTGTATTCTGTCTTGGGCCTGACAACAAAAAGACCATTCACCACATCATCTGCCTTTATCTATTAAGTAAGTAGGGAATAGTATAATTCTGTTAGATTCAGTCAGGAATATAGCAAAGATTAGTTTAGATATTACTTTTCTTTTTTTGTCTGAGTCTGTCCTTCAATGTTATTTTAAACATTTCCTGTGATTTGTGAACTTTGATACCACTGTGAATAGATATTTAGTATTGTCATGTTCTTTTATTATTTATTATTAAATATATTTAAACCTTTCATTGTGGCTGATCTTTGCAGAGATATTTAAGTTTTGAGAGTATCTGCGTATCTGTTTGGTGACACTGTGTGGGACACTCCTAATAGTCTTGCTCTTGGGCAAATTACCATTTCTATAAATATTAATTTCACTCAGTATATTGGGTACCCTTGTAAAGACCTTAAGGTAGCTGTCAGGAGTGTCCGGTGGCAGTCATAACTACCTTATTGTCTGGGCAGAAGGGAGCATAGCTAGTAAATCCTTGCCAGCCTTTCCCAGGTGTGTGTGTGTGTGTGTGTGTGTGTGTGTGTGTGTGTGTGTGTGTGTGTGTGTGTGTGTGTGTGTGTGTGTTTGTGTGTGTGTGTTTCAGCTACTTGGCCAGGGACACGAAGCACTGGTTGGACAGAGAGGATGCTGGAGGTCTTGGCTTGGACACTCAGCTGAGATCTCAACTCTATAGTTGTGCCAGTGGGGAGTCTTACTAGGGATCTGGAGAAAGAGGGAGAAATCAGCCCCATACTGACTGTGTTCACCATGTGTTCTTTAAGGGAAATTGTGCTTGATTGTGCTTGATGCTTAGAACTGCATCTGGAGATACTGTATGTGTACCTGTTATCCTCCCAGTGAGTGTCCCCCACTGGTGCCAGTGATGAGGACTGAGGCTCCTTGATTACTGGCCCAGATGTAGGACGTCACAGTGATGATCAAATTTTAAACTTTCTTCAACAGTGAGTCATAGAAGCTTAGTTTGACTTATTGTTCTATGTTGGTGTTGTCAGAGGAAGTGATATTGAAATTATTTTTGTTGTCATTTGAATGCTTTGTGGTAAATAAGATCAGTTTTTTTAGGGTTAAGGAGCAACTGTGTATCAGACAGCCATGTCTCTATGGTGGAGAAAGACTCTTGAGTGAGTTGTTTTAATTTATCTATGCTTTTAGCAGAACAGATGATTGTTGAGTCATTTGCATACTGTATGATAGTGGCTTGTTCAGAAGCTGGAGATACTGTATGTGTACCTGTTATCCTCCCAGTGAGTGTCTCCCACTGGTGCCAGTGATGAGGACTGAGGCTCCTTGATGAATATATTGAATGACAGGAGACATAAAATGGCTCATTGAGGGAGATCCACTGTAATCAGAAGGAAAGAGGAGATGTCATTTTGCCATTTTACTGCCCTTTGCCTGTTTGAGAGGTAACTGGAGAACCAAGATAGTGAACTTTCATGTAGTCTTAGGCAAGCCAGTTTTGAAGCAATTTCTGGTGAGATACCACATTGAAAGCTTTGTATAAATCTAGGAAAAATGCTGAGACTAAGTTCCCAGAGTTTTGATATTGGTTAACAGAGGTTATAAAACTAAGAAGAGATGTACATGTATTATCAAAAGTACATAAACTGTGCTGTGTAAGGGAAAGGAGGCAATTGTCAGTGTGAAAACTAAGATGTTGAGACTGGATACACTTCTCCAGAATTTTTGGGAGTGGAGTCAGTGTGGCTATAGGCCTGAAATTTGAAAGCTCATTTAAGTTTCCACCTTTAACTGAATCTGCACTGAAAACATTCCGTCTAACACAAATGATAAGCAAAACACAGCGGTAAAAGAACACCACCAACCGCTGTCCAAACCTCAGCAATGGACCAAAAATGCCGCCTTCCTAAACAATACCAACAATATGGTGCATAAACTGCCTTCAAATTGGTACAAAAAGATCCAGAGACTCCGGTAACCAGGCGAATTAAAATGCCTCCGACTACTGTCCAAAACCTTAATAAAATCGCTACTGACCTAACCTAAATAAATAATATTATAATAAACATGATGTAAAAATGATGAATATAATATATAATTTACAGTACATATAGCCTAATAATTACTGAATGTACAATTCTATCTGGTGAATACAATAACAAATACAATAAAGTAACAAATACAATAAAATATGGGTGCGCGAACCTGGTGTAAACAAATTATCTAGCACACAGAAGTGGTTTAATAGAAATGTGGTCATTCAGACCTGGTGGTGTCACTGCGTCTGTTAATAGTTGCCACAAAACTTCTTTGTATGCAAGTAAACTTCTAAAATCGCCACCCCTAGGATCCATCTATACATTTTCCAAAATAGAAAATTTAAATGTATGTTCTGGTCCTTGTTTTTCTACATGTCTGTAAAGTGCGTTATTTATATCCTTTGTCCTTATACTATAGAGATGTGCATATATCCGTTTTTTTAAAATGCCTCTCAGTTTTTCCTGTGTAATATCCTGGACAAACTACGCATTTAGCTAAGTAAATAATATACTTCGAATTGCAATTGCCCTGTTTGAACCTAAGTCTTGTCTTGTTAATGTTATTCAGAACAGTACCTTCATCTTCATTAATAACATAGCATTGATTGCAGCAGCCGCATTTTGAAGTGTACTTAGTGCTGTGGGCTAACCCAAAGTCCCTTGGACCCCTTTCCAATAAACCTTTTAGATTTCTCCCCATTTTGTAAACAAAATTTAGTCTTGAGCCTAAAATATCTGTGGAGTCCTGGTCCACCATCATATTGAACTGATCCGTTAGACGCTTTGTAACCAGAGTGTTGCCACTTTAAGAGATTTGGCGCCAATGAAATTATTTAAACATTTTGAACTAGTTGTTTGGACTGTTCTGATGAAGCTCACTTTGTGTGAGTGAAAGCGCTTAACATATTTATGTTTCGATTTTAATAAATGACTTTTTGTTTTTACCACGACTGTGGACACAATCTGTTGTATATCCTTTGCAAATAGTTTGAGACAGTGTTTTGCATTGTTCTGTGGTTTTGGACAGTAGTCGGAGGCGTTTTAATTCGCCTGGTTACCGGAGTCTCTGGATCTTTTTGTACCAATTTGAAGGCAGTTTATGCACCGTATTGTTGGTATTGTTTAGGAAGGCAGCATTTTTGGTCCATTGCTGAGGTTCAAACAGTGGTTGGTGGCGTTCTTTTACCGCTGTGTTTTGCTTATAGCTTTCAGTGATAGAGCAGTTGATTAGGATTGAGATACACCCACCCACAGACACATACACATACATATATATAATGTACATATTTGACACACACACACACACATATATATATATATATATATATATATATATATATATATATATATGGGTACCTATTACTTGATCGACAAGTCAAAACAGCGACACTCACATGTTCGACTCCACATCATCGACACTTCATAACATCGACATTTCAGGTAAGCGATCTTCCCCCTCACAGGACCCATGGTAGCACTCGTTTCACTATTAAGAAGGTAAGGACAACGCTGTCAGGGTACATTTTGAAGACTGACGTAAACCTTGCTCGTTAAAAGACAGAAACGAGTGCTACCATGGGTCCTGTGAGGGGGAAGATCGCTTACCTGAAACGTCGATGTTATGAAGTGTCGATGATGTGGAGTCGAACATGTGAGTGTCGCTGTTTTGACTTGTCGATCAAGTAATAGGTACCCATATATATATATATATGTACATATATACATATATCCAAATATACTACAAGACTGCTGTATGTCAGAATAAGGAAAGTACTCCAAAGTTCTGTAGTCTCAAACTTAGGATATATTCCCCAAAATTGTACTTTCAGTCTTGCTAGTCAAAGGACAGACATTACAGTCCCTGGAACTGGAACATAAAACCAGAGAATCAGGTTAAACACCATAAGTCCATGTTGAATTTGGTAGAGTAGCCAAACTTCCCCAGTACCATTCCCAAATGATGGAATGAGATGCTGTTGTTAGAGTAATGAAAGCCACATACAGAACATGATAGTACTCCTCACACTTTATTCATTCTTCCCTGCAAGGAAGATCGTGTCTGTTGTTCTGTGATATTGTCTAAGTCCACAATGGAATTCTGCCAAAATAACTTAAAATGAAGGGAAAGAGATAGTTTAGAAACATATGGCCAAGGATTTTCCCTACAGTGGAGACTAAGACAATGTCTCAGTCATTTTCACACACTACCTAGTCTTATGTCTTGAAGACAGCGATGATGTTGAAATTCTTCTTATAAAATGTTTTTATTGTCTTAATTTTCCATAATGAGCTGGTGGAGTTTCAGGATCAGTTTGTTGACTCCAGCCTTAAAGACCATGCCTGGTATGCCACCAGGTCTTTTTGGTGGCACATCTTATTTGTTTCATGGTAAGAAAAATACCAAAAGAGCCTCTTTTTTCAGGATATTGAGAGCTAGATTTGACAATGATGTCTGTTAAACAGAACACAGAGATCAGGATTGCCTCAAAGTGCTCATTACAACCTACATTAAATGACAGAATTTGCCTTGTGGAAATAAGGCCATTTGAAGTGGAGTAGGACTTACTCTACCAGTGCCCCTTGTATCCTCCAAGAAGTGTCATGTTTCATGTTTGCCAGTACAAAGCTGAGTATTCTTTATCTTGTCTGACCATATTTCTGAAGTGCTGGATCTTTGAGTATCCACCTCTATTTGCTGGTATGAATCTTTCTTTTACAGGCATGAAATGTCATCTTACCATGTGTCATGAGCTCTTATTATCTGACTGAGATGATCCTGAATCACAATATCAGTTTCTTCATACTAGTCCTTCTGATGTTGGATAGTCAATAAATTCAACATATGCTGCATGGACTGCAGTTTTGAACTCCTTCGCACATGCTCACTGTCATCTTTGACTGCAGGTGTTTTCAATAGCCTTGCTTCAGTGATAATACTTGAAGCCCATGACAATCAATCCATGTTTAAGGTAGTTGGTGTTGTATTTACTGTGCAATGAACTTGGCTGAGTTTAGTGTTTATGTGCAAGGTAAATCTTCAAGATGTTCTTCTGAGGAGAAGGTCTGTCAGCCAGTCATAAACATTTTTCATGATTCTTGTGATGTGGGCATCCTGTTAATTACATGTTGTAACAATGATGAGTCAAGGAGGTAATAGCCATTAGATCAAAGTTATCACCAAGTCATCTTCAACTTTTTTATCTTTCTGAAGATAGTGCTTATAATGACTAGGCTGCATTCCCCAAGTTATTGATAATGTCTAGGCTGTGTTCCAAGCATATGTTCAATAGCAGACTGGTAATAAATACTGAATATTCAACTGCCTCCTTCTTGGTGGTATTGTATCATTGTTCTAAATAACATCCAACTCTAACACTAAGGTCTTCAAGAATAGATTTGCCTTTCTTTGGTGTGTTGATCAAGATTGTATGAAGCCTGATACTAAACTTTTCCTTGACATCATGATCAAAATTAATAATCATAGTTTCTGTACTGATGACGATGTCATACTGACTGCTGTTGAGCTTGTGATGAAGGTCCATGAAATATTCATCAAAGCCAGTGGAAAGCATACCTCTCAACTTGCAGACATTGAAAACAAGAACAAAGGCCCTTGAAAAATAGGAACATCCAGCTAAAAATCTGGACATCTAGTTAGCATAAAAGTTGAATATCAAACAGCACATAACTCTTCCCACTTCCATTAGGAATGTGGGATACTACTGAGAAACACGTTTAAAAAACAGAGAGTGACAAAACTGATGGAACTGTATAAGCACATTATCAAAGAGACAGTGTAAAATCTGTAAATTTAAACTGTATCAAAAAAAGCCATACACACAAGGTCATTTGTTTTTACTTCAGAAAATGGAAGTTGCAAATTGTGTGCCCTCTTTCTATAAAATTTTGTTGCCATTTTGTTGGTCATGTAGTGAGGTTCTCTGTGTACTAGGCAATCATATGGGATGAGGAAGTATTCAGAGAATTGTGTGAAGGGGTAAATCAAGCCTGAAAATAGGGATGTACCACAAATAAATACTGACATCCTAAATTAGGCCTAAAAATAGCAATAGCAAAGTTTCTCCAAAATAGGAACAGTTTAGATGTCTGGTGGAAAGCACTGAAAACAGTGTGACATACAGGTTTTCAAAAAGTAGGATGCTTGCTGGTGTCTCAGCTTATAGATGAAGGTTAACCTCAACATTATGTATTGAATTAAACTACCTTATATTCAGTTACATTTTGTGGAAAGAAATAGAACTGTGGGGAGGTAAATCTGTAATAAAATTATTTTAGTTAACATGAGAGGTTTTTGTCTTGATGTAGTATATTCAGAACATAACAATCTGAGTGTGTAAAACTGCTAATTCTCCAGGGTAAGACATCAACTATCTCACACTGGTGGAGAATTCAGGCATTTGGTGCATATTTTGAATACCCTGTGGACAGTACTGTAATAGATGTCTTTAAAACCTTGGCAAAATAACTGCAATAAATGAACCAAACTGTTTTGCAACAAAAATCAAGCCAATTTAAAACACAGTAAGGTGGAAAAGGCAAGGGCCCAACTGAAACTAATCAATGCTTTGACTCATAGGGTACATAGCAGGAGAAATTAATACATTCTGGAGATCTATTGGTGGTTCAGTTTCAAACAGGAACCTCCTATTCCAGTCTGTACATTGTGGTACAGAACAGCATGGACTACTTACATTTTTCAGAAAATGCCAAAAGACTGCATGTAATAATTTCTACTAAGGGCTGAAAGAGAGAGAGAGAGAGAGAGAGGTAACAACTGAGTAGGCCAGCCTGGTAGCCCCATCTCTTACCAAGAATGACAAAATGCATATATGGGCCACTCTACTGACCGTATGAGTAATTATACAAAGCTGAAGACTGAGATCATGACTTGGCTCATGGTAAATGTCACCAGAATTGCATTTTATATACAGACCTTCTCAAGTATTAAATCAGATAAGTTCTAGTTACCTGATTTTTTTTTTACACCCACCCAAGAAATGGTTTTCACCTGAAATCAACTCAGCCACTTATGTGCTGGAGCTACTAGTAATTGAAACCTGTTTTCAGAGACTGCCCAGTGTTGTCTAAAGGTAAATAAATAAGCAGATATAGTAATAATGACTGAAAGGTGCTTCATCATAAAGCAGATTACCAAACTAAAACAATTACCCTAAAAAGTCAACCTCTTCAGCCTTTGCAAGATAGCAGGGTCATTACTTTAAACAGCAAATGAGTTTTGATAGTATGACTAAATTAGAAACTGGTAACAGTACAAGTAGTAACAATACATTTTTGGAGATGGGGTACTTCAATAGCATCTGTCTGTCAGGTGTTATAACGTCTGTAGAGAAATTGTCCTCTGAAAGATGAGTCGATAAACTGCAATCTAACTAGAAAAAACATTGTAGCTATTGTGATGGTCCCTACTCTCTGCCAATAATTAAGGAGCCTCAATCCTCAGCAGTGACACCAGTGAGGGATAGCCACTAGAAACAAAAATGGATATTCACAGTATTTTCAGATGCAGCTCTCTGTACCAAGCACAATTTCCCTTAAATGAACATGGGGAGCACACTCCAGATCTGGGGCTGGACTACCTCTCTCTCTCTCTCCAGGCCCCAAACAGCACTCCACACTGACCACTTTGGAGCTCTGTGTCCCTGTCCCAAGATGTTGACACACACACATACTTGGATGTTTGATTTTCACACACACTCACACACCTTGGAAAGGCTAGCACAGATTTACCAGCTGTACCCCCTCTGCTCAGACTATAAGGTAATTACGCTGACACCAGCCAGCTACACTAAGGCTCTTACAAGAGTACCAAAATTAATATGAATACAAATGATATTGTTTGACCAATGCAGCGAGGTTTTCAGGAGCAGCCACAGTGTCACTAAAATAAGCATAAGTACTCTTAAGATGTTAAAAGTATTATCTAAATGACCAGCCACAATGAAAGGTATAGAAATACATAAATAATAACATAGAAAACATTGCAATACTGAATATGTGGTTACAATAAATACCAGAGTTTCAATCACAGGAGATATAAAAAATAACACAGTTGGTTAGATTCACACAGATGCAGAAAAACACTACTTAACTAATCTCACTATATTTTCCTGACTGACTAAAGAGTTACTGTTCCATAGTTAAGTTACTTACTACAGCAAGGCAAGATGAAAGTTACTACAGCAAATCAAGATGAGTGTTGAGTTGCTTACTACAACAAGGCAAGATGAGGTGTGTGGTTGTGTGAGATATCTGTGAGAGATCTTTCCTGTCAAGTTCCAAAAAACAAAGTGCTGCTGCAGGAGTTCCTTCATATCTCTCACTAATATCTAAAAAAATAATTTCAGTGTTGGTTATAGAATGAAATCACATCTGATCACTTGGCTCGTACAATACACATGCAGAGCTTTGCTAAGATCTGTTGCAGCATCTGAAAACTATAAAACAATTTCAAAAACTTCCACCCTTCCAGGGTGACAATTAGTTCACCCCTAAGGGTAAAAGAGTAAGATTCCTAGACCTGGTTTTCCCAAATGTTTTTGTATCTGGCTGCAATCAGACCTTTAAGATGAAATCTTTATGACCTAAATCAACCCATTTAATTTTCAACCTGTTTTTCAAAATTAGCTGGACTGAGATTAACCTCTTCCCTTACATAATTCTCTATTAAACATATACATTTAATCAAGTTATAATAATACTGTCTGACATACATGTATATCTCTTTTCTGTCCAGCAGGACAGACTGCTGAAGCATTTTTATACAAGCAACTTTACAAACACATTTTAACACAAGCATCTGTACAAATCACTGTGATTGTCAAATGACATAAAATTATTTACACAACTCCAGCTAGCTATGCTGGCATATGTTACACATGCACTGCCCTACTCTCCCTTTCTCAGATGGCACTACCTCATATTATCACATCTCTCCTGCCTTTGAAGACTCAAGATAGTTTTTTAAGTCACCCTGGAAAAACATTGCTTGAGAGAAATGGGCCTATCTGGGAACACATTAACCTATACCCTGTCTTGAGACCCTATCTGCATTGACATTGCTGACACCACTACAGTGCTGCACTGTCATGTCATAGTTTCATAGTTTCATAGTATAGTACTAGGCTATCTGCCCTGGGGCATTTGTAAGCCTAGCCATAGTGATGTGGCTTTTGCCACCCCATGAAATGGTACAAAAATGTACAGAATAAATTTAGAATACTGTGCCTCTGTCTAGTAGTGACACAATGAAGGTCCCCTTATATAATAGAATTAGTTTACTGTGCCCCTGTCTAGCAGTGGCACAGATGTGACCCCTGGGGTAAACGTACGATCTCCCATCTACTCATCAAGATTTCTCTTGAAGAGAGTCAGTGAGAGGCTCTGCCTAATACGAACTGGGATCTTGTTCCAAAGCATGGGAAGCCTCTGGGTTATGAATCTATCCCTCCAGCATGTCCTATTCATACTTGTGCTGAGGTTTAAGTCTTTAGCTCTCGTGGTCCTGATGGATTTGGAATTTTTGAGGTGGAGCATGTCTATCAGATCCTGATTGGACATGGCCTTGCACGTCAGGCAGAGATCACCTCTGAGCAGGTGGTATGCTACTGAATAGAGCTGAAGTTTCTTTAGTCTGGCAGAATAAGACATATGTTGGAGACTCTTGATCCTCTTGGTGAGGTACTTTTGTGGTCTCTCCAGCTGTTGCAAATGCCGGGTGAGGTACATACCAAATGGGGCACTGTACTCAATCATGGGTCTGATGAGGGAGTAGTATAGGCGTACAATGACATCCTTGGATCTGGATGTGAATCCCTTCATGATGAGGTGTGCAAGGTAGAATGTTTTTCTAACCACTTTGGCGACGTGGGTGTCAAATGAGAGGTCGCTGTCAACTTGGGTCCCTAGTTCTCTGATTACTTTTTCCATACTCAGTGGGTTGCTGTCTATGTGATAATTTGTGGGTACTTTGTTTTTCCCAAAGGGGATGACTATACATTTTTTGACATTTAGTTTAAGGCCGTGACTCCGGCACCAGTTGTCCATTTCTGTGAGGCCTTTTTGTAGGATGTATGTGTCCGCTGGTGTATCAACTATGGCACCTAGTTTGCAGTCATCTGCAAACTTTGTCAGCCACAGCCCTCCCATGTTTGCTTTAACATCTGAGAAATAAATGCCAAAGAAGAGGGGTCCCAGGACAGATCCCTGTGGGACACCACTTGTGACTGGCTTTGAGTCTGACATTGCTCCAGCGATTTTAACTTTATGGGTTCTGTCCTTTAGCCAGTTTGCAACCCATCTAGTGACATAAGGGTTTACGTTTAAGCTGTTGAGCTTATCTATGATGCCTGAGTGGGGTATTGTGTCGAAGGCCTTAGCCAAGTCCAGGTAGGCTGTATGGACTGCTTTGCCCTCATCAATGGCTCTAGTGACTGTTTCGAAAAAGTCAACCAGGTTCAAAAGGCAGGATCTGCTCTTTACAAAGCCGAACTGGGTGGGGTCAAGTGTCTGTAGGTCCCCTATGTCTCTGTTTATGAGTTCCATAATGATTCTTTCCATAGCTTTGCAGACCGGGCTGGTTAAGCTTATGGGGCGGTAGTTCCTAGGGTCTGTAGAGGCACCCCCTTTGTGGAGTGGGACCACTGTTGCTGTACGCCAGTGTTCAGGTACATATCCCGAAGTAAGGCTAAGGTTAAATAGCATTTTTATGTGTGGGTTTAGCTCCTCTTGGAGTTCACGTAACACACAACCCGGGATACCGTCAGGTCCCATTGATGCTGTGTTTTTAGCTTTGTTTAGGGCGGTTCTTACTTGGACATCTGAGATGACAGGGAGATTACATTCAGCTGGGATAAGTATTTCTTCTTTTGGGGGTGAGGGAGGAGAAATTTGCACTGAACCTGTCAGCCAGAATGTTGGCAATATCTGTGGGTTCAGTGTATTTTTTGTTGTTGTGAACTAACTCTGAGCATATCTGAGGGTTTCTGCCCAGGTTTCTAACATAGCTGAAGAAGGCTTTGTGGTTATCTTTAGTGTCCTTAGCGATTGTTCTCTCAAAGTTGGCCTTGGATGTTTTTATGAGAGAACATAGTTTTCTGCTAATGTTGATCAGAGATGTCTTCCCTTCATGGGATTTTGCTCTGACGTGCAGTAGCTTCCTTCTTTTGTTATACAATTTGTTAATGGCTGAGGTCCACCAGACAGGATGCTTGCCTTTGGTGGAGAGGGACTTGGATTTATTTGGGATTGCATGATCCATGCATTCTTGGAGATGTCCATAGAAAGCATTTGTGAAGGATTCGGCATTGTGGGATGTGGTATCCACTGGCACAGTGGGCTTAAAGGATACCATCTCAGTCTTAAGAAGAGTGAAGTCTGCTTTTGAGAAGTTTTTCACTGTGGTCTTTGTGCTGGGGTGGAGGTGGGATATGTATATCCAGGGTGATTAGTTTGTAGTCAGATCTCACTAGTGAGGGGTATACTTCCGGTGTGGAGCATTTTTTCCCCATGTGTGTTATGATCAGGTCTAGTATATTATCTCCCCTAGTGGGAGAGGTGACTAGTTGTTCCAGTGCATTTGAATTTATGAATTCCAGGAACCTTTGGGCTAGGGTATTAGGGCTAGAATAATGTACCCAATCTATGTTTGGGTAGTTGAAGTCTCCCAGTATGATGGTATTTTGTGATACATTCATATCCTCCAATGTCTTCAGGAAGGCTGAGTGGGGTTCCTGAGATTGGGAGGGTGGTCTGTAACATGCTACCAGTTGTATAGCAGTTTTGCCTATGGTTAGTTGCACCTGTATGGTCTCTGATGCTTCATGTGTTGCTACTAACCTGGAGGTGTGGGTGTCCTTGATGAATATGGACACTCCCCTCCTTTGTGGTTCGGCCCGGGTTTTGGGGCCGAAAAGCATGATACGAGGTATAGCCTGGTAGCGCTGGGGTGCTCTCAGGAGCCTTGAACCAGATTTCAGTTACTGCACAGACGTCAATGTTCTCCATGATGAGGAGTGCATCGAGTGCCTGCATCTTGAGATTTAGACTTCTGGCGTTGAGCAGCATTACCCTTAGTTTTTTTCCATTTTTGTTTTCTAAGGAGGTGGGTTTGTCTTTTGAGCCTTGCCTAAAAAGGCACTATGGGGGTGGCAAGAGCCTTAGCCAATATCCGGAAGCCCAGTGGTGACAAGTGTAAGCCATCCCTTGCTAAGCAGCGTGACTTGTCCAGCATGTCATCCCAGGCAGACAGACATTGGATCCCCTTAGAATGACACCAGTACTTGAACCAATTATTAAAGCTGATCATCTTGTCTTTGTGTTGTGGTATAATTCTTGGTGAGAGCAAGATGCTGCTCAGGGTTAGGGTCATACCAGCCTAGGCTACATAATCGGAGAGCTCCTCTATGTCTCTTTTCATGTAGTCCAGGGAGGTACGTCTCAGGTCATTCACGCCAGCATGGACAATGACGGAGTCATATTTGTACTTGCTTTGGAGTGACTTGAGTGCATGTGTTATGTGGTGGATCCTAGCTCCCGATAGACAGCTCACAGTCACCCTCTCCTTGTTCAGCCTGGTCAGCGGGACATCAGTGTGTCTGACTATAGAGTCACCTATTACTAGTGTATCAGGCATGGTGTTTGGCCTTAAGGGCTGTGATTGGTTGACACACTGATTTACTGAAGTATGTGTTGCATGTGTTTTGTTTTGAGGTGGTGGATTTTTGGATGTCTGCTTTGGGAGCCTCTGTTGTTTTGGTAAGTTTTTTATTAGAGCCTCCGAGTATGTCTTTGTGTTTTTATGTGTTTGGTTTGCAGTTGTGGTAGGTCTATGTGGGACTGGGATTGTTGTGTGTGTGGTTACCATCTCCTCCTGTCTGGTCATGCCAGCCCTGAGTTGAGAGAGTTCAGCCTCCAGTTTGGCTATATAGTTGCATCTCTCACATGTATTTGTGTTTGTTGGGAGGAGGAGAGGGTTGTCTGTGTACATGAGACAATTGTAGCATATGCCTGCAACCCTAGGCTCCACCTTAATAACTTGGCATTTTACTGACTGGCATTATGTAGCCATGTTAAGGGATTGTGGTCTGTAACCACACTGAATTTTCTTCATTAGAGATAGTGCCAAAGTTTCTGCAGTGCCCATACTATGGTTAGACATTCTTTTTCTACAGCTGCATAACACTCCTCCTTGGGTTGGAGTCCACTGCTGAGTTATACAACTGAGTGCTATTCTCCCTCTGAGGGAACCTGGTTAAGTACAGTCCCCACTCCATGGTTTGAAGCATCTACCTGCGCAACAAATTCTTTGCTGTAATCGGGACTGGCTAACACAGGGGGTCCTCCCAAAGCCCCTTTAAACTTTTGGAATGCCTACAGCTTATTTTGTCCGACAGAAATGAGCACCATAACATGCTGTCTCAGGCATACTCTCAGGCTTGAGCATTCCTGTCATACCAGACCTTTTTCTGCTGTTGGGCTCCTGCCATGTTCTCTTGAGCCAAGTCCATGAGTTCCCTAAGCCTTGTCCTGAGATTTAGGACATATGCCGCAACAGACTCCTAGTGAGATTCAAACTCGCCCTCCCACTCATCATGAATCATCTCTAAAGGCCTCCTCATCCTATGCCCAAACAGCAACTCAAAGGGTGAAAAACATTTGGATTCCTTGGGTACATCTCTGTATGCAAACAGGAGATGGGGCAAATATTTGTCCAACTCTCTCTCTTAAACTGGTCTGAAAATGCCTGTAGCATGGCCTTTAGTGTAGAGTTTAACCTCTCCACAAGACCATTAGTCTGGGAGTGGTAGGGGGTGGTCTTTAGGTGCTTCACCCCACAGCGCTTCCACAGACAAGCCAGTAGGTCTGACATGAAATTGTCACCTCTGCCAGTCAGTATTTCTCTCAAGAAACCTATCCTGCTGAAAATGTATAACAAAGCATTTGCCACCTTCTCTGCCTTGATGGAGGATACAACCACTACCTTGGGGTATCTAGTAGCATATCTACTACCACCGGGATATACTTCTCTGTAGAACTTGGGGTACTCAGAGGCCCCACAATATCCATAGCTACCCTCTGAAATGGCTCTTCAGTCACAGGCAAAGGCCTCAAAGGAGTTATGACCTTGTCTCCTGCCTTGCCTACCTTTTAGCACTGCTCACAGGTCCTGCAGTACTCTGTTACATCCCTTGTGATCTGAGGGCAATAACATTTCTCCAAAATATTTCTCTTGGTATGCTTTATGCCCATATAACCTGCAAAAGGAATGTCATGGGATATGGCTAGAAGTGCCAGATGGCAGGATCTAGGCGCTACCAACTGCTATATTACCTCACCCTCTATCTCTTCCTCAAGGGTCCAGTCTCTATACAGTAGCCATTTGTTCCAGTATACAGATTCCTTTTCTCCTTGAGAATCAGGTGCCTCCTTAGCTACCTCCCTCAAGCCTCATAAGGTAGGGTCCAAAAGCTGAGCCTATCTCAACTCCACCTTTGTGACCTTTTCCAGCTCCCTTTCCACAGGAAGCCTGGTATCTTCTGACAGTAATGCCTCACTGTCAGCCTGGGTACTACCACTCACCTCTGTACTTGTAGTCACCATGACAACAGGACATCAGTACCTACCAGCCTGGGTACTACCAGTCACCTCTATCCTTGCAGTCACCCTGACAACAGGAACATCAGTACCCACTAGCAGCTGTGGCACACTTTCAGGCTCACTGCCACAGGTTAGCTCCATCCCTGAAATAGCCACATCACCAGTCTCAGCTTCAGGTGCGGGGTCTGTCTGGATCTCCCCCAGGCTACCAGACCCACATGTCTGCCCTGAAGCCTGATTGCATGTAACTGTATGTATACAAGGTACTGCATTACCAAAATCATTCCCTATCAAGACATCTACAGAGATATCCTCAAACACACCTACCTGCGTGCTTTGTTTTCCACCCTCCCAGTTAAAGTGAACCCTGGCCAAAGGTATTTGGAATGGGGTCCCTCCTAAAGCTCTGACTGAAGTGGACTGGCCAAACAAGTACTGCTTCTCTTTAACCACTACAGGCTTCACAATAGTTATGTCAGAGACTGTGTCTGTCTTAGTAGTGGCCTCTCTTCCATCCACTAAGATAGGATACAAACTCCAGTGATAGTTTGGTACACCTATTGTCTCCAGACAATTTAAGCCACAGTGGTGCAGCGGTAGCATTGTCTCCTCACAGCAAGAGGTTCTCCCATTCGTTTCTCAGCTGGAACGCCTTCTCTGTGGACTCTGCATGTCCTCCCCGCAGTCAAGTGGAGTTAGAAAGACATGCGTGAATGGGCGTGCCTTCATTGAAGGTTAGGCATTGGGCTGGCACCTCGGCACCATAAAAATCGACTGCCAATCATTAGCAAACTGGAGTTCCGCTGTGGCGACCCCTAACCAAGAAAAGCCGAAAGAAAAACAACAACAACAACATTGCCTCCAGACAACTTACCACTTGCATGCTGTTATTCTCACTTGCTGACTCCCTCACCTTTTGTTCTTCACCTTGCTTCAGTGAACATTTGTATGCTACATGGCCTCTCTGATTACATTTAAAATATCTAACCCTTGATCCTAGCAGTGTACCTGAACTAGTAGCTTCCCCAGTTACTAGTGGACTCTGTTGGGGTGGTTTAGGCTGCCTACCATGGGTTCCCTTATATCCATGTGCAGCACTGGGTATCCCCTTCTTGTGCAGTGGTGCCCTGCTTACTAAGTAGAGATCCCCTTTTCTCCCCAGCTCATCTGCACAGTTGCACTCCAGTTCTGCCAACCAGATTCTTATGTCCTCAGGCAAAGCACTATGAGCTTGTTCAATCACCAAAGAGTCTGCCAGCCTTTCAAAAGTGGTGACCTGACACCCACTCACCCAGCTAAGAAAATAAGTGCTTAACTCAGCAATATAATCACATACACTTTCATCTGCCTTGTGTGTACGCTCACAAATTTTTTTTTCTGTAAGCTTTAGGTGTTAACGTAAAACATTCCAGTAAACATTCCTTAAATTTATCATAGTTTAAACAGACAATATTAGACAATTTAGAAACAGCAGTTACAGCTTTATTGTGGAATAAGGGGATCAGGAACCGTACTCAGAGCCCTTGGTCAACATTATACCGTTTACATACTCTTTCAAATATATGGATAAAACTATCAAAAGTATCACCCTCTGTAAAGTGTGGAAGAAATTTACTGACCTTTATTGCTTCAGGGGTTTGGTTATTGCCTTCCCCATTACCTCCATGACCCTCTCAAAAATTCAGCATCTCCCTCTCATATTAGCAGTGTTTCTCCTTTTCTTAGGCCTACAAACACCACAGTCTCTCTGCTGATTATAATTTCAAACATTTGGCCTCCAGTTCACGTCTCTTTAACTCCAGATGGGTTTTTAAGTTCTCTAAGGAAAAGGTGAACTGTCCTGTTTCTGAAGGCTGCATATCCCCATCACCAGACTGGTTGTCTTCCTGGTTTCTGATCCATGCTGTAGTTGTGATTAAGGCAGAAATGATTTCCTCTTTAGTCAGGTTGGCATGCACCAGTCCTTTGGCTTTGCAAACTTTGATAAACTGGTTCTTTGTCAGCTTGCCATAATCCTCTGCTGACATCTTTGCCTGCTTTCCCTGACTAAACTAAACTAATAAAAATAAATAAAAATGTTGTGAAAATGAAACTCTGTATGTTTACCTTATGCCTGCTGAGAGTAAATAAACCTTCAGTGACAACTGCCCACAGGCTACTGAAGTTCATCTAATATCCCACTGCTGCCACCAATATGTGATGGTCCCTACTCCAGGCCACTAATCAAGGAGCCTCAATCCTCACCACTGACAGTGGTGAGGGGCAGCCACTAGGACCAAAAATGGATACACACAATATTTGCAGATGCAACTGTCTGTACCAAGCACAATTTCCCTTAAGAGCACACAGGGAGCACACTGCAGACCTGGGGCTGGACTCTCTCTCTCTCCACAGGCCCCAAACAAGACTCCACACTGACCACTTTGGAGCTCTGTGTCCCTGTTCCAAGTAGTTGAGACACACACTTGGATATTTGATTTTCACACAGACACACAAACACACACATCCCTGGAAAAGGCTGCCATGGATTTACCAGCTGTGCCCCCTCTGCCCAGACTATAAGGTAATTACACTGCCACCAGTCAGCTACTATAAGGTTTTTACAATGGTACCCAATTATACTGAGTAAAATTAATGCTAATACAAATGGTAGAGTTTGATCAATGCAGCAAGGCTTTCATGAGCAGCCTTGTGCCACTAAAATGAACATAAGTACTCTTAAGATGTTAAACACGAGAATACTGAATATCTAGTTACAATAAACACAAGAGTTTCAGTTACAGGAGATATAAAAAGCACAGTTGGATAGATTCACACAGATGCAGAAAGCAATACTTAACTAATCTCATATTTTCCTGACTGACTAAAGAATTACTGTTCCCTAGCTAAGTTATTTACTACAGCAAGACAAGATGGTGAGTGTTGAGTTGTTTACTTACAGCAAGGCAAGATGAGGTGTGTTGTTGTGCGAGATATTGTAAAAGATCTTTACTGTCAGGTTCCAAAAACAAAGTGCTGCTGTGAGAGTTCATGATATGTCTCACTAATATCTAAAAAATCATTTCAGTGCTGGTTATAGAATGGCATCACATCTGGTCACCTGACTCTGGTACAATACAAATGCAGAGTTTTGCTAAGATCTGTTGCAGCATTTGAAAGCTATAAAACAATTTCAAAAACGTCCAGCTATCTAAGGTAACAATTAGATCCCCCCTAAGGATAATACAGTAAGATTCCTAGTCCTGGTTTTCCCAGACATTTTTCTCATTGCCTGCAATCAGACCTGTAAGATAAAATCTTTATGGCCTAAACCAGCCCGTTTAATTTTCAACCTATTTTTCAAAATTAGCTGGACTGACATTAACCTCTGCCCTTACAGAATTCTCTATTAAAACATATACATTTAATCAATTATAATAATACTGTCTGACATATATGTATATTTCTTTTCTGTCCATCAGGACCCACTATTGATGCAGTTTTAACACAAGCAACTTTAGAAATACACTTTTAACACAAGCATCTGTAAAAATCAGTATGGTAGTCAAATGACATAAAATTCTTTACAAAATTCTAGCTAGCGATGCTGGCATATGTTACACATGCACTGCACTACTCTCCCTGGCAAAGATGGCACTACCTCATATCATAACAGTTATACTGCCCTAAGTGATGTACATAAGACAAGGAAATACATTTGTTTGTTACTAAATGTGATGCTATGCAAAATAATGTGATTCTTGTGGAAATTGGGTTATTTAAATAACTATAAATGGAAGGGCTGAAGAAGTACTATTAGGCAGTGGCAGTGTGGTGACTCTTGTTCCTGGTGGGCTGGCTAGCAAGAATGTGCTTAGTTACAGATTCAGTGTGAGTGGGATATATGTGCATGGAGACAAAAAGGGTTAACCCACAGCTAAACTCTCATTTAGTAGGAAGCATGGAGATCCTGAGCATTGTTTGGGAGTTATAACCTGTTTGTTCTATGAGCTTATAAAGGGAAGGGGGATTCTTAGTTTAAAGATGTGGCACCAAGAGCTCCTTGAGTTATATGCTTACACAGACATAAGGAATGGTGTGAAGAGGAATGTTTCCCTTCTCACATCTGCAGTGGAATCCCTCATAGAAAACAGGAAGTCATATATCAGTGGTGAGTGAAAGTTTTCTAGGTGAGATGGCTATACACAACTATGATAAAGAGACAGAAGAGAGAAAGAATGCACCAGATAGTCTCAGGTCAAATGATCTAACTTTGAGATGCCTCAGAGAGAGGACTGGATACCTGTATAAGCCTGAAATAATTAGCAGGTATCCAGTGGCATGCCTAGAAACCCGGAGAACATTTCAAGTTTTCTGTTCTTTGAAGCAGTCAGTAATTTACTTTTTAAGTTGGATAAGAGAATGAAGAAACTATGAAAGAGTTCTGTTATTCCCCATCAAAACAGGAACATACTACTGCACCCAGCACATAGCTTTGTGTTAAGTATATATGTGGAAGTCAAAAAATGGAAAGAAAAGTTATTTCATAGGTTATATAAGCTAGGGATCTTTGTTACAGTGGGCAAGTGATATGCCTAATACCCAGAATGTCATCTTTTTTTACAAATATCCATCAGCCTCATTGGTAACCATGGTGAAAGCCATGCTGTAAAAAGTAATAGGGAAAAAAAAACTTGGGATCAGCTATTAATTTGTCTTTTTTTTAACATAAACTTAAGGGTCTGTTTGACAGAGTGAAGAAAACCTAGAAAGAGAAAAAGACTCCTTAACACAGTGAAGTGGAGCAAATGTCCCTAATACAGGTGAGGCTACAAGCTGTACTTACACTATTGAAAGAATATACTTTAAAGCACAAAAGGCTCTACTCCATAGCATAGTAGTACTAGGCTATTTACCTTTGTAGGCCATTTTAAGTCAGACAAATTTCTCAACCCAAAGGTAAGAATCAAACTGCCTACCTTGCGTTTATGAGGTAAACACCTTAACTATTTTGCCAACCCCCTCAACCCCCCTCAACTTCACAGACCTTTAATTAATGAACACATTATGAAGATGTAGTGTATAACTGTCTGCAAACCACTGAAGATTTCATTCAGTAAATAATTAACAATATTGTTGTAATTCACCATTATTACTGAGATAAGAAGTTCAGAGGCATGCTCCTACCAGACCACCATCCTACTAATTTCCTTATTTGCTCATTTTGTGTTCTACCCTCTGTTTGCTTCCCCTTTTCATCTCTGTCCTATACTCCTATGTCCAAGTTTTAATGTGGTCAAAAATAGATAAGCATTCCTTATACATGCCCAAAAATACTTGCATATTAATATCAACATTCTGTGTCTATACACTGCCCAACAGTTGGCCCAGAACAAGAGAAATGATAATTCCCTATGGTAAAATGAAGAAAAATCCTTTGAACATGCTGAGATCTTGCCACTGGTCAAACAAATGATCTGAGCACCCATGCCCATGACCAAGCAATATTGAATCAGGGTAAGATAAATAATTTCCTTGTAAAAGCCTCTATAGCTTTAAAGTATTCATGATGTAATAAGTCTGTTCTCAGTGCACTGGGTGCAGAGTTCTAATCTTCTGCTGGTGGGATGTAGTTTTACAGTACTATGTTCTCATCATACAACTGTATTCCATTCACCCCCAATGTATTTTATTTATTTGTACCTTTCATCTCAGTGCTTCAATAGTATACCTGGCTAATACTCTGGCTTTGGGTATATCAGTGACAGAGGCATGGGTAAGAAGTTGAGAGGCATACTCCTACCAGACCTCCAAAGAAATGCACCTGAACAGATATTTGGTCAGGTGCATTTATTTCATACTGCTATCCTATGTTGTTACCCTGATAATGTTTTACTGACTCTTTCCCCACCCATGATTATGTGGCATATCCAGCTAATGCTCTGTTGTAGAGAATTGGAGTGATACAGGGATGGTTTTAAAGCCATGCAGGTGTTATCAACTTGTCCTGCTAATCATGTGTTTCTTTCCTCTGAAAAGATACATTCCTATCACAGGCACATACATTCTGTCATGGAGTTTGGAACTGTGCAACAAAATGTAAATAAAGAATTTGCCTGCCACTGGTAACGTAAGAAGTTATAAGGTATACTCCTAATGCACTTCCAACCAGCTTATTCCTTCTTAGTTCATGTCTTGTTTTACTCCCTGTGATTCCCCTTTTAATCTAAGTTCTATATTCCCATTTCCAACCTCCATCCTAGTCCAAAAATAAACACAACATACAGATACCCACAATACAGTTAAGTGAAAGCTTAGCACGGATAACCTTAACTTTAGGTTAATCAAGGCCTATATTTGCAGCCATCTGGGGCATTTGTTCATATTAGGAGGGTTAAACTTCATTATTTGCAAATGTAAATAGTTTTGTGTGTTTGTATTATGTTAAAAGGTTATGGCGGTGTTATGGAGCTTGTTTGTATTTTTGTTTGAGGGTTTTCAAGTCTTGTAAGATGTGAGATAGGTTCCAGTGTTGATAAGAAAAAAAAGATCATCATCCTAATAACATTATTGCGTACATGTATAACACAATGTGGAAATAGCTATTTAAACAAGCTGTCATCTATTATATATAATACATGGGAATAATGATTTCTTATCATAATGGCAATACATTCCAAATTACCTTGGAGTGTGAATGACCTCATAGGTATAGAGAAAAACGAAAAAAATATTTAATTATATTAATTAATGCAGAATACAAATAGCAATGCTACAGGATATGTATTTGGAAAGAAATGAGCATGTGAATTGAATAAAGAAATGGTTTCAGAATGTATATTTAGCAGAATATCAAGGACAAAGGAAAAGAACAGCACTTATATTAATTGCTAGAGGAGCTCCAACAGTGATATCATCATCATCATCTTTCGGCTTTTCCCATTAGGGGTCGCTACAGTGGATCATCTCTTTCCATTTCTTCCTATCCTCTGCATCTTGCTCTGTCACACCAACCGCCTGCATATCCTCTCTCACCACATCCATAAACCTTATCTTAGGCCTTCCTCTTTTCCTCTTACCTAGCAGCTCCATCTTAAGCATCTTTTTCCCAATATACCCATCATCCCTCCTCAGCACATGTCCAAACCAACGCAATCTCGTCTCTCTTGCTTTGTCTGCAAACTGTCCAACATGAGCTGACCCTCTAATATACTGATTCCTAATCCTATCCATCCTAGTCACACAGAGTGCAAATCCTAACATCTTTAACTCTGCCACATCCAGCTCTGACTCCTGCCTTTTTGTCAATGCCACTGTCTCCAACCCATATAACATAGCTGGTCTCACTACCCTCTTGCAGACCTTCCCTTTCACTCTTACTGGTACCCGTCTGTCACAAATCACTCCTGACACTCTTCTCCACCCATTCCACCCTGCCTGTACTCTCTTCTTCACCTCTCTTCCACATTCACCATTACTCTGAACTGTTGATCCCAAGTACTTAAACTCGTCCACCTTTACCAACTCTACTCCCTGCATCCTCACCATTCCTCTACCCTCCCTCTCATTTACACACATATATTCTGTCTTAGCCCTGCTGACCTTCATTCCTCTGCTCTCTAGAGCATATCTCCACCTCTCCAGAGTCTCCTCAACCTAATTCTTACTCTCACTACAGATTACAATGTCATCTGCAAACATCATAGTCCACGGGGCCTCCTGTCTGATCTCATCTGTCAACCTGTCCATCACCACTGCAAATAAGAAAGGACTCAGAGCTGATCCTTGATGTAATCCCACCTCCACCTTAAACAGATCTGTCACGCCCACTGCAGTCCTCACCACTGTCACACTACCCCCGCACATATCCTGTACCACTCTTACATACTTCTCTGCTACTCCCGACTTCCTCATACAATACCACAACTCTTCTCTAGGCACCCTGTCATATGCTTTCTCCAAGTCTACAAAAACACAATGCAACTCCTTCTGACATTCTCTGTATTTCTCCAACAACACTCTCAGAGCAAACATTGAGCTCCAACAGTGATAGAGGAGGGAAAAAGACAATAATGGCAGATTTGTGATGGGGTGATTGGCAAGCGATGAGGATTACACTGGCACATATTTATATTCCACATAAAGCTGTTTTTATGTAGCTTAAAAAAGTTTGGTACAAATAATCAGCTATCAGCAGGGAATATTACAGGTGGGGACTGGAATTTGATTTGCAACAATAAGGATGTATTGGGCTATAACAAAAGAGGGTAGACTTCTGAAGAAAATTATGAACATATTTAGTATGGAAGACATTAATTCAGTAGCAGCAATTCTGACAGAATTTACTAGAATGATATTTACATATTATTCCCAAAGTTATAATAACTGGGCTAGACTAGACAGAAATTATATTTCACAGGAACATGTGCATCTAATTCAGAATTTTGACACACATTCAATAACTATTTCAGATCCTGCACCAATAATTACTAAGATGAAAATGCAGGGTAATGAAGTAAAGATGAGACACTGGTGCTTCCCCACCTACCTGTTAAAAAAAGAGGACTTTAAGGAATGCACTGTGGAAATTATTCAGGAATTGTTAGGGAAGTCAGAAAGTACTCCATAAGTCATAGCTATTGAGTGGAATAAAATATAAGTGGAGTTTAAGAGCAAAGTAGAAATAAAAGAAAATGGATATAGTTAAGAAGTAACAAGAATTATTTAGAGAGGCTGGCAAAGGTTAAAGTATTACAGAATAATTTTCTAAAATTTGTAAACTGTTATATACTGCTATTGTTTGATTTTTGTATCTTTGTTTATTTTTACTTTGTTTATTTTCATAAAATTGTATAACTTCAGCTCAGTTGGACCAACCTGGTTAACAAATGTTAAATAAATAAATAACGGTAATCTCACACAACAAGAAGAGGTGTAACTGCAGTGTGCAAAAAAGTAAATAACTGAGAATGTGGATAATATGCAGTAGTTTAGAAAGATTGCTGTTAAGCAACTGTCTTTTTGATGATAACTCCAGAGCACAAAAACTTTTGGCACAATCACTTAGGCAACAGGGAGCCTAGAACAAGAAAAATAACCAGAGATTCTGTAGATGTATAATGCATATTTCAGAAATTTTTGTAAAATTTGCAACTTGTGGACTTGGTGATGGTTGTAATTCCAACTACTGAAAATACATTGCTGGCTAAATAGGTTCCTGGACACTTTGTAGGGATCAAATGAAATACTGGAAAAATAATTCAAGTAAAATACAAAATGTCCCAATTCGTCAATATGAGAAGCAGATAGACATTTCCGTTCTCTGAAAAAGCCAAATTGCATTCCCATATTTTGGACCCAGAATTGTTTTTTTTTTTTTTTTTTTTCTTTTTTGAGTAACTTTTCCTTTTTCACCAGTACCCCAAGTTACATTTTCTCATGTGCTTAACATGGATTGTGTGACCAGAGTCAGTGTGATGCCTCTGTTAGTACTACAAACTTGCAACTTTCTTGGAGTATTGTTTTCTTGTTCTTATGTTGTATACAAGAGATATATTTAGCAGAGAACCACTTACAGTTAATTCCAAACAAATTTAAAGCAAGATGAAATCCTACCCTAAAAGCTGATGCATATTTTACAGTATATACTACAGCTTGTTTGTGACAGTATCATTCATGCTGAACATAAATGCATATTTACTTTAACTGCACATTTCTTTATAACACTTTTGCTACTATAGGCACTGGCAACAGTCATTTAATTCTGCCACTCTTCTTCTTCTTCTTTTCCCGGTTAGGGGTCACCACAGCAGATCACCTGTCCGCTCATGATTGGCAGTGGAGTTTTACAGTGTCGAGTTGCCAGCCCGGCACCCGACCTTCCACAGAAGGCACACACACCCACGCACTCACACCTATGGCCAATTTAGAGTGTCCAATCCACCTACAGCATGTCTTTGGGATGTGGGAGGAAACCGGAGCACCTGGAGGAAACACATGCGACCACAGGGAGGACATGCAGACTCCGCACAGAAGGCACCCCAGCCGAGGATCGAACCAGAGAACCTCTTGCTGTGAGGTGGCAATGCTAACTGCTGCACCACCGTGGCCACCCATTTAATTCTGCCACTATAGAAGTTAATACATTTCAGCTGTTTCTCTTTTCCTTGCAAAAAAAAAAAGCATGAAACAAATTTAAGTGTCACATAAGGTCTCGTGGGTTTAAAATAATGTTTTTTACAATATCTTCTTTTAGCCTCTGCCTCCTGGAAAAGAGAATCACTTGAATTCTGCAGCCAGTTTTTCTATTGTCTCATGTAATACGAAACTGTGATAACTACAACAATTACAAACTTTAACTGCCGTTAGTTCTGTTCCACCCCCCCCACCCCCTCCACACACACACACACACACACACACACACACACACACACACACACACACACACACACACACACACACACACACACACACTACTGGGATGTCACTTGAAATTCTGGAGCCAGATGACCAATACAGAAAAATGTGGAGCCAAAGACCCCATGCAAACTTAGCATTAAAGAACAGGAAATTGAATATTGAAAACAGATGTATGTTTCCCAATATAATGCATCATTACCTACAACAGTTTCATCACTTGTGGTGGATAAAATATGTATTTACTCTGAATGCACAGTTTTTCTGACTTGTGTTTTGATGCTGCAGAAGTTAACATGATTCAGCTGCTCTTTTTTTTCCAGGAAGAATGATGGAAACATATTTCAGTGACATAAGATCTCACTTTTTAACAAAGTTCTTTTTCAGCTATTCTGTGGTTTCTGCCTTAAAAATCAAATTAGAACTGGTTGGTTTCATTTTTTTTTACATTTAGACTCTGACAAATGTTCCAAGTCTTATGGGTTAGCTGCCGAGCTCTGCACTACACCTCCCTTAGTCTGCTTAGCTTCTTTCCTACAGACTGCTCTGCTTCTGCTGCATGCACGTCCAGGAAGTTGTGATTTGGATCCCTTGCTTGCCATTTCAGCAATGAAAAAAATACTTCACTCAAAAATGTAACTCAAATGCATGATAACCTGTTGAAGCCAATGAGTGCGTTTTGTATACAGCATTTCCCAGCCCTGGCACTACAAGATCTGCTCCAGCAGCCAGCCAGAAATGTGTTTCTTGCAGACTGGACCTTGAGGCCAAGCATGTCTCATTGCAAGTCTGGGCTGCTAACTTCACAGGACTCTTAGGCTGAAATGGAAAGCCCATAACTGTACCACAGTTGCTCAAAAGAAAAAGGCACTACACAGAGCATTATGTAAGTATGGTACAGGAAGTGCAGAAACACCATGGGAATCACAAAGTTGCTAGAATGGTTGTACAACCAGAATATTTAATGTCATATTTGTATTTGGTGGTAACGTTTTCTGTTGCACATGTTTTAAAATACAGCAAGAAGGCTGGTTTCAGTAATTCTGGCTTTTTTACAGAACTGTGGAAAATCAGGTTTCGTAAGTATATTATGCTAATGCCCTCACACCCTGAAATGTTAGGAAAAAAAAAAAACATGATGATTTCTCATAACTTAACAGAAGCCATAGAGGCCAACTATGAACCATTTTAAACAGGAGAGATGTAATCTATTCAGAAAAAGAAGGAAGTGAAAGTTTTTGTCAGCATGAATGAATAAGTCTACAGTAGGACATACTAAACTAATCACTCATATTGTAACAGACCTACACAAAAGGGTCCTCTTGCTTTACAGAATTTGCTCATGCCAATGTGGGGAATGATGTGCCAAGGGTTAAAAAGTGCTCACTTTAGGATTTAGAGAAGATTCCAGATGTTATAGCTTTACTGTGCTCGGGCCCAATAGATGACCAATCTGCCTCTGCAATAACTTTCGGTAGCTCAGATCTATTTCTATTTGGATGCATGTCCCATGCCAAGGGAAAATGAAGTAACTGAAGGGCTGAAGCTTGCTATGTGGCCCAGAGCTCTGGATGTAGAAAAGGGTACTTGCAGTTACCTTTCTCAGGGAGGAAGGGGACGAGATAGAGAGAAGCAGACCTTTCTATACCAGATGGCTAATCCAGTATCAAATCACACTATATGGTTGCATGGGGCCCCACAAAATTTTAGTGCTTCATGGACAACCTCTTATAACAATATAGTCATTATGCAGTACAGGATTTGGTTAATATGGTCATCTACAGCCAAGAGGGGACACTATATTTGCTTAAAGTAGAAGTATTAATCAACTACTTCACGGAGGTCAAGTTAATGGTCAAAGCAACCAAATTGGCTAGTGGTCTGGAAGAGATCTGGTATTTGGGGTACATTATGGATTGTAGACTGGTAAAACCCTGCAAGGCTGGCTTCAACCAGCAAGAGAGACCTAGGTATCAGCTTGCTTGGGTGTGGTGGATATTACTGGCATTTTATTCCATGCTTTGCTACCCACTCAATGTGAAATAAACAGGTGAACTGACACAGTATTCTCTTTATCTCTCTCTTAAAAATGGTCACTTATACATACCCAGCACGCAGTTCTTTGTACAATTCATCTTCACTTGGAGTTAATTGCACAGAAGGATGCCACAGATTTGGCTCTTGGGGTTTTATTATCCAATGTGTTTGAAAATGAAGACTATCCCATAATGTTTCATAGTAGGAAGTTGTTCAACAGAGTGTGACAGTGTGCACTTACTGAGAGGGAATTCTTGGCCACCAAGTGCACCTCCTCCTCCTATAGGGACCCCCATCTTGTCACTAGCCTTGGCTCAACCAGCACCAGGTTGGGAACCTGTGGATCACCTGATGTTTCTTGTTCTTGTAGCTATGTATATGCACTGTTGCTGGTGTTTCTCGATTATCTCCCTGTCCTGACATTCACCATTGCTGAGTCCCCAGATACTAAGCTAGAGTGGGTATGTGACTAGAAGATGCTTAGAAACAATGATGCTTGCTCTGGCCCCATATGCCTTATGAGCTACAACTGAACTTTATGCCTGGTTTGAAACTGAGGAATGTATACATCATTCTGCCAGAATATCGGTGGAGCAGAGTAAAGTAGTCTGTAAAATAAATAAGCAACTAAAAAAGCACCAGTGCATCTGAAAAAGCAAGCACTGGAATTTTTGTGAGACTTGAAAGAGGAAGGCATAGAAAGCCCTATGTATAGTTATTTGTAACTTAGAATATGGAAGCAGAGGTTAAGTTGTTAATTTCTCTGTGAGAAACTGTCTTGACATACGTGACTAAACAGATGCTTAGAAAGGTGATTAATCAGACAGCTTAATTATACAATGACCCCCCATTAATATTCCAAAACGTGCATGCTGATTGGTCAGCATGCTCATTGTAAATCAGACTTATATTAATGGAAAAAGGTCTGGTCGCTCAGACATTTTCCATTACTATAAGTCTTTACTTTTTTTTGTGTTAGGCAGCAACGGAGAATGGAAGAGCTCATTTGCTGTAATCTTGCTATGTTAACTGAGTTTAACATAGAGAAATATCTTAGGAAAAAGCAACGGAGATCTTCCTTTCTCCATTGCTTTTTTTAAAGCTGTCTCGCTATGTTAAACTCATTTAGCATAGCGAGGCAGCTTTAAAAAAGGGAAAGGAGATCTTCCTTTCTCCATTCCTTTTTTTAAAGATATCTCGCTATGTTAAACTCATTTAACATAGCGAGACAACTTTATAAAAGCAAAGGAGATCTTCCTTTCTCCATTGCTTCCTTTACACACAGCTCTGATGTACTGTGTAAGCATATGCATGCGCAGTACATCAGAACTGCTCCAGGATACTGGACAGTTGCGGAAGGGCAGCACGGACACATTATACAATGCCATTATTTAAGAATAGTAAGTATATTTCTTCTTAAATAATGTCCTTGTATAATTGCAATAACCCACTTCTGGGTGTGGGTAATGCTGAATTTACCCACGGTCGTCTTTGTTTGGCCACTCGGGCTTCACCCACGTGACCAAACCACACCAACCATGGGTAAATCCAGCATTACCCACATCCAGGCGTGGGTTATTGCTTAAATAAACTGAAATAGACTGAACTGATTCAATGGTTGTTGGAGATAGACACTGTTAAAAATTATGTATTTTTGAGTTGTTTGTTTTACATTTACATTTTTTGTCTGAGTAAAAGAAATAATTTTATTTAGTTCCTGTTTATGGAAACAAAATATGACTATGAGTGGAAATAAATTTGCAACAAAGGTGTTTGAGTTGAACAAAGAGACTGGGGTGCAATGCATGAAGGACCCCAAAATGCCAAGCAAGGGATACAGCATATACTCTAAGGTACAGAGCCAACCTTGCTGCAGCTGGTTGGAGAGCTTGTTCTTACAAGTTGATACAGTTGCTGTGTCTTCCCTAAGATGGTTTCTATTTCTAGAAGAAAGTGAAATGTACACCATCTTATCTCAACTCTCAGTCACCTTATGTTCGTGTCAAACAAAGGTAATTTTAATGTTACTTCTTTTCTGATGAAGAAAGCATTTTTTCTGATGATTTGCCTTGGTAGTTGTCCTTGAAAGTGTTTTTATTCAATGTTTCAATAGCAAACTGTTTCAGGTTTCAACCATAGAAAGTATTCCTGCTGGATTCAGCAATCATTCCATAAGCCTCATGTGATTTTTAGCCCTTTATGAGTGTGACTCACATTGTATAAGCCATATGTACAAGTATATTATTTTCTACGGCATATTTACATGAAGTACATTTTAAAGAACAACATAAATGTCCCCTTAACCAGAGCCATATCATGGTCAAATGGGGCTCTAGGCAGGGTAATGGATCAGTCCCTCCTCCCAGCCATTCCAGTGTCCCAGTACTTGGCTATTTCTCCTCAGTTACCATAAATACTATTCAAACCTATCAGTGTGCATACCATTTTTCTTTACACCCACAATGACTTTAGCTACGTGGATTTAATTTAAAAAAATGTATTTCAAATTTTGTAGCACAAATACTGATAGCCATTAGCTAAATAAACAATACAGTCTCACAATGGAAACAGACTCAGCATGAGTAACAGTAAACTTCTCTGCCCTTGAAACTCACATTCATTGAAACTGCATTGAAATCCACAAAAACATGAATATGGCCAGTGGCAGATGAAGTTTATCTTTGGGCTGTTTTCAAATCATACATCCCTTGCATACATATTTATGACCATGCAAACATGTATATGTTCCTTGAGTCACCTTCCTGATTGTATTAAATTATATTCCTTGTATAATACAGCACCATAAAATACCACTCAAACTTCAGTCATTGCAATCCACCAATATCAGTCAATATGCACAATCTCTGGCTTCCAAGATGGCTGCACTTTGAGTAACAGCTTAATTCTAGCTCTCCCAGAATGAAAACAGAAACTTAGCAGAGAAAGCCAGTTGACCTAAATTTCTGGGTACATTTCAGTAACTTGCTACTAAGCCCACTGCCTGGATGCCAAGAAAAAAGAAATACAGAGGAACTGAAGGAAAATCAACTACAAAATGTGATGAAAAAACACTGATTGGAAAAAGTACTGCAGCTGTTCAGCAAAAAGCAGTGCAAGCTCCAGACATAACTTCCATTAACCTAGAAGAAAGTATAAGGCAACTGCACATAGATCTGATTAAAATAAATGAAACACTGATGGAGTATATCCACTCAAACAATAAAAGGCTGGAAAAAATGGAAGAAGCTTTTTTTAAAACACCTTTATTGAATTATCACTTGTGACATAGGCAAATTTACATTTATATACAAGTAATCAAACTGTATTAACAAGTTCACATTTACCAACATTATACTTCACATATATTGCTATATATCATATAACCTAAGCAACATTACATAAATTATTCAATTTCTACCCTTTTTTAAACAAGAAACATCTTTATTAAGCCATCACTTATGACATAGCCAATCATACATTTATATAAATGAAAACAAAATACACCAACACAATTGTAGTTGCAAAGAATTGTACGTCGCAAACCATATCGAAACACTCCCAGTTGCGACCATTATACACCACTTATAATCTACTCAACCATTTTCAGTGAAACATTACATAGTTCAATTAAATCCTGCCTTCTTTTAAATCTCATTCCTCCCCATATGTATTGTTCCCACAATTTCCATTTTTCCTATGTAGTTTGCTCCCTCCCTTTTCAAAAGATCAAAATTCCAGTTGTTTTAGCTCTGTTACTATATTCACTACTTCTTGTATAGTTAGTTTAGATTTTGATTTCCATTTTCTAGAAATTGCTTTTTTGGCAGCTAACATAATGAGACACAGCAACGCCTTACCATGTCTAGGCAGTTCTGATTCTGTATCATAGCTCAAAAAATCATCTCCCTCGTCACATCAATCTGCCTACCCAGCATTTCCATCAGTGCAACCCACAGGGAATCCTTAAAGTCTGCCAACTTACCACACTCCAAGAAAATATGTTCCTAATTACCTCTTTCTTCCCCATCACACCTCCAACATTTGTTGTCTACCAGAGGACAAATTCTCTGGATTCTACTTGGGGTATAAAAATATCTATGTAAACATTTCCAAGCAAAAATCCTAAATTTTCTAAATTTTGTTGCATATTTAGGAGACATACATATATCTTCCCATTGTTTCTTTGTGAATTGCTTATCCAATCTCTCTTCTGAATCCTTTCTAACCTCCTCTGATTGATTCATATAGTTTAAACACAAAAAGACACGAAAGCCTGAACCAGTCCCCAAAGATTTATTGACACATAAGCGCTTTCGTCAAGCCCAATGCAAGACTTCATCAGACAGACTTAATTACAAAAAACACATTAAATAATAATGCATAATCACATGACCACAACAAGATCAAGTATTTAAAGGCATAAAAGTAAAAACCAAAAACACAATTATTCCATATTAAAAATACATAAATATCATGCACACTCATATAAAACAATGACAAAAAATAATTACATAAAATCAAACAAATATGTTCCATATTATCTACACTGTGTCTTAATTTTTAACACACATCCTATAGATGCTATTTTGTTTAATCCAGGGTACCCCACAGCATCCAACCGTAAAATCCAATACAGCTCCCTGTTCTCCAATAACAATTGCCAAGGTCCATCCCTCGCATTATTTTTTACCTGTTCAATGACAACAAACTTAAACAAATGCCCAGGAAATTCAAGGATTCATGTAGTTATCATGCAATATTTTATATGCTCTATTAATTGTTCCTTTTTTAATGGCAGCTTCTGTTCTAGATTTTGCTAAAATCTCTACCAGTGCTGGTCTTTCATTTAGGACCCCCCTATTTCTTTGTCTTTGCCTATATTCTGATATCAGTCCTTGATAGGGGAGGCAATCTATAACCTGTAGTCCAAATACATTCTTGGCATCTTCCCATTCAGTCATCTTTCCTTCTGTAGTTATTTGCTCCCAATACATTGGTTCCTTTGCCAGTTTTCTATAATAAATTTCAGCCCCGTCTTGCCTATTGTCTGCAGTCACCCCTATCTGCAGAATCACCTTTCTCCGTTCCCATGTTGGCTTTGTTCTTAGGATACTTTCTGCTACTTTATGGATATAATATTCTGCACGATTATTGTTATTCTCCTTAAAGACCTGCACCCAAAATACCAGTCTCTCCTTATTTCTTGAACTTCCCCCACTGTTTCATCATCTTCCCTTTCCACTTTGAATTAAATGTGTAGCCCTGAAATACCCCTTCAAATCAGGTAACCCCAATCCGCCCTGTTCTACTGGAAGAATCAGCTTATCCCACGTGACTCTTAACATCTTCCCCTCCCAGATAAAGTCCTTCAGCTCTTTATTAATTGCTATCCACAACTTCTTCTCTGGTTGATAAAAATATGCCTGTCCTGTGTATAAGGCTAAAGAGACTAAAAACATTTTAACTGTTTATACCTTACTATCCATATCCATATATGAAAGCTTCCATTTTATCAGTTTTTGTATTATCTTTAGTTTAGTTTCTTCCCACATATCCTTAGCTGCCACACTGGAATCATTTTTAATCCATACTCCTAAATACTTCTTTTTATCAACATGGCAGCACCTTGTGTGGCAGCAGCCTCTCCACCTTTTGTTGTACACTTTTTTGTTTTTATCATGTATTTTCATTGACTGTTGATGTGATGATCTGTTTGACCTGGTCAAGTGTGCGGTTGTTTGTGGCTGTGGTGTCCGTAGTGTCCATGATTTAAACTTTTACATGTTTTTTTTGTTATTGAAATGTGAACATATGGAAATTGGTGCCTTCAATGGAGACTTGGCTGGTATGGAATGCGAAAAGCATAGATCATACCCTTGTCTACCAGTATAATTTAAAGGGGCTGGATTTGTTTTTTGCCTTAGGTAACCTGACTGGATTTGGAATGCTGCTGAAGGGTCGGAGTATGGACTGGTGAAGGTCATGGTATGGATGGTGGAAATTGAGGAAGTTTGTCTATCTGGTTGTGGCCATTCATGTCTGAAGGTAGCGGCAGTTGTGAGGGTCTGTTGTGTTGGAAGGAATGCTGGAAGAAAGTTCTGGGGCTTGGATGTTGCTGGTTGTAGAGTGGTGTTTCAGGCCTGCAGGTAGCGGCAGTTGTGAGGGTCTGTGGGTGTCAGAAAGAAGAACTGGATCTTGGATTTTGCTTGTGATGGAGGGGAAGATGGCAGCAGTGTAAAGAAGTGACTGCTGTAGTCCATGGAATTGTGCTCAGTTTTTGAAGCTTCTGTGCCTTTGGTTGGCTCTTACACTGTTGCTGTATATGTTTTTTTTTGTATTTTGTGCTGCCGTGTTTCTGTTTGTGCATGAGCTTGGAAAAACAGAAATTTCAATCAGCTGTATACTTGTGTATGGTTGAATGACAATAAAGTTACTTTTGACTTTGACTTCATCATGTTCCCATAAATATGGATATTGCTGAACCAATTAATGTGTGGGTACATAATTTACCACTATTGCCTTTGTTTTAGCTTCATTAATTTTGTATCCCAAAAAGATCTGAAACTGTCTCAAAATGTTTCACAACACTGTAACATCTCTTTATGGTTTTGTCAGATATAAGATAATATCATACGCAAATACAGCCGGTTTTTCTTGGCTACCATACAAATTATATCCTTGAATTTCTGAGTCCCTTATTTTCTTTGCCAGTGGTTCTAAATATAATGCAAATAACAAAAGGGAAAGAGGACACCCCTGCCTGGTTCCTCTGCTCAAGCAGAAATTATCAGAGAGGACCCCACCCACTTTAATTTCCGTTTCCAATCCCTCATATAGCCACCTAATTAATCATATATTTTTCCAGGAAATGCAAATGCTTCCATTGCCCTGCTCATAAAGTCCAAGCTTACTTTGTCAAATGCTTTCTCTGCATCAAAACCCAAAAACAACAATGGTATTTTCTTACATTCTGCTTCTCTCTGAATCATCACTGTTTTATTAATGTTGTCAAATGTTTACCTCCCCTCCACAAAACCATATTGATCCATATCTATCAATTTTAGCATTACTTTTGCCATTCTTTTTACCATTAAGGACATGAACACTTTATAATCATGGTTTAGTATTGAAATGGACCTTTATAAAGCTGGAGCTGAAGGATCTTTATCCTCTTTAGGTATTACAGCTACCTGCTTTCTTCCAGATGTTGGTACTTCTCATCCTCCTAAAATCCTGTTAAACAAAACCTTCCAGAGCTTTATCAGTTTTTTTTCCCTCCTAGCTTCCAAACTTCCACAGGAATACCATCTATTCCTGGGGATTTCCCTGTATATTGGTTATACATCATCATTTTTATCTCATCTCCTCCTATCCTAACTGTTAGTAATTGAGACTCATCTACCTCTAACCTTAGCATATTTAATTCTTCCATAAACATTTCCATTTGTACCTTTTCTTGATTTCCATATTTCTCTGCTTTATACAGACTTTCATAGAAGTTCTGAAATATTTGTAATACCGCTACATGATCTATTTTTACCTTCCTTGTTATAGGCTCCCTAAGCTTGGTGACGGTCTTTTCTACTTTCTATTGCCCGAGTCATGCTAAAGGTTTTTGTGCTCTAGTGTTATTATCAAAAAACAGTTGCTTAACAGCAATCTTTCTAAACTCATGCATATTTTTGAGGTAATCCCTTATTTTCTGCTTAGCATTCTGCAGTTGATCCTCTTCTTGTTCTGTGAGATTACCCCTATTCTGCAATACCTTAACATTTGTCAGTCCCTCTAAATAAGTCTTATTACTTCTTAACCATAGCTCACTTTCTTTTATTTCCATCCTATTTTTAAACTCCATCTTAATTTTATCACACTCCCTAGCTATATTTTCAGAAGAAATGTCTATACTTTCAAATAGCTCCTGAATAATCTCCACTACCCATTCCCTAAATTCTTCCCTTTTTACCAGCCAGGTTGGAAAAGCACCAGTGTCTTATTTTTATTTCATTACCCTGTGTTTTTAGTTTAGTTATTATTGGCACATGATCTGTAATAGGTATTGGATACATATCAAGACCTTCAGTTAAATGCACATGTTCCTGTGAAATGTAAATTCTGTCTAACCTAGCCCCCAGTTTTTATATCTTGGGGAATAATAGGTAAATTCACTCTGAACTCCTATTACTGAATTTGCATCTTCCATACCAAATATTTTCATAAATTTCTTCAAAAATCTACCCTTCTTTGTTATACTTTTCCTTCTGGGCCCCCAGACACATCTTCACAACTGCAAAGCAAATTCCATTCCCGACCTATCAGTAATATTCCTTCCTGAAAACATATCATTTCTCCCAGTATTTTCATAAGCTCCATTATAGCAGTTTTAGGTGGAATATAAATACATGCTAGTGTAATCCTCTACCCTTGCCAGTAACCTCTTAGCAGTACAAATCTGGCATTATTATCTTTTTTATCCTCCTCTATCACTATTAGAGCTCCTCTTGCAATTAATATAAGCACTTCTCTTTTCTTTTCCACTGAATAACTATCCTGAAAACTTTCTGTATGAAATTCACATGCTCAGTTTTTTCCAAGTGTGTCTCCTGTAACATAGTTATTTGCATTTGATATTTTTTAATATAGTAAACTCCTCTTCCTTTTTTGTATTCCTCTGTGAGACCATTGACATTTAAAAACATTACAGAAAGCATCATTGTATTAAAAAGTTATTATCCCTACCTCTTATGTATAACACCTTTTTGTTAAATGTCTAGTTCCAGCTGCTATGTTACACGCATACACTGTTTGGCAGGTTGAACTTTTATACAATTGTTTCTTGTCATAGACATTTGAACCTATGTCACATCTTACAATTTTTTTTTGTTTTATTTAAAGGCTTCAAACAAAAAAAACAAACACACCCCTATATTCCCTAAAACCTATTAATACTAACACACAAAACTATGTACATCTTCAAATATTGACGTTTACTCTACTAATAGGAACAAATGTCCCGTACTGACAGCCACATTCACAGACTTGAGTAAACCTAAAAGGAAGTTATCTATGCTAGGATGCATGGCGCAGCCTGTGCTTCTACTACGTGCCAACTGGTTTTGTCTTATCTTTATATTGCTCCCAGCTGGGAAAACCCCTGAATAATTTCAGAAAACATTATCTCCCAGCCAGTTTCTCTTCTCTGTTTTCACCCAGCCAATTACTCTCTACCAGACTGTAGCCAATTTATTTTTATCAGATTGTTTCCATGGAGACATGAGAACCAGACAGTCAATTTCTCTTTATCAGATTTTTTTCTATGGAGACATGAGGACCAGATACAGAATTGCTACTATGCATACATTCATTTGCTAGAAAAAGCTTTATAATATTTAATATTATTTTTCATTTACTTGCTTTCTCTTAAAACTTGTTACTAAATCAAAGGTCTTTAATCCAGTCATTCATAGGTTCATAGGTTCATAGGTGTGTACTAGGCTAATGGCCCTGGAGCCTTTACAAGCCAAGCCCATAGGATTACCCTGGCATTGTGCCACCCAATCTTAGTACCCAGTGTCTCTGTCGAGTAAAGCCACTGGAGTGATCCCTGGGGTGAATTTTCTATTTCCCATCCACTCATCAAGATTTCTCTTGTAGAGGGCCAGTGAGCTGCTGTGCTTGACATATATGCAATGTCTATTCCATAACATGGGCAGTCTTTGGGTTATGAACCTGTCCCAACAGCATGTTCTGCTGATTGTGGTAATGAGGTTGAGGTCTCTGGAGCATGTAGTGCAGAGGGATTGGGATTTCTTCAGATGTAGCATTTCTAACAGAGCTGGGTCAGACATAGCTTTGTAAATCAAGCAGAGATCACCTCTAAGTAGGCAATATGAGACAGAGAATAGTTGGAGTTTTTTTAGTCTGTCCATATAGGACAAATGTTCATGGCCTAGGATCCTCTTTGTGAGGTACTTTTGTAGCCTCTCCAGTTGTTGCAGGTGTTTAGTGAGGTACATGGCAAATGAGGCATTGTACTCAATGATTGGCCTAATGAGGGAAGAGTAGAGGAAGACAATGACTTCTTTCTTCCTGGATGCAAAACCCTTAGTAATGAGATGTGCCACATAGAAGGACTTTCTGACCACAGTGGCAATGTGGTGGTCAAAAGAGAGATTGCTGTCAACCTGTATTCCCAGATCTCTTATAATGCCTTCTATGTTCAATGGACTACCATCGATGTGGTAATTCATGGGAACTGGGTTTTTCCCAAAGAGGATGATGACACATTTTTTGGCATTGAGCTTAAGGCCATGGTTCTGATACCAGTCATTGGTCTCAGTGAGGCCTTTCTGTAGGATGTCAGCATCACTTGGGGAGTTAATAAGAGCTCTCAACTTGCAATCGCCTGCGAACTTTGTCAGTCAAAGTCCCTTCGTGTTGGTCTGGACTTCAGAGAAGTAGATACCAAACAGGAGAGGACCCAGGACCGAACCCTGTGGGACTCCACTCATGACAGGTCAGCAGTCTGACTTGGAGTCAGCTACTTTCACACTGTGGGTTCTACCTGTCAGCCAGTTTGCAACCCACCTAGTGATATAGGGGTTGATCATTAGCTTAGTGAGTTTTTCTATGATTCCTGAGTGGGAAATTGTATTAAAGGCCTTCGCCAGATCAAGGTAGTCTGTATGAACCACCTTGCCTTCATCCACAGCTCTGGTGACTGACTCAAAGAAGTTAACCAAGTTGAGCAGGCATGATCTACCTTCCACAAAACCAACTGTGTGGGATCCAGAGTTTAGAGATTCGCTATATCCTTGTTTATTAGGTCCATGATGATGCGTTCCATAGCTTTGCATATCAGACTCATCAGGCTAATGGGGCTATAGCAAGAATGAGAAAAAAACACATTATTTTTCTTTTGTCATGCTCTTTTAACCAGGCTTTTTTAATGCATTGCAGTGCCTGCATTTCTTATAACTGAACAAGAAAAAAGAGAGAAGAAGGGAGAAAGAAAAAAGAACAGAAGCACCCGTTTACAATCCCATTGCACTTAAAAGTAACTGAGAAAAGTTTACTTAATAGCCTGCAAAGAAAACTATATACCACAAAAATACTACTATTAAGAAAAAAAATTACAAACACTTAACTTTCTCCCCTCTCTTCCCCTCAAAAAGCATTTTCTGAACATTAATGATATGAAGTAGGGCATATGCTTTAGAGTCCCCCACAAGTCCAACAAATTCTGAAAAAGTCCAATATTTCCAGATTTTCTTGTTTTGTCATATTTCACAAATATAATTATTGCATTGTAATATCCCATTAAGTTACTGGTTTTATTACTGTTCATCTCCATCTCATGAATCCTTTTTCTACTTAATTTCCAGTGTACTCTCAATTCTTCTAGTCATCTCTCATGCTCCCTTCATTCTCTCCAACATTTTCCTTTGAAACATTGGAAAAGGCTTCACAGGTACAGTTTCAATGTGTTTTTTCTTACCAGTAGAACAAGAAGCAGACTCTCCTTCTGTTTCACAGCTCACTTTCTGTTGGACAAACATTTGTATTTCCTCCTTAGCATGTACTTCATCAAAAAATGATTTTGTCCCTCCAGGGAAGAATACCTTGAAGACAGCTGGGTACAACAGTTTGAATCTCTCATCTGCATCTCGATATTCCCTGAATAGTGGAATAAATTTACTATTATTCTGCCTGGTATACAATGAATAATCATTCTCCACAAACACTCTGCTGTCTCCCACTTTTAGTACTTTGTCCTTCTGTCACAGTTTGTCAGAATCAACTCCTGCTGGTAGGATTGCATATTTTCTATTAAAGGTCTAGGTTGCTTTTTCATAGCCATATATGGAACATACACATGTCTGCCTATAAGATTGTGGATGTTACCCATGAGTACGTGTGTGTGTGTGTGTGTGTGTGTGTGTGTGTGTGTGTGTGTGTGTGTGTGTGTGTGTGTGTGTGTGTGTATGTGCATGTGTGTGTGTGTCTGCAATTGTTTGCATATGTCAAATGTTTCTTACTCACTCACTCACTGTTTATCTTAATACTGGAACCTAAACTATGGATTCATCTTGGCATTTAAATCTCTTTATTTCTAGGCATTTCCTGACAGTACTTCACCAGAAGTATTTACTATACCTATAACACAATATTCACTGCTACCATTTTTATGAGAACAATTTTTACTCCTGAGTTGTTTTATTGATTTCTAATTTTTAGGTGATATTTCACACATACTTAGCGTAATCGATCATGTCATAGCCGCATAAACCAAAGGTGGTACACCTGGAACGTTCTGGCATGCACTTTGGGTCTTTAAATCAGCTTTCAGCTATGATAGATATCAATATCCGCCAACCAGAGAAAAGCTTCTAAATCAATTATTTTATTGATGAAAATTCTGGTATTTACCACAGCCACCATCATCTCTAGTGTTTATCCTCTCTATTTTCAATGTTTTATTGTTTTATAACTTGAAGAGGTCCACAGCAGATACTATGGGAAGGGAAAACTTCCTCTTCAGTACTCAAATTCCTCAAAGATAGAGGTGAAACTCATCAGGGCAAGCACTCCTGCTGGTTGCACATCTCATTGTAGGGTGACAGCCATTTAATTTTCCATTTCTTACACTATGAAGTGATACTGAGTTTTTTATTACAATATGAAACATGATACACCATTACTGGAAAATGAATGGGAATGAAATAGTTTTACATACTATATTTTATGAGATCCTGGTTGTCCACAATACTCTAATGACATTATGGTCCTTCACTTTACCTTCTATAACAATGTGGACAGTGGCCTTATAACACAGGTTATCTTCATTAATAATTGTATTGCATTTAACTTAACTCATGGCACTCTTCTTCTAAATCAGATGATTGACTATATTACAAAAAAAACAACAACAAAAGCTTGCTTAAGGCAAAGTAATTCATAGTCAATGTGAAGTTTGTTTTATCCTTCCACCTCAGTGAGTGATTCTGGCATGCCACACGGCCAGTTTATAATCTACCAATTCTGTGGAATGAAAATTGGTTATCCTGTATGCTGGTGATCTGTTCATCTTCTTTTCCATTCACTTTTGATGAAGATCTTGTGGACAGTTTTCAAGACATGCAGTTAGCTGAAAGGTATATGATTTAATGTCAACCAACAGAAATTAAAATACTGTTGCTCAAGATGGCTATTAACCAGATAACTGCACCATCTAGCTGTTATCTTTTTACTTCCATGAGGAAACCATAGGAGAATGCACAGGTCTTCAATATGCAGAAATTCAGGTAAACCAATTATTTTGTTTCATTGTCCATGTCTTGTGGCTTTGCTCTTTAAATGAGCAGTTGGCTAGTATATGCAGCAGTCTGCAGATTTCTTTGCCTTAAGAATATGATGGCTGTTACTTAAATAGGTTCATATTGTGCATTTAGAATACTGTTTCATACTTTAACTGTTTCTGGTACTAATAATGTCTCTACCCTAAATCAGAGTATAGGCAAAGAGAAAGGAATATGGGAATCCTAAGTGAAATACCTGCTCTAGTGGAGTTTTTAGTTGAGTGCAGAACAAAAACTGCTGTTTAAAAAGGATAATTAGTACAACATATTAAAAAATTGCATAATAACAACAGGAATCAATCAAAGGAGGATAGAAAAGATTGGGAAGAGGGACTGGATAAGCAATTCAGAAGGAAATTTAGGGAGATCATATGTATGGCTCCCAAACATGCAACAAAGTCTAGAAGATTCAGGATTTTTGCTTGAAAATGTTTGCATAGGTATTTTTATACACCAAGCAGACACAAAATAATTTCTCATCTGGTAGATGGCAAATGTTGGAGGTGTGATGGGGAAGAAAGAGGTAAATGGGAACATATGTTTTTGGAGTGTAATGAGTTGGCAGACTTTAAAAATTCCCTACAGAGTCTTTTGTCAGACATATTGGATGAGCAAATCGGTGTAATTAAGGAAATTATTTTTTGAGCTGGGATACCAGATTTGAATTGCCCAGACATAGTAAGACATTGTTAAGTTTAATTTTGGCAGCTGCCAAATCAACAATTGCTAGAAAATAGAAATCATAGTCAAAACCAACTGCATTTTAAGCTATGAATATTGTAACAGAGATAAAAGAACTGGAAGTGGGATCTCTAGAAAAGTGTAAGAGTTAATTACATGGAAAAATGGAAAGTGTGGAAACAATACATGCACAATAATGTTTTGGAAGAGGGGCGAGGTTTGAGGGAAGGTAGGAATTTAGCAATTTATGTAATGTTGGATTCATGATAATTGTGCAGAAGATTATATGTGATGTATAATGCTGGTAACTGGGCATGTTTGCCTATGTCATAAATGATAATTTAATAAAAGTGCTAAAATAAAAAAATGTCTCTACCCAAAAGACTGAACTGAACAAGACTACAAGGCTGTCATGATAAAATAGGCAATTATTCTGATTTATCTTTTTGAGTACCAAATAAAAGGGTGTTATTATATAAGCTTGTGCCTCCTGTGCTCTTTGGACTTACATAGGTGGAGAAAATGGGCACATGGCCAAAGATTTTCCATATATTACTTTTTGCAAAGCCATACTGCCAGAGCATAAACTGGATTACTGTTTCCCTGAGAAGTTGCATGGCACTATTCCTGTTGCTGCCTTTGGTGTGTTTCTTCACTGCTGTCTTTTCATGTGTTTCCTAGTGGCCCCAATCACAGAGGACTTGTTGAATCTAAGATAGAGTCTGAAAAGAAGCTGGTACAAATGTAGCAATAGTAAGATGTAATATAAAATCTAGCTACTAACCCGAAAAATGTGCCTGTCATGAAAAAAAAGCTATGCAAAGAGAAGGGTCTGGAATATTCCTGGTTGTGATAAAAAAGCGGATCACACACGATGAGAGAACTGGAACACAGATTTAATATTCCACAAATAAAAACCACAGGTACACGTAAGCGCTTTCGGCAGATTAAAATAACCTGCCTTCTTCAGACAAGAGTTGGGTTACAGAGTTAGTATTATATACACCATTATTAAACAAATAGAGCCTATCAGGCTAAAGTGCATTAGTGCTTGTTGCAATAACCATGACAACCTTAAAAGAGTTTCATCTCAGATGGAAATGGTAATAATAAACAATTAAGTTGTGTTTGCTGTATGATGAAGTCGTCAGTCAAACATTACTACCATGAATCAATGTTATAAATAAAAACTAATGATTATTATTAACCTTACGCCTAATTATTTGTTAAATATCAGAAATGTTTTTAAACAGGATCATATACAATTCGTTGTCACTTTTTCCTTTTTGACAAGACAAAGTTAATTAGTTATGGAAAAATGAAACTTATTATGAAGGATTGTTTCATAGAAAATTAAACCCCCAAAAAAACTTAATGAATAACTTATCATTTAGTTATTTAAGTTATTATTGCTTATGTTTGTTAATTATGCCACTAAATATAAATTATGAATTACCAAGAACTCCAGTTAAAAACAGTCCATGTTCTAATATTAAATTCATACTGACATGGAGAAAAAAACAATGTTATACTTGTTGTTATATTAACCAATATGTAAAATGTACTAAATTGTAGCCTCTAAAAATACATACAAAAAGAGGCTGCATAATTTACGAATAAATAAACCATACATTATAATGACAGGCTTATTACATGTACACAATACAGCAAGTGTGTTCAACACCTGGAAGCCAAAAAGTTTTCAAACATTTAACGCACAAATGTGTGGGTGTATTTATACATGTCAATGAAGATGTTATGTTAAAAAAACGTAAAAAACAAAAGCATAAATATGTATATGTAGCCACATATTCCTTATTACTTAGTGTCTTAAACAATTTAGTACATTTTACATATTGGTCAATATAACAACAAGTATAACATTGGTTTTTTCTCCATGTCAGTATGAATTTAATATTAGAACATGGACTGTTTTTAACTGGAGTTCTTGGTAATTCATAATTTATATTTAGTGGCATAATTAACAAACATAAGCAATAATAACTTATATAACTAAATGATAAGTTATTCATTAAGTTTTTTTGGGGGTTTAATTTTCTATGAAACAATCCTTCATAATAAGTTTCATTTTTCCATAACTAATTAACTTTGTCTTGTCAAAAAGGAAAAAGTGACAACGAATTGTATATGATCCTGTTTAAAACATTTCTGATATTTAACAAATAATTAGGCGTAAGGTTAATAATAATCATTAGTTTTTATTTATAACATTGATTCATGGTAGTAATGTTTGACTGACGACTTCATCATACAGCAAACACAACTTAATTGTTTATTATTACCATTTCCATCTGAGATGAAACTCTTTTAAGGTTGTCATGGTTATTGCAACAAGCACTAATGCACTTTAGCCTGATAGGCTCTATTTGTTTAATAATGGTGTATATAATACTAACTCTGTAACCCAACTCTTGTCTGAAGAAGGCGGGTTATTTTAATCTGCCGAAAGCGCTTACGTGTACCTGTGGTTTTTATTTGTGGAATATTAAATCTGTGTTCCAGTTCTCTCATCGTGTGTGATCCGCTTTTTTATCAGTTTTAGTTTGTTTTTTGTTTGGCGTGTTTCTGGTTTCCATGGCGGACGACACCGGAGATACTGGTTCACCTACTTTGTTCAACACTCGAGATTTGGGTAACAACAGTGATTCGCAAACTAACCTTACGCAACTAATTGATGTACTGTTGCACAGGATGGACACTCTAACGCAAAGAGTGGAAGCTATTTCCAGTTCGGCTGATCCATTGCCGAGAATTCATGTCAACAACCATCTACCTACGACCGGCTCTAGTGGAAGGAGTATCCCTAACGGACAAGGTTCGCCACAGACATCTGGTTTGGAGGCTAACGGTCAGGCAATGACGTCCGTGAATTTCCTGCAGCCTACCTTAGTCACTGGCGGACAATCCACAAGAGTTCAAGCGACTGCAGCGGCAAGAAGGTATGAGTCTGGTAATCCTTTAACGGATACTATACCTTCGTTAAACAACTTTCTTGATAACAACTGCTATTTTTTGGCTGACAGTATTAACGAAATTAACAACGAGCCTCCTGCTTCTGAATACCATAACTTGGAAGTTAGCATTGATTTGCTAGACATGAAACTGTTTAAATGTAAGAAACTCCAATTGGAGGTTTCTTATTTACAGGAATGCATAAAGACTAAAGTAATCCCCAAAGGCTTACGCCAATGGCGATTTCCAGCTGGCTTAACTAGCTCTTCTGTTTTCTACCAAGAACTCATAGAACTATTCGATAGGCAAGGATTTGAATTCTTGCAGGCTCTCATCAATTACTATAATACTGACATAGGCATCTTAAAAAGTGAACTTGAAACATTAGAATTGAATATCAAATCTCATCCTGAGTTTGTTAAATACAAACATGAATATTGTAGAATTTTTGTGAGCATTAATGCTACTATGGAAAAGCTAATTGCTAATAAGAAGAGGAAATTAGCAAGAGACATCAAAGATTATGCAAATAAGCGAGCTTATCCGAAACCGGCACAAAGCTCAGCGAACAATGGAAGTGGGCAACAAATAACAGAACTTCCAAATGTTCAACCCCTTCAGCCTGGTTCAGATAACATTAATAACAATGGTGGTAACAATGGACCAGGGGTCAGAAGAAGTCCTAGACTTAATGTTAATAATAACATTAGCACCAATGCCCCAATTGCTGAAGGCGATTTGCCATCTGTATCTAATGATTACCCTAGTAGCAACATTAATTCTGATTATCAGGATTTTCAGATGGCGAACAACAACAGGGGCAACAACCGGCCCCGAGCCCAACGACAGAACAACTCAAGGAACAGGAGAAGAGGCCGCAGGAGATGATGGAATTAATGGACTTTGGGGTTAACCCAACAGTTTATAAAAGCTTAAATGGTGATTTTACTGTATACAACTATACTGCCTTGCACATTACACAAGACATCATTGATTTTCTCTCAAAAGATTTTTCTTTTGTGCCAGGCCGCAGCATGGATATTAGTAGGCTCATCATTGACCTGAAGGTTTTCACACGTAAATTAAACTTACACAGTTTGATGGGTGACAACTCATCTGCTATTAGTTTACTTAGAGTATCTAGCTCATATAATCCACCCTTGCACTCAACTCTACAAACATTTGAAAGAATGTGCGAATTAGATATATGGGCCATTAAGAACTCTATCACATATAGCAAACAGAGATGTCCCCCAAACATCACAATGCTGGAAAGAGATTTTATCCAGTTAATAAAAGATTGTAACATCCGTGTGATGAAACCTGATAAGGGTGGGGGGTTAGCCTTCATGGACCATTTTAAATACGTTGAGTATTTGGTCGAACATCTTGAGTCACCTGCTTATAAACCATCCTCTCTAAATGAAATAAACGGAGCATATAAAAGAATTAACAATATGCTCAACGATTTGTTTCTGGAAGGGTATATCAACAAAGAAATTTTAAATTACTTGACCATGCCAGCTCCAAAAATTCCGGTATTCTTTGGAACACCCAAACTGCACAAAAGACTCAATTCCCCCCCATTTAGACCCATTATAGATGGTAGGGGGTCTATCACCCAGGCATGTGCTAAGTATGTCGACAGTATATTGAAACCTTTAATTAATTCTGAATCTCATATTTGCAAAGATTCATGGTCTTTTCTCAGAGACATAAGCATTCTTACATATAATGACAACATGCTATTTCTTACTGTCGACATAAAAGACCTATATACTGTCATTCCACAAGACATTGGGCTTGCCTGGGTAAGAGAGTTTATGTATACAAAAAATGTCGATCATGACACTATAAATTTGATCGAAACTTTGTTAGAAATTGTTCTGTCTAACAATTTTTTCATGTTTGAAGGCAGGTTTTACTTACAAACTTCGGGTGTGGCCATGGGTTCACCCTGTGGTAGTTCCTTTGCCAATGCTGTACTTGCACATTGGGAATCTACATACTTATTTAAGGATGACCTCTACTCTAAACATGTTTCCTGGTACACTCGGTACCAGGACGACATTTTTTGTATTTGGGAGGGAGATAGAGGTTTAATTCCAACATTTATTGAGAACATAACAAAATTAACTGATTTTCTAGAATTCACATACAGCATTAATGATACAGAGATTAACTACTTGGACATAACTTTGATCAAAGATACAGACAACCAAAGGTTTAAAAGTAGAATATACAGGAAGCCGACATATTCAAATGCTTTTTTACATTTCTCGAGTAACCATCCCTATCATCAAAAGAAATCTGTCATAAAAGGACAGATGGTTCGAGCAGCCCGCATGGTTAGTGACCCTTGTGACTTTCTAGTTGAGTGTAGCAAACTCACTAACATGTTTGTTGCAAGAGGTTATCCACAGTCCCTAGTCTTGAACATACTTAACGAAGTAACTAACAAAAGAGAATCAGGACATTTTTCTCCCTTACTTACGGGTTGTATAATAAACAACCCAGAGGATATTGACAACACTTCACAGACAGAAGCTTGTAATTTTCCTATATATAACAACGATAGGGAAAAATTTAACATCAGTTTTTTACAGACTTTCTGCTTTGATTCAGTCAAAATCAGGGAAGTGGTGAATAAAAATTGGCAAATCATTAAAGAGGACAAATCTTTGAGTATCCTCCTAGGTGATGGTCCTAGGGTTACATACAGGAGAGGGCAAAATTTAAAATGCATTTTTGAGAGAAAGTTAGACCCGAAGCCTAATAGACCTTGGGGCATGCAAAAATGTGGTTTATGTTCTCAATGCAAACATATCAGAGTAGCTAAAGTATGTAACATTAATGGCAATGATTACAAATGCAATGGACATTACACATGTGAATCAAAAGCTGTTATATATGCAGCTTTATGCAACTCCTGTAAAGCTTTCTACATCGGGAAAACCGAGAGAAAGCTAAAGAACAGGATTTATGAACACCAGTATGCCATCAGGAAGGCAGACGTCAACAATGCCCTCTCGAGACATTGCCTAGAGTATCCAGGGCATGCATTCTACTTTTTTGTCTTGCAACATAGGGAGAACGACTTAAGGGGTGGGCCATGGCAGATCCTATTAGAAATAGATGAACTGCTATGGCAAATAAGAACTAGAGCTCACGTATTTCCAGGCATAAATGAATGTGTATCCATAAAATGTGTCTTGAAATGGTTATCCTACAATAGGTAAACATCAGTAGGGTACTTTCACAACTTAGTTTAAGACACTAAGTAATAAGGAATATGTGGCTACATATACATATTTATGCTTTTGTTTTTTACGTTTTTTTAACATAACATCTTCATTGACATGTATAAATACACCCACACATTTGTGCGTTAAATGTTTGAAAACTTTTTGGCTTCCAGGTGTTGAACACACTTGCTGTATTGTGTACATGTAATAAGCCTGTCATTATAATGTATGGTTTATTTATTCGTAAATTATGCAGCCTCTTTTTGTATGTATTTTTAGAGGCTACAATTTAGTACATTTTACATATTGGTTAATATAACAACAAGTATAAAATTGGTTTTTTCTCCATGTCAGTATGAATTTAATATTAGAACATGGACTGTTTTTAACTGGAGTTCTTGGTAATTCATAATTTATATTTAGTGGCATAATTAACAAACATAAGCAATAATAACTTAAATAACTAAATGATAAGTTATTCATTAAGTTTTTTTGGGGGTTTAATTTTCTATGAAACAATCCTTCATAATAAGTTTCATTTTTCCATAACTAATTAACTTTGTCTTGTCAAAAAGGAAAAAGTGACAACGAATTGTATATGATCCTGTTTAAAAACATTTCTGATATTTAACAAATAATTAGGCGTAAGGTTAATAATAATCATTAGTTTTTATTTATAACATTGATTCATGGTAGTAATGTTTGACTGACGACTTCATCATACAGCAAACACAACTTAATTGTTTATTATTACCATTTCCATCTGAGATGAAACTCTTTTAAGGTTGTCATGGTTATTGCAACAAGCACTAATGCACTTTAGCCTGATAGGCTCTATTTGTTTAATAATGGTGTATATAATACTAACTCTGTAACCCAACTCTTGTCTGAAGAAGGCGGGTTATTTTAATCTGCCGAAAGCGCTTACGTGTACCTGTGGTTTTTATTTGTGGAATATTAAATCTGTGTTCCAGTTCTCTCATCGTGTGTGATCCGCTTTTTTATCAGTTTTAGTTTGTTTTTTGTTTGGCGTGTTTCATATTTCCTGGTTGCTTTTGAGTATTAAGCTACACTAAACAACAGGGGTCAAGCAGACTTGGCAAAAGTCTTCTCATACCAGCTGACAGGAAAAGCATTAATAACATATATAGGCATGGAAGGACTGATTATACAGACTGTGATAAGCTAAAAAATAACCTTTGGCTAAGGCTGGGATACTCTCTGAACTATAAGCCATAAAATTTAATTGGAATTTGAACACCAACAAACTGGTAAGATTGCATGGCTTATAACAAATTATAATAATACCCATTTTTTAACCAGGTAGGCCCACTGAACACACAGTCCCTCTTCATGGGCAAGCCAGGAGCAATGTCTGGATAAGTGACTTGCTCAAGGTCACACAGCAGGCAAATGAGAGCTGAGGGAATCAAACCATGTACCACAGGTACAGCCTTAACCCTCTGTGTCAACAGACAGACAATGTAATTATTACACATTTTAAATTCATGGGTAGAACCTGATAGCAGAAAATTGAAAACGTTAGACATTTTATCATTAGACATATTTAGAAGATTTTTCCTTAGTAATATAACAAAACAGGTATTGCAAGTAGATCCCAATAACTGTAATAAGCTGAAAACCTTAGCAGGACACTTAGTTATTGCTGCATTGTTTAAAATTGAAAAGTTGCAACAAGAAATGTGCCATTTTCTGTGAAACAAAAAGTAGCAAGTAATAGAGTAACTTGTTTCAAATGTGGGTGAATGGTAACATTATTAAGTTCTATACTAACACTAAAGGGATTGTTAGTAATATAATGTGAAAACTGAAATAATTGTTATAATAAAGTTGTTCCTGTGGGGTATGGTAAGACTACAGCTAGAATATTCGAGTCAACATTTTTGAACTGCGTTACTGCGGTGATGCTATATACCCTGTGTGTAACAGTAGAACTGATAATCTTAGCTGTTCCTTTGCTTAGCGCGTGTTTTCAAGCTGCTGTTAATATATATGTCTTGAGAAGGTTTTTTTTTTGCTTAGTAATATACTCTAATTGGTTAAGCTACTGTTTGTGGTTTAAAGTATACATTTCTGCACAGAGAGCTATATACTTACTTTTTACAGGAGTGCCAAGGTGCATATAAATCATACGGATTTAATGTAGGATTGTTTGAGATATTTCCCTTCCTTTCTACATACCCATACTTAGTGTACTTTCCTGGGCTCTCTTTCCTGAACCATTTACTGTTACCCTACCCTGTACTCTTTGAATATCTTGCTCTAGTCCCAGCTCTCTTCTGCTTCCCCGGTTCTTGTACTGTTTCTGCCTAGCTGCTTCTATACTCTCCCTCCTATTTCTCTGCACCTATACTCATATATTTATATCTAACCAGTGTTTTTATGTTTCTTTTTTTATTTTTACAGCTTGGACAGTCAAATGTTTTCAACAGACTACCCCTACTCTCATACTGCTGTTTCCCAACTACTTGGACCTTATGTCCTTGAAACTGCTAAATTCCTCCCTCCAGCAATCGAGAATGGCCTCTCCCAAGCACATCTACGTGTAGGTGCCATTCCAACAGATTACTGTAAGGCTCGCACACTCGCATGGAGCTTTTTCATTCATATTATAGGCTCATACATGCAGTTCCCTATTTTGGCCACCAGTAGGCAGTGTTCTACATGAAATCCAACTCCTAGCATACCCACAGTAGATGGGACTTTATTTAACTATACCTAAAGTGAATTAAATTTTCTGCTGCTGCATTCCAGGTTTGGCATTTTTGCTTACTGGCTTTGCCAGTCCTGTCTGCACTGGAATACACTTCCACAGAAAGGTGTAGTGTCCCATTGCAATTATTTCTCTTTAACCTGCTTAAATTAGTTGTCTACTTACCTTTTAGGCACTAGCTCAGTGCTGCTACTGATTGTTTTTGTCAGCTATCCTGTCTTGGTTACAGCCGGGCTAGCCCCACTCTATACACCCTCACTATGCTCGGGCTCACACCGCTCTCCTACCCTACCCCAATTCTCACCCACCCCATTACAATTTCCTTTATCCAACCACTCCATCCCCTTCATCTCTCATCATCCACTCTCTTCCAACTTCCTGCCAATAACCCCACCCACCATAATATCTATCATACTTAATCTGCTACACTTTCCTATCCTTCACTATTACATCCACTCTCTAACCTCTCTACCCACATTCTAATATGCTATACCTTCTCTTTTCCACTATACTCCTCCTACTGCTCTCCAGTCTTATCTCCTTCCACTCCCACCTTCCCTACCCACTCTCATTCTCTCCTACCTCCCACACCTTTGATACACATCCAACAACTTCCACCTTTTTTATCTCCCCAACTCTATTCAACCTCTCCACCACATCTTCATAAACTGCATCACCATCAATTCCTCCCACATACCATCAAATTTAAATCAAATCTACACAAACTTCATTTACATACTACTACACTCTCCCTCATCACAAAAAACTTACTCATCTCTGGGGACATCCACCCCACCCCAGGGCCCTCTCCCTACAGCCACATACCCCTCAAACCTAAATCTACCTCCCCCCTCCACACACGTCATACCATCTCCAGCCTCTTTCATCTACCTCTCCCTCTTCACATACTTCACACCATCTCCAGGCTCATACAATAAACTCATCCTTACCCAAGCACCTATCTATTTACACACTAAATATTCAGAGCCTAACCAACAAAATCACAGAACTGCATACCTTGATTGCCCATATCACTCCTCACATCCTCTCCTTATCTGAAACTTGGCTCAAGCCACATATCACTAACAATGAAATACTCCCACCTGGCTATAGCATCTTTCGCTCTGAGAGACTCCCATAAAAGGAGGTGGTGTAGCCATCCTCTATTCCAGTAGCCTCAACCTTTCACCCTTCACCACATATATCCCTGACTTCCACCCAGCTGAAATGATCATCCTAAGCTGCCACCTTAATCCTTACAAGAAATTTGCTGTTGCCTCCATCTATATCCCCCCTGGGAATAATTTGCCTGTCCTAGAGAATATCCTATCCTGGTCTTCCCTTAACATACCCTATGAAACTCTCATCTTAGGTGTTGTCAACTTAGATTGGTCCAAACTTACAAGTGACTCTCCACAACTCAGTATCAACAAACATGGCTTCCATCATCTGATATCCTCCCCACCCACCTCCATAAAAACTCATCTTCCAGCTCCATAATTGACTGGATTCTCAATGACACCCCCCACCATGACCACAACCCCTCTACCTTATCAGACTCCCTTAGTGATCACCTCTCCACCTCTGTCCTAAGACACTCTACCCACCCTCCCAAACCCCACCTTTACAGAGATTGCTGTAAACTCTCTAACTTTAATATATCCCAGTTCACCTCCATTCTTCCCAGTACAGACTGATCCATCCTTAAACAAATCCCTCTTAATGACACAGTCAGTATGTTCAATAGCATTTTCCTGAATACCCTTAACTCTCTTGCCCCCTCGAGGAAGATTAGGATAAAATAAAACTATGCTCCCTGGCTTTCCAAGGAAACTAGGTCCCTCATGCACAAAAGAGATAGGGCTTGGAAAGCCTGGATCAAAACAAAAGAACCAGCCCTTCTACACAAATACAGACGTTTAAGGAACCTTATAAAGAAACAAACTAATAATGACAAAAAGTCTTACTATAACTCTGCGCAGCTAAATAGTAAATCAAACCCTCGGTGGTTTTGGTCTACTCTTAACAAAATTCTTTCTCCTGGCTGTCCATCAAACCCCTCCCTGTACCCTAATACATCCCCTCAAGAAACTGCTACCCTCCTCAATAAGCACTTTATTGACACCATCCAAACAATCATACCTTCCAACTGTGGCACAACCTCTCTACCAACCCTTCCCAACCCTCCAAACATAAATCTATTTTCATTTCACCATGTTCCTACTTCTTACATCAGATCTCTTCTTCTTCTTAAGCTCAAACTTTGTTCTCCCTCCACTGACAATCTACCTCCTACCTTTCTCAAACTTGGTGCTGCATCCATTGCCAATCCTGTATCTATACTAATCAATAGATCAATTCAAGAATCCACTGCTCCTACCCTATTTAAATCTTTCTTCACTATTTCCCCTGCATAAAGGAGGAAACTCTACAGATCCATCCAACTACTGACCCATCACCATCCTATCCCACCTCTCTAAGATACTTGAAAAATGCATTCACTCACACCTTCTTAACTACATCCTCAAGTATAACCTTCTCAATCTCACTCAGCACTGCTTCTGTCCTCACCACAGCACAACCACTGCCCTCCTGTCCTTCACTCATACTATTTTTGATGCCCTAGATAACAATAAACTCATATCTTGTCTCTTCCTAGACTTTCCAAAGCTTTTGATAGTATCTCACCCTTTACTGCTGTATAAACATGCTAACCTCAACCTATCCTCCACTTCCCTTGCTTGGTTCTACAGTTAACTATCCTGCAGACAGCAATCTGTAAAATGGCTTTCATCCTTCTCTCCATTCATTCCCATCCCAACTGAAGTACCACAAGGTTCCATGTTGAGTCTCCTGATATTTAATGTCTTCACTAATGATCTCTATACATCTTGTAAACAGTCCTCCCTCATCCAATACACTGATGACTCAACTCTCATCTCCATCTTTAACAATATCTCTTAACTCCATACCCTAACCCAACATGTCTTTCTATCCACTGAACAGTGGTTGTCTGATAACCTACTTATCCTTAACCCTATGAAAACCAAACTCTTACTCTTTCTTCCCGTTCTCTTACTCACCATAAATCCACCTTTACTATCACATCCTCTGACAATACAATAATCCAACCCAAAACCCAAACAAAACTCCAGGGAGTTATCATCGATGATGAACTCAAATTCAACTCACACATACTTCAATGCATAAAAAAGACTCACCAGAAACTAGGTTTACTGTATCGCAACAAAAAATTCTAATCCCTAATGCCAGACTCTCCCTTGCTCAGGCACTCCTCCTCCTCTCCCTACTATATGCTGCCCCAGTTCTTACCAACATTCAGGCCACAACCTTGAATAAACTACAACAGATGTACCATAAGATAGCTAGATTTATCACAAACTCTCCATACAATGCACATCACTGCCTTGCCCTAAATTCTCTCCAATGGCTTGAACTCCCCCAACAACTACTGTTATCACAATTTCAAATGTTACTCCTCATTCTTTATAAACCCTACACATACGTTCCATTACCCATCCATCACACTTTAAAAATGAATTCAAACTTCTTCTACTTAACTCAAAAACTTGCCCTTGTCATGACCCAACCAAAGCTCCCCATACCCCTGATATACCTCTATATTAACCTTCCCCTTTCATCTAGTACCTATCAGTTTCATCTAGAAGCCTGTTTAACCCACCAGTCAATCAGACATTAAACAATTTTGAGGAGCTGGTGGAAAGTGAAATTAGGAAGTTGGACATTAAAGGCAGGTCTAGTTCATATCTTTTAGATGAAAAGACATCTTTACTTGAACAGTTGATAGAAGAAAAATGTAGAGTAATGAAGCGTGACAAGGGTGGAGGGGTGGTGTTAATGTACAATGACGATTATGACACACACATGTTTAACATTTTGCAAGACCCAGAACACTATATGACAGTTTCTCATAACGAGATTAATATTGCCCATGCTAAAATTAATTTTTATTTATTGGACCATGTATTGCAGGGGAGTTTCAACGAAAAGTTATACAATTTTTTACATGTAGAGAAACCTAAGATTCCCTGTATATTTGCTATCCCTAAAACTCACAAAGGGATCAACAACATGAAATTTAGACCTATTGTAGCTGTAGCAGGGAGTATTACTGAACCTCTAGCTATTTTTATAGATTTTCAGTTAAAAAAGTTCCTGAATTCTGTGGTTCATATAATGAAGGACTCATAGGATTTTTTAAGAAGAGTGTCTAAAGATAAATATCCGTGGTAGTGGTGCTGCGGTAGTGTTGTTGCCTCACAGCAAGACATTGTGCGTTCGATTCTCAGCTAGAGCATCTTCTGTGTGGAGGCATGCATGAATGGGCGTGCCTTCATTGAAGGTTGAGCGTCAGGGCTGGTAACTCGGCATGTAAAAATCCACTACCAAAACATTAGCGGACCGGAGTTCCGCTGTGGCGACCCCTAACCAGGATAAGCCGAAAGACACAACAACAACAACAACAAGTGTCTAAAGATAAATATGGTCTGGAGGTTTGGTTAGTTACCATTGATGTGGTTGAGTTGTTTTCAAGTATACCGCATGAAAAGGGTTTAGAATGGTTTGGTGAAATTTTGTCAACAGAATCAGGTTTGGACGGGAACACCCTAAACGTGATCATGGATTTTATGGACACCATCCTTAGAGAAAACTTTATTCATTTTAATGGTGAGTTTTACCAACAAAGGAAAGGTGTTGCAATGGGGGCTGCTTGTGTCCCCTTATACTGTATTATTGTGAACAAAAATTTGTTCTTAACATAGACTGGCGGGGTTACATTACATTCTACACCCATTACTTGGACAATATTTGTTTACTGTGGGATGGGCCTAGAGAGACGTTTGACGGTTTTATGGTATATCTTAATCAAACCACTGAATTCTTGGCCTTTACACACACAGTTAGTGACTCCTCTAGTAACTATCTAGATATTACACTCTACAAAGGGGCAGATGATTAGAGCCTCTAGAATAACCAGTGTGACTGCTGCATTTCTAGAGGAGGTAAGGACTCTGACCTCACTTTTCCTGGAAAGAGGTTATCCCAAACAAACGATGGATAATTTGGCCAATGAAGTTATCACAAACAGGGAAAGGAAGTTTTTTTCCCTTGTTAGGTAAGGGTTTGCCTGAAGAGGAGACACCTGAGGAAGGGGATCCTAAGCATAGAGGGGCCTTTATTTACACCTTTTCTACCACATCCACTCAAGTGGAAGATATTATTAAAAAATACTGGCACATTTTAAAGTTTAATGATGACACTAGAACATTTCTCCCGAACCATCCTACTTTCATTAGAAGGAGAGATACCAACCTCAAAGAACTTTTTGAAAGGAAACAGGTTTCTAGACAGGTTAGTGACGATGTAAGATGGGGGACTCACAAATGTGGAGCCTGTCAACAATGTGGATATATTTTGGATAAGGGTGAGTTATATATTCCATCTAGGAGTTTCAGGTTGAAAGCATCAAAATATTACAATTGTGATATGAAAGCGGTGGTTTACATCAGGATTTGTGAAAACTGCCAGAGTTTTTATATCAGCAAAATTGAGAGACCACTTAGGAGAAGGATTTACGAGCATGTATACGAGGTTTCTAAAGGGAAGGAATCAAATGCCCTCTTTAGGCATTCTTTAACATGTAATGATATGAAAATAAATTTTTTTGTGTTAGAACAAGTGTAAGTTGATCCCTGTGGGGAGAGCTGGGAGTCCAGGGTGGAATACAGGGAATTGTTTTGGCAGCTGAAATTAGATGCGAGTAGACCCCCTGGTCTTAATGACCACATTAGTATTAATAATGTTTTAAAACTTAGGACTGCTAAACTGTAAGATATACATACATTTGCTACACATTTTGCTGTTATGAACACTGTATTTATTGTTTTGCATGTCAATGTTTTTTATATATGCATTTATTTATTTATTTAACTATTTAACTTTTACACACAGGATGTTTATTGTAATAAGAGGGGTTCTGACATCTATTTTAAGAACTGGATTTTAAGGTTTAAATCAAACACACATTTATTTAAGACGTGGATGTAACATGAATTTCCATTTCCTTAATTGAAAACTAGTGTTGCAATTCATCCTTGCTAAATTATTATGATTTTAACTGGGTCATTTTATTGTAATTAATTGATGTTATGCATATTTAATTCATTTGTGGATGTGATTGGTAGTGCTGGGTTATTTAAATGTATTGGATGGGGTTGCTTCTTTCTTCTGAAGAAGCCTGGTATTCTACTGGGTGAAAGCGTGCTAAACTGATTTGTATTGCTGTGAACTGTTGTTACTACTGTGCTGTTGGATATTAAAGGCATTTTTATTCCTGGATCTACTGTCCTGAGTTCCTTGGAGAGACGTGGTAAATGGTTGTGTGATTTTCATATTTTTTATTCCTCCTCCTCTCCCTACTATATGCTGCCCCAGTTCTTACCAACATTCAGGCCACAACCTTAAATAAACTACAAAGATAGCTAGATTTATCACAAACTCTCCATACAATGCACATCACTGCCTCACCCTAAATTCTCTCCGATGGCTTGAACTCCCCCAGCAACTACTGTTATCACAATTTCAAATGTTACACCTCATTCTTTATAAACCCTTATCATGTCCAGCTCTCTCTTCCTTTGTTTCTATCTGTTCTCCAACTCGGACCCTCCGTACCTCAAATCAGTATTTACTTGACACCTACCAACCCAAGAAAACTGTAGGCAAACTACTATATAAATACTCTGTTGCCCATGCTTGGAACAAACTTCCCCTACCCATACATTCCATCACCCATTCATCACACTTTAAAAATGCACTCAAACTTCTTCTACTTAACTCAAAAACATGCCCTTGTCATGACCCAACTTAAGCTCCCCATACCTCTGATATACCTCTATATTAACCCTCCCCTTTCATCTAGTACCGTACTATTCTGATACTTTCTAAACTCAATCAATTATGTTGTTGGATAAAATTCTTATGTAAATATGTAAATGTATTGTTATTCTCTGTAAAAACGTTTTTGTGTATTACCTTTGTGCATGCACTCTGTTTGGTGTCTTTAATTTCTTGTTTTAACAAGTTTATTCATAAATTCTTTTGACATGAATACTCTCATTTCTGTATATTACTGTAAACTGTATGCGATTTGGAGCTTTTCTCCTCAGGTCTCCACTGAAAATGAGCCATAAGCCCAGTTGGACCATCCCTGTTAACAAATGTCAATAAATAAATAAATAAATAGACATTATGTCATTTTGTTACAACTAAGCTGGCAAAGTGTATTGATTTTCTAGAAGGAAGAGAAATTCGAGCTCTACTAGACTGGCAGCATGACTGCCCTTATCAAAGATCTGTGGTATCTATGCATAAAAATAGTAACTATGATGACCCACCACTGGACCAGTAATCAAGGAGCCTCAATCCTCACCACTGGCCTCAGTGGGGGATGTACACTGAGAGGATGACAAGGTACATACACACAGTATTTCCAGATGCAGCTCTCTGCATCAAGTACAGTTTCCCTTAAGAGCACACAGAGACAACAGTCGGTCCAGGGCTGGTTTCCTCCATCTATCTCCAGATCCCCAATTAGACTCCCCACTAACAGATCTATAGAGTTGAGATCTCAACTGAGTGGCCAAGCCAAGACCCCCAGTCCTCTGTCCAACCAGTGCTTCGTGTCCCTGCCCAAGTAGCTGACACACACACTCTTTGAGGTTGATTTATACACACCCACACACCTGGAAAAGGCTGCCACATGTTTACTAGCTATGCCCCCTTTTGCCCAGACTATAAGGTAGTTATCACTGGCACCAGCGAACACCTTACCAGCTACTTTAAGGCTTTTAACAAAGGGTGTCCAATCTTAATATGTAATGTTGCTATTAATACAAATAGTAGTTTGATCAAGAGTATGGCTGTTAGGAGTCGCCTATACAGTTTCACCAAATAAATATCCAAGTACTCTCAGAACTTAAATATCTCTACACAGATCAGCCACAGTAAGTTAGAACATGTCAGTTAAGGTTAATCATCTGTGAACCGAGGGGATGGAACTAGGAACTAAACCTTCTATTTAAGGGGTAAAATAAAACATTTCAGAGCTTTATTGGAAAGGCTCAACCAGACTCTGCCACAGCTTGTTGTGAGGGGGAAAGGTTAGTTTGCTTTTTATTTCTTGTATTTTGTATTGGTTTATTGCCTTTTTGTATTTTGTATACTGTGATTTGTTTTCTTTACACTGTGTTTTACTTGTATTCTGCTTTTAACTGCATATTAAAACTTGAAAAGAGACCACAGCTCTGTCTCTTGTGAGTCAGACAGGATCTTTCCCCCCTCCCACCCTGTTACTCACTGTTGTGTTCTTAAACACCAATGTCTTTCTCGTTGCCTGCCCCTTATGTTAATTTGACCATATATCTTGTTCCCTTTCTCCTTTCACTGGCTGGTGTGAGTAAGCACAAGAACATAGTTTTGTGAAATCAATTTCCTTCAACTATTTAAATTTATTGGCCATTCTACTGTATTCCATAGTACCAGAAATTAAAAGTGCCTACCCCCTTTCAATCTATCTTGCTCTTTTAAAAATAGTGCCTCTCCACTACAACTTAACCTTTTAGACAGCTAAAACTTGTTACCCACTTTCACATCTAACTGCTTAGTGCACCCTGCAGTGTTTAGGATAAACCATTTTTTTTTCATCTTACCTTTAAGCATCTATTGCAAGACCACCAGTTATTGCAGAGCCACATTCTGCCTCTCAGTAGTCATCTTGGGATTAGTGCTTCTGTTTTCTCCTGGTAAGAGAAGGAGTACAGGGGCATTATTTCCTGGACACTGCTGGTCACCAGAAAGCCTAATAATTGCTTTATAGGTGACAGTCTGGAATCTATGCTTATATTCTGATCCTGGTGAGAAAGAGGCAGAGTGCATTGATTCCTGACTGTTTCTAGTTGGAGAGTGACTCTCTGTGCTTAACATACCTGATTGGTCTGGTTGCTATTCGAGGCATCTACCAGAAAAAGGCTACAAGCCTACAGATCCTTGCATCATCCGGGACAAGACTGTGGATCACCAAACAGGCTGTGGCCTGCTTCTCTTCTTGGGATTGGTGCTAACATTTGGCTTCTGGTGAGAGAAGAAGGAAAGGAGCATTGAATCCCAACAGAGTAAAGCTGTGGTGAGGCAGCATTAGTAGCAGACAAGCAGTAGCCATTCATTCAACTCCCCTCTTTTTATCATTCTTGATAAGCTAATTATTTGTTTTTAGTAAGTACTGCTTGATTTCTTTCTAACTTCAGAATATCTGCCTAAATACTTCATCCTTAAATTTTCAGGGTCTATGTATTAATTTCCCCACAGGTATTTGGCAGTGCTCTGTACAGACTCAGACACCTTGAGTGACATTTTTCCTTAAAAGCGCAATTGAAATTTCTCCAATACCTTGCTGCACACAGGACAACTAGTTTACAGTGACAGGCACTGTAAACCGGATACTCCTGACATTGAATGATATTCTCACTCCAACTGCCTAATCAATAAAAAAGGGTCTGTTGCCATGGATATGAACTTTCCCACTGCCTCCATTACCAGCTTGGTGGACATGGGCATCCTGAGGCAATGTAGAAATTACCTCATGTTTACTGACAACCAGCTAATTCTCAAACAAACCTATATGGTATGTGAGAGATATATTTACACAATGTCACTGGAAGCAAAGCTCTCACATAAAAGTACTCCTAATGTCAATAAGGTTGTTAGTAGTACACATGCTGCATCCATCACACACAATTCAAAGCAGACATATCGACCCACATATGCTGAGGCACTTAAATGTAACCTTCCTAAACCACAAAGACCTCCTAGATGAAGTACACATAACAAATACCCTCAGCAGCCCAAAATGTGCTCTTTCAAAACAACACCCACATCAACACATAGAGCTACATCTCATGGAGCCTCTACCTCTAAAATCATAAGGCAAGTCACCATACAATCCAACATTCTAGTCATTGGAGACTCCATCATGAGACACACTGATGCCCCTCTCACCAGTCTGAGTAAAGAGAAAGTTACGGTCAGTTGTTTATCAGGGGCTAGGATCTGCCACAATACTTATGCACTCAGGCCATTGGGCTACAATTACCAATATGACTCAGTCATAGTCCATGTGGGAGTAAATGACCTGAGATGTACCTCCCTAGACTATATGAATAGAGACATCATAGAGCTCTCAAAATATGTGTCTCAGGCTGGTATGAGCCTAGCATTGAGCAGAATTTTATCTTCTCCAAGGATGATACAATGATACAATTATACAATGATACAATGATACAAGGATACAATGTGTTACTGAGGATAATGTCACAATGCATCGAGCAGCATGTTATCTTCTCCAAGGATGATACAATTATACAATGATACAATGTGTTACTGAGGATGATGTCACAATGCATCGAGCAGCATGTTATCTTCTCCAAGGATGATGCCACAATATGAACAAAAGATGATTGACTTTAATAATTGGCTTAGTTTCTGGTGTCATTCTAAGGGGGTGCAATATTTGTCAGGATGGAAGGAGATGGTCAATAGACCACGCTGCTTTGCCAAGGATGGTCTGCACCTCTCTCCTCTAGGCTTTTGAATATTAGCTAAAACATTGTCTTTTCCCATAGTGCCTTTTTTAGACAATGCCAGTCTGAAAGTACTTCTGACATAGCAAATCAAAACCAAGAAAATCTAAAGGTCATCATCATCATCATCTTTCGGCTTTTCCCGTTAGGGGTCTCCACAGCGAATCATCTCTTTCCATTTCTTCCTATCCTCTGCATCTTGCTCTGTCACACCAACCGCCTGCATGTTCTCTCTCACCACGTCCATAAACCTTATCTTAGGCCTTCCTCTTTTCCTCTTACCTGGCAGCTCCATCCTTAGCATCTTTTTCCCAATATACCCATCATCCCTCCTCAGCACATGTCCAAACCAACGCAATCTCGTCTCTCTTGCTTTGTCTCCAAAATCTAAAGGTATTACTCCTCAATGCTAGGAGTCTAAACAAAAACTCCACCCCCTAGAAGCTCTTTATCTTAGAGAATGCTGATGTCTGTGTGGTCACGGAGACATGGTTTAAAGCCACAAAGAGCACACCAACAGTTCAAGCTTATAATGCCTTCCACATATTTAGGCCAGCTACTTCTCAGACAGGGACTAAAGGTGGAGGTGTGTCTATTTACATAAAAAATAAATATACCTCAAGGCTGGTCAAACAGGACAATGCACTTGAGCTGCTCCATGTTCAAATCACCATAGGTAAAATCCAATACCACTTCCTTGCAAGCTATACATCCCCCTCTATGACCCAGGAAACCCATACCATGTATTTAAACTTATTAGAAACACTAACCATCCAACCCAACACCATATTCATGGGTGACTTTAATTACCCCACTATTAACTGGGAATCCAATATAACACCAAACGTACATGCACAGAGATTCCTGGATTTTGTAAACACAAACTCCCTAGACCAGATAGTCAATACACCAACCAGCGATCCAACCATACTGGATCTGGTCCTCACTAACATGGGAGATTGCTGCACAACCCCTACTGTAATGCCTTCCCTGCTAAGGTCAGACCACAGCATGGTCTCCTTGGAAATAAAAATAAAACCTGGACCCCAGCTAAACCTGGAATATTCAGAAACTATTCTAAGGCTAACCTCCTGCTATTAAGTGAGAACCTGGCAAAATTTCAAGCCCCCATAAACCTTGAGAACACTTCTGCTATGCAGAACTGTTCACAGAAACCCTGTACAAGCATGTTAATAGCTGCATAGCGGTAGCTGTACCGACCAGGAAGAAGTACAGAACTAACTCAAAAAACAAGCCACCCTGGTGGAATCATAAAATCAATCGTCTGTATAACAGGAGGAAGAAAATCATGGCAACATTTAGGAGGTGCAGCACCCAGCACAATAAAAGCAATCTCATCAAACTAAACAAACAACTCAGAGAACAAATAAAGTCTACCAAAGCCAAATTTGAGGTAAGTGTGGCCTCCCAGGCCAAGGACACTGCCAAAGCATTCTTTAGCTATGTCCGTAACCTCAAAGGCAATAAACAATTGTATGAAGAGCTCATTGTAAATGTAGCACCTATACTGAGCCAGAAGATATAGCAAACCTCCTGGCTGATAAAGTCAGCTCCAACTTTACTCCTCTCTACTCCTCAACCTTCCCTCAGGAAATATCATCAAATATAACTCCCCCTACTATCACTAGGCAACGGGTCCTTAATTCTCTCTCTAAGACCAAGAACACTGCATCAATGGGCCCAGACAATATCCCAGGATGCCTTCTAAATAGCATGAAACATGACCTATCAAGGCCTCTGGAATTACTATTTAACTGTAGCCTCCAAACAGTGTGCTTCATGAATGGAGAAAGGCAACAGCCATCCCTCTGCACAAAGGTGGACCATCTACAGATCCTGGAAACTACAGACCCATAAGTCTCACTAGTCTTATGTGTAAAGTTACCATCTGAAAGTTACTATCTGAATACCTACAGCAAGCAGCTAAAGTAGTCACCTATCCTATATCCATCCTGATAAACCGTACCATAACTGAAGGAACCATTCCAGATCTCTGGAAAATCTCCCACATTATTCCCTTACACAAAGGAGGTAACTCTAATGACTATTCTAACTACAGGCCTATAGCTCTCCTTTCTCCATTAGCCAAGATTATGGAAAAATGTATTCACCATCAGCTAATGGACTACTTAATTTAACATAACATTCTAGCAAACTGTCAGCATGGCTTCAGGTCTTTTCATAGTACCACCACAGCTCTCCTATCCTTCACCAACACCATTAATAATAACCGTAATAATAGCACCCTCTCATCAGCACTCTTCCTCAACCTGTCTAAAGCCTTTGATATGGTTAACCATCTCTTACTCATAAACACTCTGTCATCCCTCTCTCTTGATGCCAAAGCAATTCTCTGGTTCAAGTCTTACCTTAGTAATAGACAGCAAGCTGTTCTTTTTGAGAATCAACTATCATCTCACCTTCCTATCTCCCTTGGAGTCCCTCGGGGCTCTATTCTTGGCCCTCTTCCTTTCTCTTTATTCATCAATTACCTTCAAATAGCTATTCCTCAAGCCACCTGTATACAATATGCTGATGATTCTACGATCATATGCTCTGACAACTCTATATCTAAACTTCAATCTTTAACCCAGACAGCTTTCAACACAGTAGAGGCATGGTTCTTGAAATGGTGCCTTCTTTTGAACAGCAAAAAACCAAGCTACTACTGTTTACAACAAACAGTAAGTCCTCCCCCATAGATTTCTCCATTCAGTCCAATAATGGCACCCTTATATCACCCGACTCTTCCACCAAACTATTAGGAATCACAATTGATAATAACCTCACCTTTGACAATCACATTAATAACACCATTAAAACTGTTAATAAAAAACTGGGCTCCCTATATAGGATAAAACCTTTCTTAACTCCAACAGCCAGAATGACTATTGCCCACTCCCGTCTAATTTCAACTCTTCTGTATGCTGCACCCATATACACTAATCTAAAAAAAAATAATCTCACCAAACTAGCCAACTCCTATAATAGTATTGCAAGATTTGCCACTGGAAACCCATATGGAACTCACCACTGTCTTAACCTTCACCAGCTAGACTGGCTCGAACTAAAAAAACCTTCTGATGCTTTCCCAACGTAACATTGTTTATAAGATTTTTTACCAACCCAGCAACACACCAATACTCAACAACCTTATAGCACCCTATAGGAATCTTAATTCCTTATGCTCTTCCAATAAACTTCTAGTTAGTACCACCAAGTCTAACAACTTAGCTGGGGACTCACTGTTCTCCAATACCACTGGAAAACAATAGAACCTGTTGCCATCTGACCTAACCTCCCTTCCATCTCTTCCTCTCTTTAAACAAAGTCTTAAGAAACACCTTAAAACTCACTGGCTATGCCCTTGCTGTTACCCAGACTGATCCTCTGGATTACTCTGCTGTTATCTCTTGACTTCCTACTTTCCTCCACTCTTTCCTGTCTACTCCTCTGAATTAGTAGCACCTATAAGCTATCTCTACTACTTAGGCACCAATTGGTTATCTTTTCTACTTGGCTATGAATGTATCCTGAAGGTAGTATTCCTGTCATTTCTTTATACTTCCTCCTTTTTCTACTGTTACTGTTTAACCCTTTGGAAATAGTAACTGTAACTGCCAGGAGTAAACTAGAATAACCAAGGATTATAATGTCTTGGGGTTGCCCTAGATATTCATACTATAAAATGATCTGTAGGTGTATTATGTATTAATGTAGTGTGTCTCATAGTCTTCCCATAATTTAAATTGTAATACCTTTCTTGTTTATTATAAACATTTTTTGTGTGGTGGTGGTTTATACGTGGAGCTTTTCTCCCCGGGCCTCTACTGAAAATGGAAATATATCCAGCTGGACCAGCCCAGTCAACAAATGTAAAATAAAAAATAAAATAAATAAAGCCATGGAAAGAATTATCATGGAGATGATCAATAGAGATATAGTAAACCTCCAGACACTGGACCCAACCCAGTCTGGATTTGTCAAGGGCAAATCATGCCTACTTAACCTGGTGGACGTATTTGAGAAGGTCACCAAAGCAATGGATGAGGGCAAAATTGTTCACACTGCCTACCTTGACCTGGCCAAGGTATTTGACACAATACTTCACTCGGGCATTGTTGACAACCTCAAGAAGTTAGGTACAAACCCATATGTCACCCTGTGGATAGCCAAATGGCTCACAGACAGGACCCAGGAAGTTAGAACTGGGGAGTCTACCTCTACAAAGAGGCCAGTCACAAGTGGAGTCCCTCAGGGATCAGTCCTTGGACCACTTCTTTTTGGCATTTACTTCTCAGAAGTCAAGGCCAATGCCAGTGGTCTCTGGCTGACTAAATTAGTAGATGGTTGCAAATTAGGAGCTGTCATTGAATCTCACACTGACACAAATGTTCTACAGGAGGGTTTGACACAGACAAACAACTGGTGTCAGAGCCATGAACTAAAACTAAATGCGAAGAACTGCATAATAGTATCCTTTCTGAAGTCATCCATACTTGGTAACTATTATATTGACAACACACCCCTTAGAGTTGATCCAGTAGTCAGGGACTTAGGGACACACATAGATAGTAATCTAGTCTTTGATCATCAAGTGTCTACAGTGTGAGGAAATCATTCTATGTTGCACAACTTATAAACAAAGGTATGGCATCTATGTCCAAAGAAGTCATTATTCCATTGCATTCAGCATTCATCAGACCTATCATTAAGTACAATGTCCCCTCTGGTATGTATCTAACCAGGCATGTCCTAAACTGGAACATCCACAGAGGCTCCTCATTAAATGAATACAGGGCATAAGTAATATGTCCTACGCAGACTGCCTCAAGGCCCTATCCCTGTATTCTGTCTCCTACAGGCTTTTGAGGGGAGATCTATGCCTGGCATACAGGGCATTGTCAGACCCCACTCTGATGGACCTCCTGCATATCCACAAAACAAACAGCACCAGAATTACCCATTCTAAATACTTAAATGTTGCCTGTGATATAAATAGGACCTGCTGGAGAGATAGGTATATATCCCAGGGACTACCCTGTCTATGGATCAGGCTCCCCATCCATGTGATGCAGAGTTCCTCCCTAACCCAATTCAAGTCCAACTTGAACAATTGGATGGGAAACTGGAAATACATCCCTGGTTTGGCACCTATGTGTCTAATGGACACAGGTAACCTGTAAATGGGTCATCTCCCAGGCCCATGCTTACATTTATCAAGGGTAGCAGAACTTGTCAGGGATTTGGGATGCATGGCTAGGCTTAAAACAGCCCTTATGGTCATTAGCCTAGTAAACACCTATGAACCTATGAATCTATGAATGAAAGGTTTAAATATAGTTAATAAATAATAAAAAAACAAGACAATACTAAATATATATTCACAGTGACATCAGAGTTCAAAATCAGGAAATACTTAAAACAACATTGTTTTACAGTCTCAGATAAATAAAGAAAAATATCTAAACTAAGCTTCACTATATTCCTGACTGACTCTAAGAGAATTACTATACCCTAGTTAACTTACTTAGAGCAAGGCAGATATGGTGAATGGATCTTTGAGTTGTCAGGTCAAAGACAGAATACAGAATGCTGTGTCTTACTAAGAGATTTCTCAAATCAATATCTCAAATTGTACTGTTGGGATAACTTGCAGAATGACATTATTTCTTGTCACCTGACTCCTAGTTCCCAGGCCCAAAACAACCACTGATGACATCTGGTAGCATTTAGCATCTCTCTGTGAAAATACATAGACCTCGGATATTTGGCAGATTCTGGAAGTCATAAAACAATTGTAGTAATTAATTCACTCTGAAGACAATAAAGAAAGCTTCTCAGCACAGACCTGTGTCTCTTGCTGCCATAAAGTAATTTAATTTCAGCTATTTTTCTGAAGTTTTTCTGGACTGAAGTTAACCTTCTGTATTCCAGTTTCTACTGTATAAATATATATATTTAAACAGTTACAATAGTGCATGTACGTTTCTGTTCTCTTCCAGCGGGGCACACTGTGGTTACATTTTAAATAGTACTTTGCAAAACCTTTTTCAACACACACTTCTGTACCAGCAGTTTGATATTCACATGACATGTATTTCTAATACAGTTGTAACACAAGCATCTTATATAAATCATTTCGATATTCACCAATGACATATAATTATTTATAAACTTCCAGACAGGTGTGCTGGCAGTATCACCCTTTGTCACACTTCTATTTAAATCATGTTGATATTCATAAATGACATATAATTATTTACAAAATTCCAGATAGCTGTGCTGGCAGTATCGCCCTTCATCACATTAACAACTTAAAAGTGAGTGTACAATGCATTCATGCTGATAAGAAAATATTATCTTCTAACGCTTGTAGACATCCTCAATCTGTAACCCATAATTTGACTTATAATGTAATATTAGGAAAAGATTTTGCTAGTTTTAAAGCACCACAGAAAATGTGGGAGGAGGGAAAATCTTCAGGCATGGTGTGGCAGTCTGATACACTTAACAAAAAGTAAGCAGAGCTGCAGTTTGACAGACCCATTCAGTATTTTAATGGGGGAGGGGTGACAGTGAGACAGTGACACTCATATATGGGGCCAGAACCAAAACCTGAAGAAGGAATTTGGTACAGAGGATACACAAGCAGCAATAATTTGGTTGTGGTTAGGCTGTAAAAAAGATGCTGTCTGCTAATAGAAAGCCACTCAAGTGATAGAGTAATGTGCCCCCCAAATTATAAAAGATGTCAGTATGAGCACTGAAGACAAATTAATAAAATAACTCTGAAGTAAGGATCAGTGCAAGAGAAGTCTGCACTGAGACTTACAAGAAGTGTTTCTAACACCTTTATTAAATTATCATCTAACAGATAAACAAACATACATTAACAGAAATGAAAACAAACCATCTTAACATTTATTTCCTTTTACATACATTATACATCACATATCTTTTCTTTCTATGTAATTATAGTCAGTTCAACATTACATAAATTGCTGAATTCCTGCCTTCCTCTAAACCTCAGTCTTCTTCCTCCTGAACATTATTCTGCATGCATTTTTCCACAATTTCCATTTATTTCCATATAATTTGCTCATTTCCTTTTCTAATAATCCTCTTCCAGTTCTTTTATTTCTGTTATAATAGTTAATAAATCATATACAATTAGTTTAGGCCTTTATTTCCATTTTCTAGTAATTGCTTTTTTGGCAGCCAACAGAATTAAACTTAATAAGGCCATACTATGTCTGGCAAATCAGATCCTGTGTCCCAATTCAAAAGATTAATTTCTTCAGTCACAGTCACTTGCTCATCCAATATTTCTGACAGAGTACTCTGTATGGAAGCTTTAAAATCTGCTAACTCACTAAACTCCAAAAGCATATATCCACAATTACCTCTTTCCTTCTCATCACACCTCCAACATTTGCTATCTACCTCAGGAAAAAATATTTGAAGTCTACTTGTAGTATAAAAACACCCATGAAGCAATTCTAAGCAAAGATCCTAAACTTTCTGGACTTTGTTGCATGCTTGGGAGTCATACATATGTCCTCCCACGGTCCTCATGTACATTGCTTTTCCAGTCTCTTCCCAGTCTTTTCTAACCTCCTCTGATTGATGTTTATATTTATCATTCATTATTTTATAAGCCCTACTAATTATCCCTTTTTTGCCAGCAACTTCTGTTCTAGATTCAACTAAAAACTCCACCAGAGCAGGTCTTTCACGTAGAATTCTCCTATCCCTTTCTCTTTGCCTGTACTCTGATCTCAGAAGACAATCTCTAGCCTGCAGTCCAAACGTCTTCTTGGCCTCATCCTACCCTATTACTTGTCTGTAAATATTTGCTCCCAGTATCTTGCTTCCCTTGCCAGTTTTCTATAGTAAATTCCAGTTCCCTCTTCCCCATTTTCTGTACCCTTACTTGAAGTTACCCCTTTTGTCAAAATCTCCTTTCTCCATTCTCATGTTGGCTAAATTCTTAGAATACTTTCTGCTACTTTATGAATATAATATTCTATATGGTTGTTATTATTCTACTTAATAAGGATCTGCATCAAAAATCCAACCTTCTATTTCTTGAACCCCCCTGCTTCATCATCATCAATTTCCATTATGAATTAAATCCTTCTACTTGCATTATGTATATGAGCTTTAACTGTATGGCTATAAAATATCCCCTTAAATCAGGTAATCCTAAACCACCCGGTTCTATAGGAAAGATCAACTTATCCTACTTAACTCTTCAGTTTTCCTAAATTCCTTTAACTCTTTATTAATTATTGTCTACAACTTCTCCTCTAGTTGATAAAAATACACCTGACCTGTTTATAAAACAAAAGAGACTGTAACATTTTCACTGTTTGCATCTTACTATCCATATCTATGAACAAGAGCTTCCAGTTTCTCATTTTTTTTGTATTATATTTTGTTTTGAGTCTTCTCACATATCCTTAGCTACCATAATAGAACCCTTTTTAATCCATACTCCTAAATACGTCATCTTATTGTGCCCACATAAATATGGATATTATTGAACCAATTCATGTGTAGGTATACATATTAAGGCCACAACCTTTATTTTATCTTCATTAATTGTATATCCTGAAAAGATATGAAACTGTCTCAAAATATTCCCACAACACAGAGATGTAATTTTCTAGATGCATCAGGTTCAAAATAATATCATCAGGAAATAAAGCCACCTTTTCTTGATTAACATACCAATTATATTCTTGCATTTCTGAATCCCTAATTTTCTTTGCCAATGGCTCTAAATATAAAGCAAATAACAAAGGGTAAAGAAGACACCGCTGCATGTTCCTCTGTAAAACACAGCTAATCAGAGAGGACTACTCCCACTTTAATTCTTACCTCTGATCCTTTATATATTGAAAGTGAATGCTTCTGATGTCCTACTCATCGAATCCCAGCTTACTCTGTCAAAATATTTTTCTTCATCAAAACTCACCAACAGCAATAGTATTTTCTTACATTCTGCTTCCCTCTGGATTATTATTATTATATTAATGTTGTCTAATGTTTGCCTCCCCTTCACACAACCACATTGATCAGTATCTATCAATTTTGGCAACATCTTTGCCATTCTTTTAGCTAGTATAGACATAAACACTTTATAATTATGGTTTACAATTGAAACAGGTTCAAAGTTAGCCTTACAGTAGTAACCAAACATTCCAAGGTTAGCTGGAGTTCCAGGTTTTATTTTTACTTCAAATGAGACTATTTTATGGTCTGACCTAACCAGAGAGGACATTATACTAGGAGGTGTGTTCCCATATTAGTGAGGACCAGATCCAGTATATCTGTGCCCCTGTTCAGTATATTGGCAATCCGGTCCAGGGAGTTTGCATTTACAGAATCCAGGAACCTCTGTGCCTGCATATTTGGTGTCGTATATGACTCCCAGTTAATAGTGGAGTAACTAAAGTTACCCAGAAATATGGTAATGGGTTGGATGGTAGACCTATTGTAGCTGTTCCAGTAAGCTTAAATATGTGTTATGGTTTTTCTGCGTCATTAAGGGGGACCTATGGCTTGCAAGGAAGTGGTGTAGGATTTTGCCTATTGTGATTTGAACATGGGGAAGCTCAAGTGCATCGTCCTCTTTGACCAGTCTTGAGGTATATTTATTTCTGATGTAAATCAAGACACATCCACCTTTTGTCCTTGCCTGTGTAGTAGCTGGTCTAAATGGGTAGAAGACATTATAGCCTTGCACTGCCAGGTGCTGTCGCCAACTTTAAATCATGTCTCAGTGACTGCACAGACATCAGCATTCCCTAATGTGAGGAGAGCTTGTAGAAAGTTGAGTTTCTTATTTAGATTCTTAGCATTGAGCAGAAACACCTTCATATTTTCTTGGTTTTGATTTGCTATGTTGGAAGTGTATTCAGTTTGGCATTACCTAAAAACAGGTAATGATGAAGCAGCATGGTCTGACTTCCTTGGACCTAGATGACATACCCTTGCTTATATGTTGTACAACATATAATGATCTCCTTACTGTCATAGACACATGATGGTTGAAGGCCAGGTTACTGTGTACATGTTTCTCCAAATCCCAGAGTACTGGATCATTTCTTAGGGGTGTGTTATCAATTAGTTATTTTCCAGGAGTAGCAGACTTCCCAAAGGATACTAATATGTATTTCTTGGCCTTGAGTTTTAGACTGTAGCTTTGGCACCAGTTATTTTATTTATTTTTATTTATTTATTACTTATCCTTTGTTGACTGGGTTATTCCCATTACGCTAGTAGGATCTTTCCAGGGGAGACCTGAGGTGGGATTTATAACACCAGGAGAAATTTGGCCAGGGCCTTGGGAAGCTTCCCTTACTCTTTGGAGCTGCTAGATGGTGCCAGAGGGCTCCTACAGCATCAAGGAAGAGGACTAAGGGAAGCAGAAGAATGCAGGAGCCGAGAAATGATATAGAAAATTTGGAGGTGGAAAGTGAGAATTCGGAGAAGAATGTGTTTGGTATAGAGCTTCAGAATATAAACAAAGATTTATGGTGGATGTTGCAAATGAGCAGTGCTTAGCTGTCTCCTTGGAGACAGAAGTAAGTGAGACTGTGGAAGCGGTGGAGGTAACAGAATTGGCATCAAGGAAGCTTGCAGACGATGTTCTGTTAAAAATATTTGAGTAGGGTGATCCAGGTGGCAGTTCTGCTGTTTCATGGGGTGAAATAGCTAATAACTTTTTTTCTGGAAGTGTGGAGGATGTGGAAAGGGAACCAGGTAAGGTGGCAGCAGGGAACGTGGTAGGAAAAAACTTAGCTGTGACAGAAAGTAAAATAAGAAAGCATCAACAAACTGAGAAGTGGTCTGGTTTTGTAGCAGCAGAAAATGGAGTAACTAAAACATATGCATCAGTGACAGCAAGCAAGACAGGAGAGCAGCAACAATCTGTATGTTTTTAAAAAGAAGGGAAACCGAACTTAAAAATGAGACTGTAATAGACAGATATGTATGGGACAATTTGGTAACTGTTTTGTTTTTTAAAGTTCAATAAAATCATTCTGTTTTATAAATATATATATATATATATATATATATATATATATATATATATAGGGTCAGAATTTTTGTGACAACATTTGAAAATGATGACTAATGATAACATTTCTGGAAATGTGTAAATATTTAATAAAAAGAAGGACATTTATCTGTCAAACAATTATTTGTTTGCTGTTAATAATTTAAAGTGTTTAAAAATTGCTACTTTGCAATTTAAAATGGATGAACTCGAAGACAATATTAAAAAACGCATGCAGGGTCTATGGGAAACTGTTGATAATGTTGTAAAAGTTAGAGATGAGACAAACTTATGGAATGGATGGTGGAGGATGGAAATTATTTTGAAATGTGAAAATAACATGGTGAAATACTTGCTAAGTGTTATTTTTGTAGCTGATCATAGGGGACATTATGATATGCTGGGCAGCATAAATCATGTTTCTTTTGTGGGGACTTTTCTCATTTAATTAATTATTGTGACAAGGTTCAATGTAGCCAGTGTGTGGAGACAGGACATACTGGATAAAGGTTTGTGCCTGAATGCAGGTTGTGTAAAAAAGGGACACTTTTGAATGGACTGTCAAGTGCAAACAGCAAATAATGAAAAAGAAGAGGTAAATGTAAAAACAAATTCCCCTAAACTTAAAAAGAAGAAAAAACTATTTTAGAGCAGTTTCAGTAAATGTGAACAGTATTATTAACAGTGTAAGAAAGAAAGGAATATTGGAATCATGTGCTAAATGTGATGTGCATGTTATTCTGTTAGAGAGTACATTCCTGATAAGCGAAGAAAGACGGCAAACACAAAAATTGTGGGGTGGGAATATAATATAATATGGAACTTAGGAAGTGAATGTTGTTCTGGAGTGGTTGTGTTGTGTAACAAAATAGTGAAATATTAGATTTATTTATTTCATTTGTTTACCGGGAAAGTCCACTAGGCCTAAAAGATCCCATTTTCAGTGGAGGCCCGGGGTGAAAAGCTCCGACAAGAACAGAGATGCAGAAAAAAAAAAAAACATTAATCAGTACAGAAGTAGAAACAGTGTTACACATAGTAGTTACAGCAATATATACAGAATATATACATAAATCAGGAATTTAGTTGGTTTGATTACAGTAACATATACAGAATATATACATAAAAGCAGGAATTTAGTTGGTTGCCAGATGAATTCAGAAGGGTAAAAACGGAGATAAATTAATCAGCATTATTGTACCAGTATCAACAAGTAATGAAAGAAAAAAAATAATAAATATGGAGAAAGTATCATCAGTCACTAGTAGTAAAAAGTATAGGAATTTAGTTATAATATAAGGAGAAGGAAGAGGTTAGGTTATAGAGCAGATACATGTAGGTAGATGTAACATTGGTAAGGCTAGGAAGGTTAACTGCTGTAGATATGAGGTGGACAGAACATGTTTACAGAATTATAGCATCATATGCATATATAACTAGCAAAGAGAGAAACTGTTTCATCAAATATTAGACTTTGGTAGTTAACATGAAAATTATAATTGTAGGGGACTTTAATTGTGATTTATGGGAAAATGTAAAAAGAAAGGGAAAGATGTTAAAAATATAGGAAGTGATAAAATATGTCAAATTACCTGTGTGGAACAAAAGACATTGGACTTACAGAAGGGGGTATTTGGATCTGAAATTGATTATTTTGTATTACTAGAAGACTTGGGGTAGCAGATGGTCATACAGCTGTGAGAGTTTTTTCAGACCATTTAGCAATATGGATAGAGGTGATGGATGAAAAACAGTATATTAAAATAGACACGGGAATAAAAAGAATACATGAGAAATTATGGGATAAATTTGGAGAGTAGGAAGTATTGCAGTTATATAAAGATCATATAACCATGAAGGTCTTCTATAAAAGCTGATCTGAACTGTGAATTATATTTAAAAGAAACATAAAAAGTATTTTTTTTCAATGACTAAATAATGTAAGAAAGGAAGAGAAAGTGAAGTATGGAAAAATGTATACAAATGTATTAGAGAATTTAAAGAATATTACAGAGTATTTTGATATGAAAAAATGGTGTGTATGCATGTGTGCCTACACACACACACACACACACACACACATAAATATATATATATATATATATATATATATATATATATATATATATTTATATTTTTTTTTATCAGGAAAGTCCTACTTGGAACAAGCAAATTTTCAGCAGAGGCCTGGGGTAATGTGAGTGGAAACCAGAGTACCCAGAGAAAACCCACACAAACGGAGGGAGAACATGCAGACTCCACACAGAAGGTATCCCAGCCAAGAATCGAACTAGAGAACCTCTTGCTGTGAGGTAACAATGCAAACCACTGCACCATGGCGCTGTATATGAAATCAAGAAAAAAAATGAAGGCATTACTATTTAAGGGAGAAGGTAAGTTGTATCTGCATATTTGGGTGAAATAGTAAAAGAGGATATTAATATAATGAGGAGAATAAAATGTAAAAGTAGAGATAAAAAGAACAAAAGAGAAAATTATAAGTATTGTAGTGCAGCATGTGCAAAATATGAGAGAATGGAAAGTAAAAAAGAATTCCAGAACAAGTTAGAGATGAATTTGGAAAAGTAATTACTATTAGTGAATTGGATGAAGTACTTAGGAAAGTAAATGCTAATTTAGTATCAGTCACAAATGGTATAGGGTATGGGATGTATAAAACATTAATGGATTGGCAAACAGGATATTTTGTAAATGTACTGAATGAATGGTTGAAGGAAGGACTTGTTTATGAAGGGTTATGCAGTGGGATATTAAAATTTATATGGACATAAGATGAGAAGAATGAAAAACATTAGAGACCCATTACATTAAATAACACAGATTATATTTTTATGAGACTAATATAGAGGAGAGTGGAAGGAAGGATGATGGATACTATGTAAGAAACTAAATATATATGTATATATATATATATATATATATATACACACACATACATATATATATATATATATATATATATATATATATATATATATATATATATATATATATATATATATTTATATACATACATGGATTCACTTTATAACCTCGAAATGCTGAAATATCGAATTTCAGTATCTCGAGACTATAAAACCAAATCCACAAAACACAGACAAACAAAAACCGCGAAACCACATAACCAAAAACACCGCACACACTACACTAAACATACAACACAACACCCACATCACAACATAAACAAAAAAAAACACACATACACAACTCACACACACCCCACTTATATATACTAACTCCGCGATCGCACAAACACAACACAAAAGCTCACTCACACACGCACATTCTCCAATCCCTCACACACACTCTAACTCCCAGTCAAAACCCTTACAAAACACTCACTTACCTGACATAACACCTACATCCACACACGGCACCGCGCACAACCAAAACACAAACCCGGACATTACGTAGCGCAACTTCATAACCGCGAATTCGACATATTCGACATATGTGAAATTCACGATTATGAACGTTCACTATTTCAAACATTCGACTTTATAGCTTCGAGATACTGAAATTCGACATTTCAGTATTTCGATGTTATAGTGAACCCATATATATATATATATATATATATATATATATATATATATATATATATATATAGACACACACACACACACACACACATATATATATATATATTTATGATATAAAAAGGAAAGAATGTCCAGAATTATTATTGGTTGTGAGAGAAATTGTGGATGATATTATGAGTAAAAGAGATGATGTGAAACTTATGGAGGTGATATTAGGAAGGCATCTGGTACAGTAGGACATGATGCTTTGTGGGATGTTATGGAGTAGTATGGAATAGGTAAATAGGAGAGTATGTATGTCAGAATATCAAAATAGTAGAGTGAAGGTGTTAGTTAATAGGTTGCTGAGTAAAGAAATATCCATGAGATGTGGTGTAAGACATGGATGTTCCATGAGTGAAAATATTGTTAGCACTGGTAATGAATGTGATAGTGAGTGAAGTAGCTTATAAAATGAAAGATGTTAGATATGTGATGCAAAACTTCCCCATCAACTAACATATGCACAACTTCTTACCACCTATAAAATTATAATTAATTAATATTAAAATGTTGGACTGCTTCATCAAGAGGAAGATGACGTAGGATGGACCAGTTTACAGACAAAAGAATGTTGGTAAAGGAGTCAGGATGAAAGATGGAACGTTTTGGACTTTCAATAAGCTTATGTGGTCTAGGGAGATGAGGCTTAAATCTTTGGACGCAGATGGGAGAGTGATCACTAATGGTGTCAGGTAGGGATTGAGGGTTGTGATAGAGGTTAGGGTGGGAGACTAGTAATCAATCAACTACAGATGCAGAGTTAGAGTTTTTAGTAAAATGGATAGGAGTTGAGATGAGCTGGGTGAAGCCACATAAGTTAATACTGGAGCTTGGACAGGAGGAATTAAGTGATAGCCAATTAATATTAACATCACCTAGAAGGGCACTCTCATTTGGTATGTTGTTGGAAAACAAGGAGAGGATTTATTCAAGTATAGGAATGTTATCTCTTGGAGGTATATAGATGGCAGCAATAGTTAGTGTTTCATGGTTATTGAGTTGGAAGTTGGCAGTTAATAGTTCAGCAGGGAGGGAAGTAGGAGGTGGATTTGGTAATGAAGATAGGTTCAGATTGTTGGAGTAGAGTATTGCTACACCGCCTTCTGTTTTGATAGTTCTGTCAAGACGAAGGATGTTATAGCCTGGGGGTAGGAATTCCTTATCCAATATATGTGGTTTAAGCCAAGTTTCAGTGATATTTATAATACTGGGGGAGTGTTGTGCTACCCAAGAGTGAAATTCACTTGCTTTTTATTAACAATGCTATGGACATTAATGGAATATAATGACAAATACTTTGGTGTATGGCTAGAGTGATGAGATGTAGAAGGGCAAGGTAAGGATAAATGAGAATTGGAGTGGGGTCCAGGATTTGGATGAATGTCACCGGAAAGATGTAGGTTATTGCAGGGATATAGTAAACTAGTCTTAAATGTGTAAAGCATGTTTTGCTTAAATTTCATTTTTGGATGTAATGAGTTGAGTGGAAGGAGTTTGATCTTTGGGATGCTAAAGTCAGATATAAGAAAGAGTGAAGAAGATATATAACAATAATAATGTGTAACTGCATGAAGTGTGAAGATAGGGGATGCTAGAGAGGTAGGAAGTGGCTTTACGTGTATATGATATGTGGAGAGGTAAGAGAGAAGCAGAAGAAGGAGGAAGAGCAGGCAATGTAAGAATATTTTAATGGTAGTAAAGAGTAATGTAAGTGAGTGTAATTGACCAAAGGATTAGGGGGAAAACAGAGGGTTAAGTGATTCTAAATCATTTGTGTGTAGGAGGTGTAAGGACAGGCGAGGGGGATAGATAAGTTAGAAATAATTAGCCACAGGGAGGAGGCAGTGGTGCTAAAAGAAGGTGGGGAAATGCAGTTAGCTATAAAGGTAGCTGATGTTAGGGTGTGTGGGGATGTGGGTAGGGTAGGGGAGCAGAGTGAGCCCAAGCGTAGTACGGGTGAATGGAATGGGGCTACACCTGGAGGTCTTGGTGATTACTGCAAAAAAAAAATCAGTGTTTATGGAGCAGGTAGGTGCCTTAACATTATGCAAACCAGGTACAATAACTTAGGATTTGCCATTATTCCCAAGTCAAGCTAAATAGATATACATTAATGTTAACTTTATTTGCTAATAGGATGAAAACATAAGGGTAGGGGGGAGTAGTGACTATGGGATTAGCAAATGTAACAGCTGTCACTCCTGGTGGGGTGGTCACTGTACAGAGAGAAGAAAATTATTCTATATGTGGTAGTGATACTACTATAAGAGCATTAAGACTACTTGTTCCAGTATAATGTCAAGTATAGAAGGTTTGCATTAGTTTTTGTAAATAGGCTCCTGCTATTTATCCATATGTAGTGATTGTGATGTCCTGTTTCTCTTGTAGCAATAGGTGTTGTTAGTGACTACACATTTAGTACAGGAAGGGGAATCAGTAGTGAGGTAAAGGAGACGGAGGGTGTACTAGAAAGAGAGAGGCAGAAAAAAGTTAACTTGTGTAGGGAAATTTTACAAATAACAACTAAACACAGAGGTTCAAATACTCCAGATGCACTTAAATGTGGCAACAGAGACACAATCAATGTAACGTTACTATGCTATATGAATGCAGCACTACAAACTTGACTCAAATATACATGTGAAGCATTAAATATCTTCTAGGTTTTGTATATTGCAAAACATTTGATTATGGTCACGAAAGAAGGAGTGGGAGTCAATTATGGAAGAATAACAATGAGGATATTATAAGAAAACTCATAAAAAGTAAAAAATAGAAATGTGTATAGATGTACCTGTAAATATGTACATCTTATAAATATGTAAATAAGGTTTTTTATGTTATTTTAAATAAAGTACCCCTACTCTTTTTGATAGGTGCAGTGGGATCTTTTACATTTACATGTGCTGCCACCAACTGAAGCAGATAAGACCTTGTTTTAACATCTCATCTGAAGGATGACACACATGGGAGTGCAGCACATCGTTATGTCACACTGCAGTTTGTCTGAGTAAGCCCTTCTTGAGGAATATTACTGTCTTGGTGGAGGGATTCTATGAATGCACCTAGTATTGAATCATCTGAAAACTCGGTCAGCCATAGGTCCTTGATGTTGGCCTCAACTTGCAGAGAAGTAGACAGCAAAAAGGAGCAGACCAAGCACACAGCCCTGAGGGACCCCACTAGTGATTGGCTTGTTTGTGGAAGTGCACTCACCCATTCTAACTTCTTGGGTCCTATCTGACAGCCACTAAGCTATCCAGCAGGTGACATAGAGGTTTATACCTAATTCCGTGAGTTTGTCTACAATACCCATGTAATGTATTGTATGAAATGCTTTGAATGAAAAGCCTTGGCCAGGTCAAGGTAGGCAGTATGCACCATTTTCCCCTTATCCATTGCTTTAGTGAGCTCTTAGAAGAAGTCCACTAGGTTGAGTAGTCATAATCTGCCCTTGTCAAAACCAAATTGGGTTGGATCTAGTGTCAGAAAATGTCCTATGCCATTATTAATCATTACCATGATGATTCTTTCCATGGCCTTGCATATGAGTAATAGTCAAGATGAACAAATGAATATGTGCTAAATATAATGTGCATATTCAATAACACCCTTTTCTGAACTGCACTGATGAGGTGCTGGCATACGGACACAGTTACTGGTAACTTACCTTTAAAGATTCAACTACAATATCATCATTCCATTTAATGTATATTAATTCTACATGTTTGCATATGCTACAGGCACCGTTGCTCACTAGGGAGGGGCAGTAGCTAAGGACTTCCTCAGTTTCAGTTTTAATTATGTGTCAGAAAGTGTCATATTTATTTTGTCTGCATCTTTCATTCTTATTAAAGGTGCTGCTTCTTCTTTTAGTTGTCTGTTCCAGATTTCATTAAGGACACTGTTCCATCCAACACAATGAGAAGTAAAATGTGGAATCTATGACTGGATGCTGTATTAGTGGGTTGGAAAATGTTTAAATGACAGGATGCAGATAGTGATATGGTAACATATAAGAAGTGTGGTGCCACTGGAATGTCACATCAAACATTGTTGGGATCAGTCCTGTTTACATTTTAATTTATGACATTAGAAATAATCTAGGGGATATTCTATGTATTTGCACATGTTGCTAAGATCTGCAGCAACATGGGCATGCAGAAAGGACAAAAAGTAAAAAGAACAGATTTTAAGAGTGGCTGACATATGATTATTAGTGCTAAAAAGTGCAAGGTTGTGTCACTGAAGTCCAGAAATTGAACAGAAGAACACATGGTAGATAAGAAATTCTCACTCCAGCATGCAACAGGAGAAGTAACTTGGTAGAGGCGATGGTAGAGTATCAGTTATGATAACTTAAATAATACCATATTGTTTGAAAATGTAGCTGAGATAGCAGACAGAATAGTAGTCTACTCAGACAGGAAGTAATACAGTTGACTAGAACCCAGCTAAATCCCTCCCCTGTTGAAATAATGTACAAAGTTCTAGAAACATATTTCTGAAAGAGCATAAATAAAATAGAGGCAGCCCAGAGAATACAACTGATGTGTTTAATATACATCAAAGCAATTCCACATACAAGATTAGAAAATGACTCACATATATAGTCATTAGCAAAAAGAAGGGAGAGGTTGCCAATTAATTTAAAATATGTCATAGAATAAATAAAGTTCATGTGGAATTATATTTCAGTGCTACCTGCAAAAGAAACCAGGATGTCCTGCTAGGAGACTGTCAAGGAGAAACATCATAAACATTAAGAATTACTATTATATGTGTGATGCCCCCCCCCCCTGTACCAGAAATCAAGGAGCCTGAATCCTCACCACTGACACCAGTGAGGGACATTCACTTAGAACAAAGATAGATACCCACAGTATTTTCAGGTGGAACTCTCTGAACCAAGCACAATTTCCCTTAATAGCACACAGGGAACACACTCAGTCCAGGGTATGGATTTTCTCTCTCTTTCTCTCTCCCTCTCTCTCTCCAGGACCCCAATAAGACTCCCTACTTTTACAGCTGTAGAGATGAGTCCTCAGCCGTGTGTGCCAGGCCAAGTCCTCCACCCCCCACTTTCTGACACCAGTGTTCTGTGTACCCTCGTCCAAGTAGCTGACACACACACATTTTGAGATTTGATTTTCACACACAGACATACACACACACACACACACACACACCTGGGAAAGGCTGGCACACATTTACTAGCTATGCCCCTCTGCCCAGACTATACAGTAGTTACTGCCACCAGGATACTCCAAAGCCAGCTACACTAAGGCTCTTAGAAGGGTACCCAATTATACTGAGTAAAATTAATAGTAATACAAATGGTACTGTTTGACCAATGCTGTAAAGCTTTCAGGAGCAGCCATAGTGTCACCAAATAGATATAAGTACTGTCAAAAGTTATAACATTCTCTAAAAGACCAACCACAATGAAATGTTTAAATACATTTAATAATAAGTAATAAAAGAACATGAAAATACCAAATATCTGTTTACCATAAACACCAGAGTTTCATCACAGGAAATATTAAAAATAACACAGATGGGTAGATTCACACAGAAAAGCAGTACTTAACTAATCTCACTATATTTTCCTGACTGGTCTAAAGAATTGCTATTCCCTGGTTACTTACTAAAGCAAGGCAAGATGAAGTAGGTGAGCAGTCTTCCTTCTTTGTCAGGTTTCAAAAACAGACTGCACTGAAATTTCTGTTTCATCTAGTATTAAAACATCGTTTCAGTCCTGAATTACAGAATTACATCATATACATCTGGTCATCTGACTTCTGGTCCCCATACTACCCCCTTTACTAGAAAGTGAACCAGAATCTTGCACATATGTTTTACTATATACACAGACTGAGCTTCGTTAAGATATGCTATAGCATCTGGAAGCCATAAAACCATTTTAACACTTCCACCCTTCCAGGGTAGCACTGCTAAGGACAATACAGCGGGATTCCTAGTCCTTGTTTTACAGGCATTTTGTTTCTGGCTGCAATCAGAACTAAAGCTATGTTTCAAAGTTAGCTGGACTAAGAATAACTTCTTCTCTTCCAGTATTCTCTGTTACAGCATTAATTTCAAAAGACATACAGATGTATTTTTTTCTATCCAGCAGGACCCACTGTGGATACACTTTTTAAAAACAAGCAGTTTTACAAATACATTTTCAACATAAGCACCTGTACAAATCAGTTTGATATACAAATGACATATAATTCTTTACAAAACTCCAGAGAGCTATGCTGGCATATCTTACACATCCACTGCCCTACTTCTCTTGACATAGCTGGCAATACCTCACATCATCAGATCTCTCTCCCCTTAGAAGACTCAAGCTAGTTTCTCAAGTGACCCTAGAGAAATGTTGCTTGAAAGGAATAAGCCTGTCTGGAAATATATTAACCCATACCCTGTCAGGAGAGCCCATCTGCATTGGCATTGCGGACACCACAACAGTGCTGTACTGCCATGTCATATGCCTGCAACCCTAGACTCCACCAAAATAACTTGGTATTTTGCTGGCTGGCTCTATGTAACCATAGATCGCCCTCAGACTCCTCCTACCACATACTGCAGATACTCAGCACCAGGTTCTCCCTATCATGGTAAGACTTCATCATGTTAACATGTACAGTTTGTGCCCGTTTCCTCCCTAGCAGTTTTACTATGTAGTTAACATCACTGACCTTCCTTACCACTTTGAAGGGTCCCCCCAAGCTGCCTGCAGCTTATTGTGCTTGATAGGAATAAGAACCATAACCTGCTGTCCCACAGCATACTCTAGGACTTGAGCATTCCCATCATGCCAGACCTTTTTCTGGTGTTGGTCTCCTCCCAGGTTCTCCTGGTCTAAGCCCATGAGCCCCCTAAGCCTTGTTGTAAGGTTTAGGACATATGACACAACAGACTCCTGGTGGGATTCAAACTCACCCTCTCACTCATCACAAATCAGATCTAAAGGTTCCCTCACCCTATGCCCATACAGCAACTCAAAAGGAGAAAAAAATGTGGATTCTTGGGGTACCTCTCTGTATGCAAACAGTAGATGGGGCAAATATTTGCCCCATTCTCTCTTAAACTGGTCTGTAAGTGCCCATAACATGGTCTTTATTGTAGAGTCTAATCTCTCCACAAGACCATTAGTCTGTGGGTGGTAGGGGGTGGTCTTTAGGTGCTTCACCTGACAGCATTTCCACAGACAAGCCAGCAGGTCTGACATGAAATTTGGTACCTCTGTCAGCCAGTATTTCTCTTGAGAAACCAACCCTGCTGAAAACCCCTAACAAATATTTGTCAACTTCTCTGTCTCAATGGAGGACAGAGTCACTGCCTCAGGATATCTAGTAGCATAATCTACTACCATCAGGATATACTTCTTCCCTATGGAACTTGGGGTACTCAGAGGCTCCACAATATCCATAGCTACCCTCTGAAATGGCTCCTCAGTCACAGGCAAAGGCATCAAAGGAGCTTTGAATGTATCTCCTGCCTTGCCAAATTTATGGCACTGCTCACAGGTCCTGCAGTACCCTGTTACATCCCTTGCAATTCCAAGCAATAAAAGTTCTGCATAATACATCTTTTGGTACATTTTATGACCATATGACTTGCAAATGAATGTCATGGGCTAAGGCTAAAAGTGGCAGACAGTAGGCTCTAGGCACTACCAACTGCTGTATTACCTCATCCTCTAGCCCTCCTTCATGGGACCACTCTCTGTATAGTAGCCCTTTGTTCCAGTATACAGACTCCTCTTTTCCTTGATAATCAGGTGCCTCCCAAGCTATCTCCCTCAAGCCTTGTAATGTATGGCCCAAGAGCTTAGCCTATCTCAACTCTATCTTTGTCACCCTTCCCATCTACCTTTCCACAGGAAATTTGTTATCCTCTGACAGCGGTGCCTCACTGTCAGCCAGGGTATTACCACCCACCTCTGCCCTTGCAGTCACTCTGTCCAAGAGAACATCAGTGCTTAACAGCAGCTGTGTCTCACCTTCTCTCTCCCTGAAATAGCCACCTCACCAGCTCTGGCTTCAGATATGCGGTCTGTCTGGACCTCCCCCCAGGCTACCAGACTCACATGCCTGCCTCCAAACCTGACTGTGTGTGTAACTGCATGCACACAAGGTACTGCATTATCAAAATCATTCCCTATCAAGACATCTGCAGGGATATCTTCAAACACACCTACTTGCTTGCCTCTGACTGGAGTGGACTGCCCAAACAAGTACTGCTTTTATTTTACCACTAAAGGCTTCACAGCTTTGAACTTATCTCCTGCTCCGTTATGTCAGAGGCTGTGTCGCTCTTAATAGTGGCCTGTTTTCCATCCACTAAGATTGGATATAAACTCTGGTGCTAGTTTGGTACCTCTGTTGTCTCCAGACAACTTACCACTGGCACATTGTTATTCTCACTTGTTGGCTCTCCCACCTTTTGTTCCCCACCTTGCTTTAGTGGACATCTATATGATACATGGCCCCACTGGTTACATTTAAAACATCTAATCCTTGATCCTGTCCATGCAACTGAACTAGTGGCTTCCCGTGTTACTGGTGGACTCTGTTGGGGTGGTTTAGGCTGCCCACTATGGGTTTCCTTATATCCATGTGCAGCACTGGGTATCCCCTTATTGTGCAGTGATGCCCTGATTGTTAAGTAGAGATCGCGTTTTCTCCCCAGCTCATCTAGAGTTACACTCCCAGTCTGCCAACCAGATTCTCATGTCCTCAGGCAAAGTGGTAAGGGCTTGTTCCCTCACCAAAAGGTCTGCCAGCCCTTCAAAAGTGGTGACCTAACACCCACTCACCCACTTATGAAAATAAGTGCTTACCTCAACAATATAATCACATACACTTTTATCTGCCTTGTGGCTATGCTCATGAAACTTTTTGTTCTATAAGCTTCAGGTGTTAACTTAAAACATTCTAGTTAACATTGTTTTACTTTATCATAGTTTAAACAATCAATAACAGACAATTTAGAAACAGCAATTACAGTTTTACCATGGAGTAAGGGGGGTCAGGATCCGTACCCACAGCCCTTGGTCAACATTATACTGTTTGCATACACTTTCAAATATATGAATAAAACTATCAAAAATATCACCCTGTATAAACTGTGGAAGAAATTTACTGACCTTTATTGCTTCTGGGGTTCAGTTATTCCCTTCCCCATTACCTCCATGTTCCTGTCAAAGAGTCAGCATCTCTCTCTCATGTTGACACTGATTCTCATTTTCTTCTGCATCCAAATGCCACAGTCTCTTATTTTTTTTCAGCATCCAAATGCTGCAGTCTCTCTGCTGATTCTAATTCCATCTTTTTCTCCTTTTCTTCAGCCCCCAAATGCCGCAGTATCTCTGCTGATTCTAATTCTAAACATTTGGCCTGCAGTGCAAGTCTCTTTAACTCCAGATGGATTTTTAAGTCCTCTGAGGAAAAGGTGAACTGTCCTCTTTCTGAGGGCTCCAAATCCCTATCACCAGACTAGTTATCCTCCTGCTTGCTGGTCTGAGCTGTTGTGAAAATGAAACTCTGTATGTTTACCTTGTGGCTGCTGACAGTGCCAACTGCCTACAGGCTACAGAACTTCAATTAATATTCACACCACTGCTCAGCAATATGTGACGTCCCCTCTCTGGGCCAGTGAACAAGGAGCCTCAATCTTCACCACTGACACTGGTATAAAACATCCATGGTGAAAAAAATAGACATACACAGTATTTTCAGATGCAGTATTCTGCACCAAGTACAATTTTCCTTAAGAGCACACAGGGAATGCACAGTCCAGCCCTGGGGCTGGGCTTTCTCTCCAGGTTCCAAATAAGACTCTCCACTAACCACTACAGAGCAGAGTCCTTAGCTGGGTATTCCAAACCAAATCCCCCACCATCCTCTGTGGGAAATCAGTGCTCTCAGTGTCCCTATTCAAAGAAGCTGTTACACACACTCTTTTGAGATTTGGATTTTCACACACACACACACACCTGGGAAAGGGTGTCACAGCTTACCTGCTCTGATACCTCCACCCAGAGTATAGGGTAGATTTACTGCCACCAGAACACCTGAAGCCAGTTACCTTAAGGGTATTACCAGGGTACCCAGTTACACTTATTAAAATTAATACTTATATAAATGATAGTGTTAACCAAGCAGCAAGACTTTCAGGAATGTGGACCACAGTGCCACTAAATAAATGCAAGTACTCTCAAAGGTTAAATATATATTAAAGAGCAGCCACAATGAAACATTTAGATATATTTTATAACAAATAATAAAAAACATGAAAATACTGAATATTTACAATAAACACCAGAGTTTTAATCACAGGAAATATAAAAAAACAACACAGATGGAAAGACTCAAACAGATACAGAAAAAAATACATTTGGCTAATCTCACTATATCTTTCTAACTGACTGAAAAATTACTGTTCCTTAGTTACTTTCCATAGCATGGCAAGATGAGGTAGATGAGTGTCTCTTGTGTCAGGTCCAAGAAACAGAGTGCGCACATCACATCTTCCACTAATATTCAAATACAATTTCAGTGCTGGCTACAGAATGACATGACATCTGGTCACCTGACTCTGGGGTTGCCACACTACCCCCTCACTAGAAACTGAGTCAGAATCTGACACTGATGTGTCACAATACACACATAGAATTTTAGCTGAGGTATATTACAGCATCTGGAAACTGTAAAACAATTCCAACACTCCCCCACTTCCTGCAGAGACTATCAAAGCATTATCTGGCTGCATTGAGACCTGTGAGATAAAGTCTTTATGGCTTAAACCAAGTCATGTAATTTCAGGCTATTTCTTAAGGTTAGCTGGGCTGAGCTTAACCCCTTCCCTTTTAGTATCCTCCATTAAAATATATACATTTCATCAGTTACAACAATACAGTCTGACATCATATATATTTATTTTCTGTCCATCAGGTCCCACTGTTGATACATTTTTAACACAAGTAATTTTACAAATGCATTTTTAACAGAAACATCTGTACAAATCAGTTTGACATTCAAATGATATAAACCAACTTTACTGGAAGTAGTGAATATAGTAACAGAGATAAACCATCGGAACTGGGATCTTTAGAAAAGGGAAGGAGAAAACTGCAAAGAAAAATGGGAATTGCTGGAACAATATACTCAGAGAAGTTTAAAAGAAAGCAGAATTTGAATGAGCTCTGTAATGTTTAATTGACAATTTTTATTTATTTTATTTATTTATTTATTTACATTTGTTGACCGTGAGTGTCCGACTTGATGTAGGTCCATTTTCAGTGGAGGCCCGGGGAGAAAAGCTCCACAGTTAAAATGTACAGACAGTAGTTACATTGGATTTACATAGCGATTATCAATTTGATTAACATAGCAATTAATTACAAACATAGTTACAGATGAAGAACATAGTACATCAGTAGACAACTAGAATCTTTATCTGCGAAGTACATAACAGACATTAACAAATTGTTACAATAAGAAGTTCCTGCTGTATAATAAGTAGTAGGCTTATGAGCATCCGAGCTTGCTATAATCAAGGTAGTTAGTGGGGTGGAAAGAAAGGTAGTGGTTGGATGTGGTGGGTGATATTATAGTGGTAGTTGCAAGGGCAATGCCAGCATGTTTTTAGGTGCGCTTTTAGTAAAGTTTTGAAGTGGGTGCATGATGGTAGGAATGTAATTGTGGGTGGGAGGGAGTTCCATAATTTGGCTATGGCCTAAGAGAACAGTGCTTCACCAGCTGAGTTATTGGCTTTAGTGGTCTGCAACTGATTTTTGTTGCTGGATGTTTGTGGTCTGTTGGTGACAATGACTGGTTAGATTGTAAGTGATGTATAATGTCTGCAACTGCAGTTGTTTCACTGGTGTCTGAGATGCATAATGTTTGCAACTAAAGTGCTGTTAATATTTTTCATTTATATAAATGTAAAATTGCCTATATTATGTGTGATAATTTAATAAGGATTTTATTGTTTAAAAAAATATTTAGAAAATTCCAGCTAGCAATGCCGGCATGTGTTACATATAATGCAGTGCCCTACTTCTCCTGGTATAGCTGGCACTACTCACATCATCATCACATGGCTGTGGCCCACACTTCAATATTCCGAGCGGTATAAAGTAATAAAACTGAAGTGTCAAGGTTTCCTTAGTAACCGTCGGGTTTCAGGACCAGGCGGAAACACTGCTACTGTCTCTGCTCTTCCAGGGTTGCGTTGGCAGTAGGGGCTGATACGATGCTGGTTGCCCGGGTCCCCGTTGTATTACAGCGGATGTGAAGGATTTCGGACTCGCACCGCTAACGTCGCAGTTAGATACTTCGTGGGAACTCGATATCTTGGAGTAGGTATGGCGTTTATGGAGAAGCCAACAGCTGGGAAGATCCTTTTAGATGACACAGTCCCACTGACAGCGTGTATTGAGGCGAGTCAGAGCCAACAGTCCCACACGGTAAGTCCGAAAGGTGGGGATGTGTGAGGACCCGAGAGCGTGGATAGGAAGGATTCGGAAAGGGCAGGCCGGCTAGCTGGGATGGATGTGGGTTTATTTATTGACAGTGTCCCTTAAGGACAGAGGTAGAGTAAGTCGGGAAGTAGGAATAGACAACCTCTCTGTCGCACATGGAGTTCTTCTCAGAAACGTCTCGTGTTACTGTTTACACTCTAAGACCATACTGGTCTTGTCTACTGACTACTCATTTCATAAACTTACTTACGAGGCTATACTTTGGAGAAGTATTTTTTTTAGAACGTGTGACAGTCCTGGTCTTAGAGTGACCTGCTGTACTATATTTATCAAGAGCCAATACTCGTGGTTTCTTGTCAACCTGATGTGTGATAATTGAATGCTAATATTACTTGGTTTGAAGGTTGAAGGAAACTGTCTGGCAGTTATCCCTTTTATATTGCGTGAATACCCAAGTGGCAGGGTGCATTTTGATGTGCCTTCGGGTAACTGTGTTGAATTTTGAACCGAGTAGCCCTAATACAAGTCTTTATAGTCCTGCCTCAGCTGATTGCACAGCCTACACTTTAATCGTGCCTTACTGATACATGTAGTGACTGTGTACCTTGGCATCTCCTAATAGTAACCAGGAAGTGTGTTGTGTGATGTGAGCACTGTTTTACTTTTTTGGTTGTCTGTTAATAATGACGCCTGAGCAACAGTGAAAATGTGTTTTGTCATAGATCAGGAGCTCTACTGAGTAAGTCTGGGTTCCTCTAAACATTGAATTGCGTGTGTGCTGTGTGTGACATGCATGCCTATTAGAATGATTTGAAGCAGGATGCACGGTATGCTTTGTACCATGGTCCATTGGACTAACATTGTGTTTTTCCATTATATTGAAATACTAATGTAAATGCAGCTATCTAATTTATTTTAATTTTGACTAGTTTGTGGGATGGGGGGGTGCTTTAAAATGACTAGTGGTATATATGCTTGCTTTGCTGTTCCTTGATATCAGCATTCCTAGGAGCACATTTTCATATGTTATTTAAAAGCTTTTTTAAGCATGGATGTTGAAATAATATGCAGAAGAAATGTGATTTGTTTAGACTTTACATTTTAGTAATATGGTTGACACAGGATTGCATGTAATGTTAGGGAAATGATGTAAAGCACCCATCTTATCTGTATAGTTAGATGGTACTAGCAGTTGTACACCTTGCATCTTAAAACATTCTTTGGAAATTACGTTATCTGAGCTTTTTGTGTGTCATATTCTTCACATTGTATAAATTAAACTGAGATTTATTCACCCTTGCTTGTGCTAAAAGCTGTCAGGAATTTCTTGTTTTTCTTTCTGATTGAGATGAAACACTGGTGCTGTGGTCTGGTTTTCTCTTGTTTATATTTTGGGATACATTTTTTCTCGTCTTGAAACAAAGTCAGTACTGAATACTTGCTAAAACAGGCCTTTTCTAGTAATAAGGATATTATTTGCTACAATTTATTTATTTTATTTATTTGCAGTTTGATAACCATGAAAGTCCATTAGGCCAGAGTGAGCCCTTTTTCAATGGACGCACGGAAAGAAAAGCTCCACATGAATACATATGCATAGAGACAAATACAAATACAGAAAACAGTGTTGTGTAACATTAGTTCAAAATTAATAGACTGTGTTATGAATATAAAATTAGCAGTGTTAATACAGTTGTGTGATAAAATAACATTTTGTGTAGAATTTTAGGTAAAGCTGTTATAGTTTATGCTTTATAGAGGAGAAAGAGGTAGATAAGGGAACTATAGAGTAAGGATGAGGGGGCAGGATAGGATGTGTTAGGTGGAGTATACATAAAGGTATACATGATGGAAGTGTAGGTATAGCAAAGAGATTAGGAGGGGTGGGAGCAGCAAGTCCAATGAGTGTGTCTTTGTGCCTTCTAAAATACAGTGCACAACTAGAGCTGTTAGTTTTCTAACTTCATTTGCTGTGTGTGTTTTGGCACTGTTTTCAGTAGTGTAACGTTTTGCCTTATTTGTGTTGCAACTGTAGCTTTGGTGCTTAGTCATCTTTATGCAAGAGTGAAGTTGCAGGACAATAAATATCATTTACATATTTTAGAGCTGTTAGTTTTCTAACTTCATTTGCTGTGTGTGCTTTGGTGCTCTTGTTTTCAGTAGTGTAATGTTTTGCCTCCTTTGTGTTGCAACTGTAGCTTTGGTGTTTAGTCATCTTTAAGTAAGAGTGAAGTGGCAGAACAATAAATATCATTTACATATTTTGCCCATTGTCCAGGCATCATCATCAAAGTTGTTGAGACGTTTTCTGTCTTTGTACAATTATGTTAAGGGACAGAGAGAGGTCACCAGCCTTTACACAGTAAGATTGCTAAAGTCAATGATAGAGGAATACAAATGAAGCAGGGTGGCCAAATAATGTATTTTAGAACTTTACTGAAATGAAGCTGTTAAACTCCATTAAACATTAGAAACAAGGTAGCTCCGGTAAACTGGAAGAGTGTGAAAAGTCAGCCATTTTAGTAATGAACAAGAGGCTGATAACTATCAAATTAACGGTAAAAAAAAATTATGTAAAATTTAGAACCCAGTAGATATTATCTATCTGTATTTCAGCAAAGCCTTTACTGTTATTCCACATAGAATAGTACACGGACAACTTACATGGCTGTTAAAGACATAGTTGATTGAAGAAATGCTTCAGTGTGGTGGTGTGTTTTTTTTATTTATTTTTTATTTGGCAGTGTTAATAGTGAATAGATATTTGGCTGTGGTTGCATGACCATTTAGTGGCCTACTGTACAAGGTTGCATGACCATTTAGTGGCCTACTGTACAAGGTGACATGACCATTTAATGGACTGTTTTGACTTGATGTATTGTCCCTAATTCTTGTTAAAGTCTTATTTGTGTGGCATTGTAGTAAAGCTGGAGAGGAAGGTATTCTTGTAGATAACATAAAGGTTTGTAGTGGAACAGGCAGTTTGTAAATGATAACCGAGATGAAAGATTGATAAGTGTATGTCAACTAACTTTCATCGGTAAGCGTAGGATATTGCATATACCTCACCTGTAAGAATCCAAAGTATAAGCTCTGCTAAGGAAGAAGAGCTGCACATGTTACTGTGATCCTTTAAACCTGAGACGGATATGTGAATTATTACACCTGGAGATTTCTAGTTAGCCAAAAAGTTTACAAATTGCATTTTAGAAGGGAAAGCAGGTTTCTACTACATACAGAAACAAGATGGTACTACATGTTGCTGAAACAGAGCTTAGAATGGATTTGATGTACATTCACACATTTCATGAACATGAAACTAAAAACTGTGAGTGAAGAAGAGTCTGTGACTTTCAAATGCATGATCACTTAAGTTTATGAATGTAGTGCATGTGTAACCATTTTAATCTGGGCACAGAACTTGTGCATTAAGAACCTCGTAAACTTGCATGTTTCCATTTGTGCTGACACCCTCCTTTCACAGAACCTTTGACTTTGATGCACTTACATTTCAGTAACCAGATGGGATATGTTTGCATTCTTTCTCAACCTTGCAGCATTCACAGTGATGAACAAACTCCATCTGAAATGCCTCGGAGATATACTTAAGGGAAGTCTGCCCACTAAATGAGTCTGTAGCTATTGCACAGATCACATGAAGAAAGCCAGAAAACCTCAATACAGATATAGATGTGTAGATACCAGCTTTCAGTGACTCGTACAGACATGTACTCTGCCATTTCAGGTCTTGGGCATGGCTGCCACTGACCACCAGTCACTAGTTATGGAAGCTGTTTGACTCCTATTTAGAAAAATACAGTGATCTGAAAGCTAGCAGACTCACTATATTAAACATCCAGTTGCTGAATAACCAGCTTGGCAAACTGCACAACATCTTGGCAAATGGCACATTATCAAATAACATATTAATCAGGTCATTGTTAATAAGGATATAAAGGGATACATGCTCCTTGTGTTATCCTTTGTAATTGTTGTTGAAACTGGTATGTGGAAATTTGAAGTAATTGTTATGTAGCGTAGCACCGCTCACTGACTCTTGATATTTGGTGACTTAATATTCAGCTTTCAATGAGGGATGGGAGGGTGGCCTAATGGTTAAGGTGTTTGCCTTACAAACACAAGGTGCAGGGTTTGAGTCTCACAAGGGATAATTGGCTAGGCTTACAATGGCTCGCAAGGGCAGTTAGCTTAGTACTAACCTATGAGCCTATGAACCTAAGTACACTCAAGTGTTTCACAGGTTAGTGTACTTTTATATAAACATTTATTTATTTATTTGTTTGTTTTTGCTTTTGTTGTCCCAGTAGGGGAGTTGTTTATAACCCTTTTCTGCCATGTACAAGTACAGGTCTAGATAATACAACAGTGTTTTAACAACTTTTTTTTTTAAACATTATACAAAGACAGGACATTGTATAGTGCATGAATGGAGTAAGTCAAAAAGAGTTGTTGATGATTGTACAGTGTAGGAGATGTATTACAATTAAGATAGAGAAGCCAAAGTAAATAATTAAAGTGAAAATGGAAAAAATATGGTATTGTACTGAAGTCAAAGCCACATCATTCCCAAGCAAAGCCAATCCAAATAAGAATCGCCAGAATGGAGGAATAGTTCAGCACTTTTGTCTGAGTGTAATCAAAGGATTGAAGTCTTTTGATTAAATAGAGACAAAAGTGTTAAACTGTTTGCCCAGTCTGGTAATGTATTTACTTAGTTTTGTTGACCAGTAAGTAGAATTGTCTGTGGACCTTTTTTAGCCACAACCTGGACCATATAGGCAAGAGCAGGCTGAACATGTACAAGAATGTAGTCAAGAAAATGTGAAGTCTAATGTAAACTGTGTAACACTGAACTAAAATAATCCCTGATATAATAACTAAAGTGAAATGTAACCATTGCCTAGGATTATACAAAATATGTGCAAAGCCTGTCAAGAATCAGTGCAATACAAAATATGTGCAAAGCATGTCAACAAAATATGTGCAAAGCATGTCAACAATCAGTGCATGGTGTAACAAGTATACAGTCTGAGGAAAATGGATTGCAGGTAATATTACTTGTATCAAATTTCTTTGCTGCTGCAAAATAATTGGTTATAAAAAGGTTCTGAAAAGTTTGCTAAGGCATTGTGACACTGAAGTACAAAGCCTTTGTAAGAGTGGTCATGTGATTGGCTACTTAAAGAGGACATGTGAAGTGTCAGGGTTGTGTTATTAAGCTGGTTTAGTCAGTATGTACTGTTAGTAGTGACATTTTAGGTCTTATAGATTTCTTACTTGGGCTGTCCTTGCTTGTGAACATTTTAAAATAGTTCACTACAGTGGAAAATTCTTTCATTTTGTTGTTGTTTGTTCAACATAAATGTGTACCCCTTCACTATGTTATAACCTCAGAATGCTGGCAACTGTGTTCAACACCTTTTGTTAACAATAGTGGGTTAGCTGCATGGTCAGCTTGTAACTTAATATTCTGGGATATGATACATTCTTCCACTCCCATTCCCGTAGGGTACCAGACATTTCTCTCACTACCCCTTCTTCATTTTTTTTTAATTTTATTATACATGTATATATTTGGGGACTTCATTGTTTGAAAGCTTTCTGATTAACACATTTTTTCCCTTATTTTCCTCCACGACTGCTTATTCACTATGTGTTTTATTACAAATGTATAAAAATAAAAAATGATGGTGCCCCTATATCTGTCATTTTATCTCAGAGAGTCAGTTTTTATGAACTTTTAATGAGCTTCATCCTGTTGTCTTGAGTTTGACCTCTTCCAGTCTTGAATAGTCACTTAACCCAGCTGTGGTCCTGGGATAGAATCGAAGTGGCCCACTTAGTAACCATGTAAAATGATATAGATATGGTTAGACATTTAATAACTGCTGTTACCTTTTGATTCATAGTTTGAATATCAAACTTTTTCTTGTATTTTGTCTTTTTGCCTTTTTTCAGTTTTGCTAGTGGCATCACTGTAGTCTTGTCCGTGTAACCCTTCATGCTTTTCACCTCATGTTCTATCCAGGCCACTTGAAGGGCCAAAATTGGACCCATCATCTCTTTGATGTTGATATGGTCTGACTTTGGGGAGGCCAAAGACCCTAAACTTTCTCGTGACCAAGAGATTCCTCCCAACCCATGTGCAAGGCATCGGTGAACAGCTCTTGAGAAGAGACTGGAGGCTGAAAGGGACAACCTGGGTTGAAAGCATACTGTGAAATCCATGACTGGAATTCCTTCTGGAGACCGGGAAGGAGAGGTACATTGAAATTGAGAGGGTGACAATGCAGCAGACAAACTGACTTGAGGTACCATTGAAGTCTGGCAAGAGGAGGCATCGGAATAGAAGAAGTCATGAATCCCATGGCTCAAAGAAACTTCCTGTCTGGCATTGATTGACTACAAAAATGCATTTTATAGTATCCCACATTCATGGATAAAAGAGTGCTTAAAAATGTATAAGATGTACCCTGCAGTGATTGACTACATTACAGTAACCATGAAACAATGGCAGACCACTTTGCAATTAAGTCATGATAAAGGACAGATTATTATCCCAGGGATAAACATTCAAAGTGGGATATTCCAGAATGACTCTCTGTCACAGTTGCTATTTTCCCTTGCCATTAATCCATTAAGCTGTTTACTTAATAGCTTCGGTGATGGCTATAATTTTGTCTCCTAGAATACAACAGTCTAATGACTTCCCATCTTCTCTTTGTTGATGATTTAAAACTGTATAGCTCATCAGATGAACTGAAAGCACAGCTGCAGGTTGTCAAAACTTTTTCAGATGTTGATGGAATGTCATTTGGTCTTGATAAATGTGCAAAAGCAACCTTCTAAAAAGGAAAACTGCAACATCAGGAAAACATCAGTTTGGGGCAAGAATGTGATAAAAGAGAACTTGAGCAAGAGGGAGTGTATAAATACTTGGGAATTGATCATCAATAAAACATGAACAAATGCAAATAAAACTTGGTAAGGAATACTTTAAAGACTTAAATTAATCCTGAGAACAGCATTGACATCCAGGAACAAGATCCAAGCTATAAATCAATTTGCTTTTCTATCCTAACGTACAATTTTGCAGTGATTGACTGACTGGCCCCAAAAAGTGTTGGATAGATTAGATATTAAAACAAGAAGGATGCTTCATGCTCACCAAATAATGTATTAAAAAAGAAGGATGCTTCATGCTCACCAAATAATGTATAAAATCAGTGTATCCCAAGATTATATATTCCCCATTCCGAAGGAGGGATGGGCCTCCTTTAAATTGATTACATGTATAGGTCTGCAATCATGGGACTCCACACATATCTACTGACCTCACAAGATTCAAATGTACTGAAAGTTTTGAAACATGAGGAGAATAAATCTAAGATGACTTTTCTGCTTAATCTAGCAGAAGCATATCGACGTCAAGCAGGGATGGAAATCAAACCAGAAATAGATAAAAACCAGGCAGCAACTGAATGTGTTCAAAAAACAAAAGAAAGAATATAAGGTGAAGGACCAGATGAGAAGGCAAGAAATGTAGAAAAAAAAAACAAAGTTGCAAGTATAGAACACTTCTGGAAGAACCTCATGTTGAACAGGAACGAACAAAGGAATGGTTAAGGAGAGGCAAATTCAAACCAAGAAATGAAAGGTTAATATTGGCAGCCCAAGATAGTGGGCTACGTACATGCTGGTTTACAAAGTCCATTGAACATGTGGGAGAAACAGTCAAATGTAGGTTTTGTAAAAATTAACTGGAAACACTCACCTTGTTGCTGGTTGCGTCACACTAATGGCAGAAGGACTGTATACTGAAAGGCATAATAATGTAGCAAGACTGTTGCAATGGGGATTGTGCAAACATTATGGTATTGAAGTGGCTGAAAAACACTGGAAACATGAGCCACAAAGCATCATAGAAAATGATGAAGTTTATATCACATGGGATCACCCATTACCAATAGTCCAAAAGATAGATGCTAGAAAACCGAATATAGTGGTCCAAGAAAAGAAGACAAAAGTAGCATTGATCGTTGAAATTGCTATACCCAGCAACTACAGTGTCTTGCGTAGAGAGAGAGATTGACAAAGTCATAAAATATCAAGATCTGCAGGCAGAAATGAGAGCAATGTGATAGAAAGATACCCAGACAGTTCCAATAGTAGTAGGAGCAACTGGTCTTATAAAAAAGAATTTACAGTCATATTTAGATACGTTACCAATGCATGTAACTCCATGCGAACTGCAGAAGGAGTCATTACTGGGCACACTGCAGGTGCTGCAAAGAGCACTACTGGCTGACATCAAAGATTGAAACAATACTAATTTCATGAACTTTAATCATATTTTGACTTGGGAATGGGGTTCATTCTCATCATGGTATTAGAAACCCAAAAGACTTGGAGAAATTAAAAAAGGCAGACCAAATTATAAAAATCATGCAGATTTAATGTAATATTCCTTATCTTGATTGTCATTAAAGCAAGCATCATGCTGGTATTGCTGTTTAACAAGCCCAGTCTTTTTTCAGTTTGAGTTTGAGAATGAATGTCATTTTAAGCTTGATGTATAAAGGGCTTCCTGTCTCCTCATTCAAAGCCTCCATCACAGGCAGCATGACTACTTGTATTTTCTTTAGGCGTTCCTTCATGCTCTCAATCTTTTCATTCATCTTTCTAGAGAGGGAAGGACTTTTTCAGGCATTCTTTTTCTTTTTTTACTCTCTTTTGATTTCTGTTGCATTACAGACCACGAGGAGCCTTCTTTCAACTCCTTTGAATATGGTAACTCTGACTCCCTTTTCTTTAGTTCCTTAAGGGCTTTCTGTGGGTCTGTGTAGGATGTAGACTATCAAGCATAAAGTAGCTTAAAACAGAGTTGCATATCTCTACATTTTGTTAACCAGTTTGAAAGCATTCTTTTTGATCCTAGTTGGAAAGGAGTAGTTGTCATCAACATATATGTGGGTTTCCCCAATTTTGCACACTGTACCTTTCTTCCATAAAATTGTAAGTATTTATTCCTTGTGGGCATGTATGGTAAATTTTTACCAAAACTGGTGTAGGCTGTTTTTTGGGATCCCTTCAAGGAAAGTCAAAACAATGGGCTGTATTTGTGTGAATTGACTTGGGAGTAGAGATATTTGTCCACTCACTCTGGTACCATTTCATGAAGTTTAAAAGAAAGCGACACAAGCAAGTAACCAAGAAAAGACCTCAGAAGACCAGGAAGGCTGTGACCAAATGTCAGGTACCACTCCGAAGTAGGAATTCAATAGGAGTGGTATATTAATAATCCAACAATGATTATGATGGTAACAAAGTGAAATTACCAAAACCACCGTGTCCAGAGGAAAAAGTCGACACTTAAAAGTCCAAAGTTGCTTTAATAATCCACAGACAGTATTCAAAAACAAGCGCTTTCGCTTGGCGCATCCCAGGCTTTATCAAGTTGTAACATATTGTGTGGCCATCCCCTTTATTTATACCACAGGATAGGCCATCCAATTAGTCAATTAACAATTTTATACATCAATTAATCAAAAAAATAACTATTTTAAACAAATACACCTACACAATGATTAAAAAATGCATGAAATAAAATGAATGAAATAAGTAATACATTCTGTATGCCAACTGAATTGAAAATAATACCAACATATGTTAAAAGTATGTACACATACTTAATCCTTTACATAAATACCTCAAACATGAATACTGTCTTAGTGTTAAAAAAATCTAAAAACTAGAGCATTTGTTAACCATTATCGATCACTCTACTATATAAAAGTGATGTAAGTATTTTGTTTGGAACTAAAAAACGACCTCATTTAGGGACTATACCACAGCATAAAGATATTAAGTCACCCCTCCTTCAAATCAGATGTCTAAAAATATGATTAGCCTCAAAATATGTGTTACTTCAAATAAGAGTCAAAAGATGATAACAGTACTGAATAATAAAATGAATGTCTAATACATTATAGTTTGTTACTTCTAATTTTGAGTACGCTCTTGAGACTAAGTTTTTAGTCTGTCCTGTGGTATAAGTAAAGGGGATGGCCACACAATATGTTACAACTTGATAAAGCCTGGGATGCGCCAGGCGAAAGCGCTTGTTTTTGAATACTGTCTGTGGATTATTAAAGCAACTTTGGACTTTTAAGTGTCGACTTTTTCCTCTGGACACGGTGGTTTTGGTAATTTCACTTTGTTACCATCATAATCATTGTTGGATTATTAATATACCACTCCTATTGAATTCCTACTTCGGAGTGGTACCTGACATTTGGTCACAGCCTTCCTGGTCTTCTGAGGTCTTTTCATGAAGTTTAAAGACAGTGTGTGTGTGTGTGTGTGTGTGTGTGTGTGTGTGTGTGTGTGTGTGTGTGTGTGTGTGTGTGTGTGTGTGTGTGTGTCCTCCAGTTGCTCAAGTGCCACTATATATCTAATCTTCTCTCAGCGGGCTCTATCCTACAGCTCATAATTTTTTGTTCCACTTGTTCTTTCCTCATTTCCAATTCTGCTATACTTTAAGTATTTTGTCAGAAGGCTGCAGTTAGACTGATTAAGAGCTTGTTAAATTTGTTGAACTCCACTGATCTTGAAAATCTCTTCATGTAAGTGATTGATTTTTGGCTTCTACAGTAACTCGTTGTTCTAGTTAGCTATGTTCAAATTCTTGGGTGTTGTGGTATTTTGTGATAGCTGCCATATTTTCTAAAGTTGTCCCACTACCAGTCCTTGTTGTTCCCAACCATTTTACATTTTCCTTTAGTTATGTACATAAATAAAAAAACTGCAGTTAGATGCTGGAGACTTCTGAACTCATCTTTAAATGACAGTTTTAAATGCTCCGGAGGAGAGAGATGCATTCAGTGGCTTGCTGCTTGAATGCCATACCAGAAGTCCCCCTCCATCCTCCTTTTATTTGTCTTTCTTGTCTTTAACCTTTTGCCTTTTGTTTTTTCCCCTCCCACAGCTAATAGCGGTCTTCATTTGCAAATATTGTAAGCATCATTAATACAGTCCCTATACAATATGCACGGGACTTGAAAATAAAAGCAAAATTACTTTGTGTTACTTTGTGTTATGCCTAACCAGATTACCATATGATTTCCTTTTTTAACTGTAAATCTTCATTTCTTAGCCTTCAGTTATTTTGAATATTTTCCTATGTGTGTCACGTTAAACATCTGTTTTGTGGTTTGTAATCATTGGGCTGGTCTGAAAAATGTCCAGTAGATATAAAAAGTTTGTCCAGTAGACCTAAAAAGTTTTCTGTAAGTTGGCTATCTGTTTAGGACCTTAGTGTTGAGAAATCCACTTTTCAGTACTTGGGTGTATCACCGGTTAATGCAAATCTCAGCAGGCCAAAACCAAATAAATGCAGAGGAGTTAAACAAGTAATCTGCCATTAGTTGAGGCTTCCCAAAGTTTACAAATAATCTCACTTTATCTTAAGATAAGCACATTTTCCTGAAGTCTTGGTATGAAAGTGCTTATATTATGATAAATAAAGCCATATTATTTGAGGAGAATGGGAAGCCTCAGACTTACCTTTATTTTTTTCTGCAGTCCATCCCATGTGTTCATGCAGAAAGTGACTGTAGATAACAGTCTTGAAATAGTCACTTGATTTGCCAGAATTCTAAACAAAGTACTGTCAAACAAGGGAGATTATCGTCAGTGCATGGATGTACACAAGCAGTTTGAGTTTTATGTAGATTAACGTTTTCTTACAGGTTTTGTACAAATTTTTTTACAGTGGATAAAGCAGTAAAACAAATTTTGTTATAGTGGTAGTTTATGTTAAGAACTGTGTTTTGCAAGGTACACTAACAATATTTCACAAGCAATACATTGTAATGTTCAGATACTGTGTTGTTGTGGTATTTTGCACTGTTTGTCATTGCTGGGTCTTGTGAAGACTTGTTATGCCTCATCCTGTAGTGTTAGTGAACTGTTCTAAAATAAGCTTCATACAGTCATGAGCTTCATAAATGTGTAAACGTTTGTGCTGAAAGCACCTGGATTGTGGCTGAAAGGTTTCTAAGGATCAATCTGCCTACCTGGTTAACAAAGGCAATCAATAAATCTTTTGCCCCCCCCTCCCCAGGAGAAATTAGGCTAGAAAACAGGTTCAAAGCCAACTACAGCCTCTTATGAGAAGACATTAATAGCTTCAAAACTCCTGTCCTCAGTGACGGCAAGGACACGTATCATACCTCAACCTGGAAACATCAAAAATCTGGACAAGGGCCATGAAAAATGGGTACAAATCTGTATGTTGATTAACATCTAATTTGCATACACATTTACGTAACCCCACCCACTCCAATGGAATTGTGGGATACCAACTTTCGAACACAAACTGAACAACAGACAACCAAAATATGGCACCAGAGTCTCCCTGCAACCTTTCCAACACTGATGATATATTCATGAAGCATAATTTCTTCTCCCATCATAAAAATGAGGTATAGAACTGAAATACTTTCTCATTGTAATGAAATAAAATACAAATTCCAAGTGATGTTTATTTAGGCTAAAATAACAACGTCATTGAAGTTCCATACCTAGTTTCCTTGTTATAATTAGTAGCAGGTTATTTTTATCTTATAAATAGCATTTAGCATATCAGAATTTTTAGAAATCCCTATGACTGAAAACTTTGGCCCAGAATGTTATTGAAGTAATAAAAACATTTAAAAAAAAATCTCAGTCTCTGTTCACCTTCGGTAAAAATAGTGATTCGGTTTATATCCATTTCTACATGCACTATTTGGTCTTTCTTGGACAATTAGATACATCAACTAAACTGAAAAGATCTGTTTTTACTTATGACTCGGGAATGAATATATCATGTTTTGCCTATTTGTAAAGCTATGGTTTCACTTTTGTGTGCCAGATGAAAGCCATATTACAGATGTTTCAAACAGAATTTAGGTTTTCATGTGTAGTTTTTCATGGCCAGAGAACTTTTAAAAAGCTAGGAAGTGAATCAGACTCTGTAAAGAAGTGAATGCTGGCTGCCTTTATTGCTTGGAAAATCATTTGTAGAAATGAATATATTTATTTTGCTAGAAGAAAAAATATCTGTGCCAACTGCTGTCTGTTAAATAATATTTAGGAGCATAATCAATAATAAATTTCCATAAAAGGAATGGAAAATAATCCAAAAAGCACCATACCTTCATATTAAGCTTGCCAATGGCTATTATATGCAGTAAGACAGTGTACAAACAGTAGCATAATTCAAGTGTAATGTATGCCATTTGCATATGTGTTTATTTTGTTCCTTACCTAGTCAGCATTCTTCTCTCCTGAACGGCAGTCATGTCGGCAGCAACAGTTCAAAGCAACCCTCTCTCGGCAAGTCCCTAACCTGAAGAAAAGCAAGCATTCTGCTCTCCCAAATGGCAGGCAGCACCAAAGTCATGTCGGCAGCAGCAACAGTTCAAAGCACCCCTCTCTCGGCAGCAGTTTCTGTCCAAAACAGCATTTCCCGCCTGCAAAGCCAGCATTCTTCTCTCGGCAGACACAGTTTACTTCCTGCCTGCTCGCAGCCAGCTGGAAATAATGACATGAGCTCCTTGAGTTCAATTCCGACTGGCTGGTAGTGCTGATGGAGCTGACGTTATCGTGCATGGGATGACGTCAGCTTCGACAGCATGAAAATTAAAAAAATAAAAGCAAAGAAATCGGAAATGAAGGGGTGCCACTCGGGAATCGTGGCACCCCTTCATTTGGACCCTAAAACTCGGTAAAAAACGAGTAATTCGGGACAGTTGGGAGGTCTGACACCTATACTGGGATATACACCAATGCATTGTATAAACATATATACACTTGTATTGATTCAGCCATTCCTGATATGACCAAAGCAATATCTTCAAGAAAAAACAAGCCTGCCTGGTGGACATTCACCATAAATGGGTTATATAATAAGAGGAAAAATTTTCTGTTGGACAAGAAGGAATGATCTCTGAATTTAAAGCACACCCTTCTCTGCTTGAACAAGCAAATAAGACATATTGTAAAGTCCTCTAAAGTGAACTATGAATCTAGATTAGCATCCCTAGCTAAGGATAACCATAAAACCTTCTTTAGGTACATCCAAAACCTCAAAAGAAAAGCCCAGATTTGTGCTGAATGGGTAGTGAATGGTACCACATATACTGAACCAGTGGAAATAGCCAACATGCTAGCAGACAGGTTCAGTGAATACTTCTCCCCCGTCCCCAACACATATACCCAAAAACATTCCTATTACCTATTTTCCACCTAGTATCTCTAAAGAGCAGGTCTTAACTGCTCTCTTCAAGGCCAAAAACCCAGCCTCTATGGGACCTAACATCATCCCAGGCTGCTTTCTCAATGAGTTAAAACAGGAGTTAGCAACACAATTGGTTACGCTTTTCAGCCACAGCCTAAGTACTGGTCCCTGCTGAATGGAAAACTACCATCATCCCCTTACACGAAGGAGGGGGGGGGTGCATCCACTGAGCCTGGGAACTACCTTGCACGAGGGGGGGGGGTGCATCCACTGAGCCTGAGAACTACAGAACACAAAAACAATCGGACATGGTGAACGCTAAAATTTGACTGACAGAGCTTTCCGGTAAAAAAATCCTTCCTCATTGTGTATCAGTTGTATTAAAACATCACATTTTATACCCTTAATACCACAAGACACAGCTCATAATTAACCAATAAAACAATTAAACAATCAGTTGCCTAACAATTAATTGAACTCTCTCTCTCTCAAGTGCTATCACAGGCACATATTTATACAATACGTGAAACAACCCAACAGTTCATATATCCTGTCTAAATATCATTTAATAACAATAATTTAAAAACATACATATGCTTTTTTTAGATTGTTTGTATGGTAATTCAGAATATCTACTAACTTTTTAAATGTATTCAGTTCAAGCCAACAGGTATGTCCACAGGACTAGCATGCATGCTCCCTTCACCTGCAGAAGTATTGTGAATAGTTAACTCATGAGAGTCAATAGACTGAACACCAATGAAGAACTATGTAATTCTAACATGAATGAGATGTTGGTGGAATTTCAGGAACAGGGCTATGAAAATACCCTGTTGTTGAACACTAAAACCAGGGGTCCTGCTTAGTAGAAATGACTGTGCTAAACCGTACTATTCAGAAAATGAACAGATAACTAATAGATTGCAGAGTAAGCAACCCTTGAGGTATATTACTACATTTAACTGAAAGACTGGAGGGATTAGAAGTATTCTTAGAAAAATTTGGGATATTTTAAAATCTATACCTGAAATTACTAATGTTATTGGTACTATGCCATTTTCTGGGTGTATGAAAAGTAGAAATTTGAAGCAGACATTATGTTATATGGGCATAGCAAGTAATGTAGGTGTTAAAAAAAATGTGCCATCAAATTTGGGCACCGTTTCTTGCTACAAGTGTAATTGATATACCAATATCTTGAAGGATACTAATTTTATACACCCAGTAAATAATAGGGAGTATACCTTTAGATGTTTTGCTACCTGTGATACAGTGAATATAATATATATGGCTAATTGTATAAAATGCATGGTGTTCTATATAGGCAAAAGCACAATAAAAGTTAGAGAGGATCTCTGAGCATAAGTCAGAAATTGAGACATTTCTAGCAATGCTTTGTCGAAGTACTTCATGGACAATGACATTGAACATAGATTTAAATTTTGTGTTACAGACATAAGGTTTAAAAATAGGAAGAGGGGTGGTTTAAATAATACTTTGGAACTGTGTGAGTTGGGATGGATTTTGAGGCTTAATGCTGAATATTCACCAAGATTGAACACATCAGTTAGCGTAAAACATGTACTTAGGAAAAACAAATGCAGTTAAAAAGTTAGTAGATATGCTTTTTTAGATTGTTTGTATGGTAATTCAGAATATGTATGTTTTTAATTATTGTTATTAAATGATATTTAGACATGATATATGAACTGTTGGGTTGTTTCACATATTGTATAAATATTATGTGCCTGTGATAGCACTCGAGACTATTCAATTAATTGTTAGGCAACTGATTATTTAATTGTTTTATTGGTAAATTATGGGCTGTACCTTGTGGTATATCCGATATTTAGATGATGTTTTTATATTTTGGACTGATGCCACTGAGAGGTTGGAACAATTCTTAGGGTACATTAATACTACTGTTGATTTTTTGAAATTTTCTTCTCATTTTGATATGGGAAAATTTCATTATTAGATGTGGAGATTGGGAAGGATATACCTAATAAATGTTTTTACTCCACGATATTTCACAAACCAACTTTCTCCAACACGTACCTACATTATTCAAGTTGGCACCCTAGACACTAGAAAAAAGCAGTGGTTAAAGGCCAGTTGGTTCATATGGCCAGGATGGTGTCTAATTTAGAGGTGTTTTTTTATGTAGAATGTAGGAAAGTTATGGATATGTTTAAAAAAGAGGCTACCCTGAATCTTTCCTCGAAGAAATTTTAAATGAAGTCATTACCAAAAGGACTAGTGGTTTTTATACTCCCATATTAGGACAACCACCATCAGTGAATGTTGATATGAATATATCACAACAAGGGAGCTACTCTATAAATAAATGCAAAAGCAGTTTTATTACAATATTCACTGTGGACAGTTATTGTGTATATATGATGGTTTTACGTAAAAATTGGGAGATTTTTTTGAAGGATGTTGAAGTTATAGGGAAAATTGGTGATAGACCTATTGTGTTCAAAAAGGGAAACTCATTCAAAAATATTTTAGAAAAGAGACACAGCGGCAAATATACTAGTAAGGCTGGTACTAGGAAATGCGGCCATTGCTCCACATGCCAATATATTAGCAGTGAGTTCACTATTAATAACCGTACATATCACGTGAAGGGCTGTTTTTCTTGCAAAACATTAGGTATTGTCCATTTAGCCCAATGCAAGTCATCCACTGCATTTTATGTAGGAAAAAGTAAGAGGCATTTCAGAACACTTGTGTATGCACATAGTTTGGACATAAGGAACAAAAAAACTATGAATGCCTTGTATAGGCGTGTAGAGAAATATACACAACATATTTTTAATTTTTTGATATTAGAACAGATTAAGATGGATGGACAGGGGTGGATTATAGAGGAACATGTTAAAAAAAACAAAACAAAAAAAAAAACAAAACAAAATATCCGTTGATGTTAAATGCCTGTAACCACCCTGGTCTCAATGATTCTTATTCCATAAGGTCATTGTTGAAATTGAAGTTTTATGGTATATAACAGTTTAATATATATATATATATATATATATATATATATATATATATATATATATATATATATATATATGGTATATAACAGTTTAATATATATATATATATATATATATATATATATATATATATATATATATATTTATATTTATTTTACGGAGTCTTATTCATGTATTTTAAATTGCATTGGTTGATTTTGAACACGTGATGTTTTACTAAGGAGTACAAATGGGTGTGTTTTTACATTGATTGTGGTTCTGATTAAGTTTTTATGAGTGAAAGCGCTTAACCAATAAAGTACTCTGCTTGGTGGTAGTTAGTTGGTTCCTTGTGTTTCTCAGTTTGTCTTTATTGGGTGCTGCTGAAGAGTACAAGGGGGTTATAACCTCTTTTCATGGAGGCAATGCTCTTACTTATGAGATGAGCAATGTAAAATTACCCTTTTGCCACTGTGGAGACATGGTGATCGAAGTTACGGTTGCTGTCAGCTGTCAACCTTTGTGTCCAGATCTCTCACCACTGACTGTATGCTTTGGGTATTGCTACTGATGTGGTAGTTTGCAGGAACATCACCCTTGCCGAAGGGGATGATAATTCAGTTTTTTGCATTGTTTAAGAGCATGACTTTGGCACCAGTCATTAGTCTGAGTAAGACCTTCTTGCAGGATGTTGACATTGCTAGGGGTTTCAATGATCACTCCCAGTTTGCAGTCATCAGCAAAATTTGTCAGCCACCTGACAATATATGGGTTTGATACCCAGCTGGGTGAGTTTATCAATGATGCCCGAGTGGGGATTGTGTCAAAGGCCTTGGCTAAATCTAGGTAGGCCATATGCACAAATTTGCCCTCGTCTAGGGATTTGGTGACTAGCTCGAAGAAGTCTACCAAGTGTAACAGGCATGATCTCCCTTGACAAAGCCAAACTGGGTGGGTTTGACCATTTGGATTTCTTATATCTTTGTAAATAAGCTCCAAGATAATTTGTTCCATGACCTTGCAGATAAGGCTGGTCAGGCTAATAGGTCTGTAGTTCCTGGGGTCTGTGGATGCACTCTTGTTGTGCAAAGGGATTACAGTAGCTGTTTTTCATTCTGCTGGGATGAAGCCAGTGCTTAGGCTGTGATTGAAAAGGGTGCTTGGTGGTGGTGATTCCTGTTTTAACCCGTGTAGAACACAGCCCGGGATGATGTCTGGTCCCATAGATGCTGTGTTTTTGGCCTTGGAGAGGGCATTTTAGACCTGCTCCTTGGAGATGCTAGGTGGGGGACAGGTGTTAGGGATGCTTTGGGTGTATGTGGCAGGAACAGGGGAGTGAAGTCTTCACTGAAACTGTCAGCCAGTAAGTAGGTTTGCTGTATCCAAAGGTTCTATATACAGTGCAATGAAAAAGTATTTGCCCCCTGATTTCTCATTTCTTTACAAGTTTGTCACACTTAAATGTTTCAGATCATCAAACAAATTTAAATATTAGACGAAGATAACGCAAGTAAACACAAAATGCAGTTTTTAAGTGATGATTTTATTTATTAAGGAAACAAACTATCCAAACCTACATGGTCTTGTGTGAAAAAGTAATTGCCTCCCTTGTTAAATCATGAAGTAACTGTGGTTAATCACATTTTTAGAAAAGCTATGTTCAGTTTCACTAGCCACACCCAGGCCTCATTACTGCCAGACATGCTGAATCAAGAGATCACAAATAGAACCTGTCAGACAAAGTGAAGTAGGCTAAAAGATCCCAAAAAGGAAGACATCATTCCATGATCTAAAGAAATTCTGGAACAGATGATGAACAAAGTAATTGACATTGATCAGTTTGGAAGAGGTTACAAAGACATTTCTAAAGCTTTGGGACTCCAGCGAACCACGGTGAGAGCCATTATTCACAAATGGAAAAAACATGGAACAGTGGTGAACCTTACGAGGAGTGGCCGGCCTACAAAAATTACCCCAAGAGCACAGCGATGACTCATCAAAGAGGTCATAAAAGAACCCAGAACAACATCTAGAGAACTGCAGGCCTCACTTGCCTCAGTTAAGGTCAGTGTTCATGACTCAACCATAAGAAAGAGACTGGGCAAAAATGGCATGCATGGCAGAGTTCCAAGGCAAAAACCACTGCTGACCAAAAAGAACATAAAGGCTTGTCTCACTTTTGCCAAAAAAGTCTGATGATCCCCAAGACTTTTGGGAAAATGTTCTGTGGACTGATAAGACTGATGAAACAAAAAGTTGAACTTTTTGGGAGGTGTGAGTCCCTTTACATCTGCCGTAAAAGTAACATAGCATTTCAGAAAAAGAACATCATGCCATCAGTCAAACATGGTGGTGGTAGTGTGATGGTCTGGGGCTGCTTTGTTGCTTCTGGACCTGGATGACTTGCTGTGATTGATGGAACCATGAATTCTGCTCTCTACCAAAAAATCCTGAAGGAGAATGTCCGACCATCAGTTCGTGATCTCAAGCTGAAGTGCACTTGGGTTCTGCAGCAGGACAATGATCCAAAACACACCAGCAAGTCCACCTCTGAATGGCTTAAAAAAAAAACAAAATGAAGGTTTTGGAGTGGCCTAGTCAAAGTCTGGACTCTAATCCAATTGAGATGCTGTGGCATGACCTTAAAAAGGCTGTTCATGCTCAGAAACCCTCCAAAATATGGCTGAATTAAAACAATTCTGCAAAGAAGAGTGGGCCAAAATTCCTCAACAGCGATGTGAAAGAGCAAACGCTTGATTGTAGTTGTTGCTGCTAAGGGTGGCACAACCAGTTATTGGGTTTAGGGAGAAATTACTTTTTCACATAGGGCCATATAGGTTTGGATAGTTATTTTTTTCCTTAATAAAATCATCACTTAACTGCAATTTATGTTTACTTGGGTTATTGTTATCTAAAATTTATATTTGTTTGATGATCTGAAACAGCTAAGTGTGACAAACATGCAAAAAAATAAGAAATCAGGAAGGGGGCAAATACTTTCCCATTGCATTGTATGTAGTACCATTAACTATGAGTTCAGCGCAAATCTGGGCTTTACCTTTGAGGTTACAGATATAACTAAAGAATGCCTTGAGGTTATCCTTTAGTTAGGGAAGCAAATTTGGATTTGTAGTTAGCTTTGGAGGACTTCACTAAGAGTCTTATTTGCTTGTTTAAGTTGAGGAGGGAGTGTTTCCAGTTTTGAGACCATTCCTTCCAACTCTTAGACAGCAATTTATTCCTCTTACTGTATACCCTGTTAATGGCAGTTGTCCACCAGGCAGGTTTGTTTTCCTTGGATTCTATCAGGTAAAGCAAAGTAAATATAAGCGTACAGGTGCTTGTATAAAGCATTGGTGTATAACTCAACATAGGTGGGAAGGGGCTGTGAAGCTATTTATGCCATCATGTAAGCAGTTGTAATTGGCCTCGGAGAGTGCAGTTTCTTTAGTCTCCTAGCATTTAGAAGCACAACCTTTAAGATTGTTTTTAGAGGGAATTTTTACATTGGGAATTTTGTTCTTATGACATTGCCTGAAAAGGCACTGTGGTGATGGCAAGAACCTTAACAAGTACCTGAAATCCCTGGGGTGACATATGAAGACCATCTGTGGCAAAGGAATGAGGTCTTTGAACCATGTCTCCAAGGCTGACAGATACTGAATCCCCTTTGAATGACACCAGAAACTAAGCCATTTGTTGGTCAACCATTTTTTGTTTGCATTGAGGTATCATCCTAGGCGAAGGTAAAATGCTGCTTTAAAGCTAGGGACATACCTGCCTGAGACACATAATCAGAGAGCTCAGTCATTTTCTCTTCATATAGTCCACTGAGGTTATGTCTCAAGTCATTCACACCATCATGGACTATGACTGAGTCATAACAGTGTCTGTTGTTGAGAGACTTGAGTGCATGTGTGATGTTGCGGATCCTGGCACCTGACAGCTGACCGTGACCTTTTCCTTATCCAACCTGGTGAGAGGGACATCTTTGTCTCACAATTGGGTTGCCTTGTATTATGCGTTAGGGACTTGACTAGTGAGACACTGGTGTGTGATATTATGTGTACTGTGCTTCTGCAGAGGATGTAGTAAGTGAATCGTGTTTGTGTTTGTGGTGCTGAGAACCTGCTTAGTATCAGATGATCTGAATGGTGAGCGAGAGAGCCTGGATTCTAGGTTCTTGATATAGATGCATTTCTCACATGATGAATTTTTGTGGAAATGGGTTGTCAGTGTACATGAGGCAGTTGCTACATTGCCTCAGGATGCCCATGTCAACCAGGCTGGCTGGAGAAACTGTGGGAAATTATCCATCCATAATGCTAGGTAAGTTGATGTGGTCAGAAAACAAGGAGAGGACAGGAGAAGTGGACAAAAATATGAAGGGCTAGTGGATAGGATCTTTGTTGGTACCTCAGGAGCTTCACTGAATATATCGCCTGTCAGAGGGACAGTCATGAGAACTCTGTGATGGAACACCAGTGGAGTACTGAGGGAAAAATTGCCAACAAAAGTATGTGTCTATAACTAACTGTCAGTGGTACCCCAAATGAGCACAAATTAACCAATACAAAAGCACAAAACTGAGCCCTGTTCCAGCAACCTTCAATCAGATGAGTTCTAACTGCACACTGCTGTCACTAGGGTGCAGGGGAACCCTCTTCAACAAACGATGGCCTAGTTTAGTGCTCAAGTTGTACAAACAATGCTAGATTCAAGAGGTCTGAATCTAGTCTATGCTACAGCAAAGAAAGTGCACCAATTTCAGAAAAAAAAAACTTCAAATAAGTAGGTACAATAAGCCTTCAACCAGCAATTGCCAGCTCAGAAGGGGGGGGGGGAGAGTTTGCCTCTTCTCCCACAAGAGTGCAGACCACAAACCTTAATGTAAAATAACTGGCCTGAAGCCCAAGTGTTTAAATCAGAACTAAGACTCTTGTAGAATAACAGACACACTAAGCCTTCAACCAAACAATTCCCAATTTAGAAGGCTGTAAGCTACCTCTCCTGCCACAAGAGTGTAGACCACAAACCTTAATGTAAAACAACTGGTCTGTAGCCCAAGTGCTTAAACCAAAACCAAAAAGCATAGAATAACAGTAGCTTGATTACATTGTAACTAACAAGCAGTAATAAATGCAGCAGAATAAATGCAATTGAACACTTAAGAACAAGCAGCAAAAGCAGAATAAATTAATAATGTAGGAAAAAACACAAATACAGTAAATGCAGCTGAATAAAGTACTATTTTTAATGTTATGTTGGAAGGGAGGAAACGGAAGATAATTTCAGGTTAAGAAACTTAGGGTGTGGGCCTCCCCAAATGACCTCTCTGTACTCTGTAGAATGAACTGATGTGATGAGACTGGGAGGAGTGTCCAAAATCAGATCAGTAGGGTCAGGCAACTCAGAAGCCACCAAGTTTAAGAATACAACAGTAGTTGAGCGGGTGGGAGGGAAAATTAAAATGCAGACAGAGATGAGCAAAATTCAGGCAGAATACAGCAAGCAGGCCAAACAAACACTTCAGCTAAATAGAGAGATTTGTAACTGAAAGAGAAATGCTATTTCTCAGCTCTTCCCACTAATCATCTGATGCTATTCACTCATTGCAAAGGAATTCTTTGCTATCTTTTCTCCTCTTAAAACTCCAGTGGAACTGAAAAGTTACAACAAAACAAAGCTAATACAAGAATAACGTACTGAGTAGAAGTGATCAAACCTTAAATGAAAAGCTTTAATTTAAAATAAAATCCAGACAGAGATCACCAATATTCAGGCAGAGTACAGCAAGCAAGCCAAAACGTCAGCGAAATAAAGATTGCTGGAGAGGCAGACATGTCTCTCGGAGGTTGCCTCTCCTCTGGAATAAACTTCCAATACAGGTTAAACAGAGTCCGTTATAGGAAACCGCAAAATCACCCCAGGAGTTTCAGTTGTGTCCCTCTTGGATAGGGGTAGTTGGTGCTGATTTAGATCTGCTTATAGTATAGACCATATTTCTCGACCTTTAAGGGAACAAAGGTTGAAATTGGCTATTCATTTAATGGGCCTGAGGGCCATTAGCCTAGTAACCTCCTATGAACTATTAGTAAACTCACACACACACACACACACCTATAGGTATAGTAGATGTAGGTTTTCTATCTTAATATCACAGACCACAATATAAAATTGCACATTGTCACTAAAAAACATTGTATCATGAAATGACTAAAGCTGTTAACTCATTCTGTCCAATAAGCTCTTTTGAGTGATTACCTTTAATTCCAAGTGGGTGTGGCTTGAGCCTTTAAAAAATAAAGTTATCACCTTACTTGTTGACAGAGGTCAGATATCAATGCAGTTGTGTTTGCCAGCATATATGCTTAAAGATAAAATATTCTGATACATTGTATGTAGCATGATTTTGGAATTATTAATGCAGATATGAACAAGCAATGTTTGATGTCCAGAGGCACAGAAGGAGGCAACTGCAGAAATGCCTGAAGGTGTACTCTGCTGTAATGAGTTAAATACAGAATATATTTCATTTTGCTGTGTTTTACTTTTTCTAATGCGCAGATCACCATATAACGTGCAGAGTTGGAAGCAGGCAGTGCAATCAAAGTGCAGAAGTCTCACTTCTCCAGTGACATAACTTAGAATAGTGATTCACAGTTCATTCAAATGGTGAGGCTAGACACGCAACATCATTCTGTGAAAGTGAATCAGTTATGTAGTTGTGTGCACATTCTACGAAAGATTTGTCGTAACTGGAGTGTGATGCTGCAGGACATTATACTGCAGTATTTTTATATAATGTGTACTATGGGAAATTGTAGTAGAGTAAATACACTACATGAAAGGAAACCATAACTTCAGAAGGAACAGTGGTGAAAAATAACTTCCCCTAAACCACTTGGTGTAAGTTCCTCTCTCCTTTGTAATAGTCTCAGAAATGTAGCTTCCTTACCTAGTAATCGCCTTCCTTTGGTGAAGAAGGCATGCCAAATGGTAGACGTTTCCATACATCCTCAACATGATTCTGTTGCATGGCCTTGAAAATATCCATGAGTAACATTATGAAGTCTGTGGCACTGGTGCCATCCTTCCAACTGTTTTGACTACAGGATAACCATATGTAGACATGTCTGATTCCAAAAACCTAATACTGAGCAGCAGAGGAAGATGCTTGGAAATAGCTTAGAATGCCACTTGACATCAAAAAGTGATGTAAGTTTACCATATTCAGGCATATTGTTATATTCTCAAATGTTGATCGATCATTGTCGTAGTGAAGAATTGCTGAACTGGGTAGCTGTCTTACCAATAAGGAGGATTCTATGTTATTTCCAAAATAGCCAGATAGCTGCAACTTTTGTACTTGATGCCAGACTATTTGCATAAGTGAAACCAATATCCATTGGCACTGCTGTCAGGGAAATAATTCTTTATAGAATTTGTTGACCGTTTTTCAGAGTCTGTTAGAATGTGTATAGCTAGAGTTGTGTCACATTTGCAGCATAGTCCTACAATCATAACTGAGAGTATTTTGTAGCATTGTTCAGATTCTGGCAATAGTAAGCCATATAGAAATGGGAGTATCTTGTTGTCATCTCCAGAACCTTCTGTACCACATATAGTATTGCTATTCTAATAGGACTTAAATTAGTAGCTGTCATTATGTTAATGTCTGGCATATTATTAATACTTTCATCACAACATCTAATAATGAAAGTGCTATACTTAATCATTTCCATTATTAAATAGAGTAAATCTACTAGAGCTTTCTCAGAGTCCTTTTCTCTAATGCTGCACACTTTGTTTGAGAGCCTTTGTGCACTACAGTATTCTGTGATGTAACTACTAATACATCCAAAACTATTTGGGATGGGGATGGGTCAGAAAACAATTGTGTGGCATGTTTCTGTATGTAGTGCTTTGCTTCAAACATTGATCTGCTTAAGGGGTCTGAGGCATGCTTGTGACCCATACTTTTTATCAACATTTCTCCCTGTGTTTGTTCTACATCTACTCTTACACTCATCAGCAAATGTAACACAGCAGCAATATTTTCTGCCGTCAGACTTGTTACAGGTAGCTAGCCATGCATAGAAGTACCGTGTTGTGAAGACACTTAAATGTATATCTGCTTGACAGTGCCTGGGGCTGTACTGTCCATTAGAAATGTGCATAAATATAAAATACTTACAATGAGTTTAAACCACAAGGTAACTTTGTACTATTAATGCAGGTTTCTTTCAGAAACAAAGTTGACGTGCATATCTTTCCCTTGTAACTCTGCTGATGATTTAAACCTTTACTTTTTTGTGCCTAACACGGACTTAACTAAAATTCTGCAATCTGTTGACACTTTCTCTGAATTTTCTAACTATAAACTTACATGGGTAAATCTATCTTTCCACTAAACTAAAAATATAACTATTTTCCCGATACAAAAATTAAAATAAGTTGCACATTTAAATATCTGGGTTTAAACTTTTGTCATGACCACTCAAGAAAACGTAATGAAACTATGGACTATTATAAAACAAGACATCCTTAAATGGAACAAACATAACTTTCTTTTTATGTAAAGTTGCTATAATCAAAATGAACATACTTCCCAGACTTTTTCAGTTTATTGCATCAAATGTTAAAATTCAAAGTAAACTTTTTTTACTATATTAACAACATTAATCTAGCAAAATGTCTGTCGTTTCCAAAATCTATTGGGATCAGCTACCAGAAACTGATGCACCCTAAAAACATTGGTGACTTAGCCCTTCCAGACTTTAAGACTTAATATGATATAATAAACTCTAGTAAGCTTATAGCAGTATTGCAATTTAATCTAGATTATAATAATTGGAAGATCAAATGGGTTAAGCTGTGATCTAGCTTTGTATCCAATCCCAGAGCTTTACCTATTTAAAATGCCCAAATTTCCTACTGTTCAATCCAAGTAACGACAGGATATTAAGATATTTACAGACATTTAGCATTTTTATACATAGTGTTAGAACATTTTCTGTTTTTTTTTTGTATATTTAATTGAATTTTTAACAATTTTTTTTTTAATTTTTAAATACAGATATTGGGAAAAAAGTTCCACTGTACCTATGAAATGAAGTTATAAACTTGCTGAACTAGACATGGAGAAAAGAGAATAAAAGCTTAAATAGTTTGAGTTCATTTTCACATGTTTTTTGTTTTTGCCAAAAGGTAAAATATAACTTTTGTGTTTTGATAGAAACCATTGAAATGTCCACTTTAAAATTGTCAGTGAACAGTTTACATTACTGGACATATTTGTATGTTTGTAAACATTTTTATTTATTTATTTGTCTTTGATCGGGACAGTCCAACTGGCAAAGACCATTTTTAGTCGAGGCCTATGGAGAAAAGTTTATCAGAAGGAGCATATGGGACTGCATTTACATTATAGATGGATTTGTGGCATAACATAACTGCAGGAAGTACTCCTTACATTGGTAATTTGCTTGAAGTGTTTTTGTAAGAAAACAAGTATTGACTATATACATTATAAGACTATGAGGTGTTTATTTTACTAGAAATTAGTCAAGTATTGAGACATATAGGTTTAGTTACTGTATGCTGTGAAATTAGGATTTATTTGTGATGAAGAGAAGGGTGTCCATAGGAATGGTAGGCGTAGTAAAAGATGTAGGGATATGGTGATAAGAGTTATGGTTTTTGTGTAACAGGCATGAGTCCAAGATTATAGGTAGGACAGCATAGCAGTAGTCTCAGAAAGCAGAATGACGAGATGAGAGAGGGAAATAAGTTGAAGTGTAGAGAGGAGTATGCTAATACAGCAAAGGAGAGGAGAGAAGATGAAAGTAATGAGAAACATGAATTTGAGATGAGACACTCAACATGGTGTAGAGCATGACCATGACAGCTTGACGAGCATGACTATGACTATGAGCAAGGTGCTGTCTGACCTGTATTTAGAAGCAAGAGAGCCTTTCGGTCACTACTTGAGGAGGGATGCCATTCCAGTGCATGGAGGGGCCCCTATTATTTCATGAACAGCCACATTGTTAAATGGCATTTAATCGGAAATGCCATTCGTCAAACTGTTCTGACTGAGATTACGTTATAGTAGGGATCAGGAAATTTGCCCTTTCCCCGCTGTAGTGCAGTCTTGGAGTTGTATATGTAATTAATGGGGGGTTCAATGAATGGCAGTTTTTATCACTGTGATGATAATTGTCCTTTGTCATGGTTTAACTACAAAGTGTTTTGTCACTATTCCATGGTCACTGTAATGTCATTGATTATTGTAGGGTGTATTTTATATATCTGTAAACATTCCTTCATCCGTGAATGTGGGATGCTATCAAATTTTATTTTATTTATTTATTTTGGAATCTGTCCATGTCATACTTAGATACTTCCCCTTTTTTTTCAATTCTCTTTTATGGTTTTATTAAGCCAGAAATGTTCCTTTGTTTCACTTGACTTTCTTTTGTTCTATTGCCATAATTGATTTTTTTTCTAAATTACTGTAAACTCTGTCTGAATCAGTTTTAGTATATAGTTTGTATATTATCAAAAGGCAAGTTATTGGTCTGTATTTTGTGGATAGATTATAGTCTCATTGTTAAGGAGTACAATTGTTCTTGTTAAACACCTTGGTGTCTATTTGGGATGAGTGTATAAGTAATTTTTACTTGGGGGTAAATCTTTGTATAAAGATGTCCGTACTTTTTGCCAAAATGTAGGTACGGAGTGTAGGCCTAAGAATTTTCCGGTTAGGAACTCGTTTTTTATTTTGTTTGAATTTCTCTGGCCATTTACTCCAAGATATTTCATACCCACTACATTAGAACTCCTTATTGTTTATTGTAATTTTTTTGTCCATTCAGCATCTTTATGTTCCACAGGTTCTTCATAAATATTTCTCCAACGTGTCTATTTCTTTTTTGGTGGTGGTTCTATCATTTTTATTTCCCATTTCTTTGTAAAACTTTTTTGGGTCATTAGTAATTGCTTATTTTGTACCTTTCTTTATATTTATTTGCATATCTTCTAAGTTTTTTCTGCCCGTGCTGATATTTTTAGTGTATTATTTGCAGCAGTGTATGATAGATGCTGGTCTGTTTTGATGACATTCATTCCTTTTACCACATCTGTCTTTCTACATATTTTTCATCTGTCCTCTCATCTCCGTTCTTCTAATAGTGATGCTTCTTGTCTTAATTAGTTTATAGTTTTCTCTAGTCCCCGTTTCCATTGTGTCATTTTTATTTCTTCCCAGCCACTGGGGATGCACAAGCCAGTGCATGTCTTTGTGCTGGTCCCAAGCCCGGATAAATGGGGGAGGGTTGCGTCAGGAAGGGCATCCGGTGGAAAACCTCTGCCAAAAATTACTGATGTGGAGAACTTTTCATAATTACATACCGGATCGGTCGAGGCCCGGGTTAACAACGACCGCCACCAGTACTGTTAGCCAACAGGGTGCTGGCAGAAATTGGGCTACTGTTGGCCGTAGAAGAAGAGGAGGGGGAAGGCAGGAAGAGAAGAGGAAGGTTAGGAGTGTAGTACTGAGGGTAGGAACTTTGAATGTTGGCAGTATGACTGGTATAGGGAGAGAGCTAGCTGATATGTTGGAGAGAAGGAAGGTTGATATATTGTGCGTGCAAGAGGCCAAGTGTATAGGAGGCGGGTTCAAATTGTTCTTATCATGGTGTGGATGGCAGAAGAAATGGGGTAGGGGTTATCGTAATGGAACAGTGTGCCAAGAGTGTTTTGGAGGTGAAGAGAGTGTCTGATAGAGTGATGTTTATGAGGCTTGAAATTGATGGTGTAATGATGAATGTTGTTAGTGCATATGCTCCACAAGTTGGGTGTGCGATGGATGAGAGAGAAACATTTTTGAGTGACTTGGATGAAGAAGTGGTGAGTGTACCCAAGGGTGAGAGACTAGTGATTGGAGCGGACTTCAATGGGCATGTTGGTGAAGTGAACAGAGGGGATGAGGAAGTGATGGGTAGGTTTGGTGTTAAGGAGAGGAATGCAGAAGGTCAGATGATTGTGGATTTTGTGAAAAGGATGGACATGGCTGTGGTGAATACGTATTTTAAGAAGAGGGAGGAGCATAGGGTGATGTACAAGAGTGGAGGAAGATGCACACAGGTGGATTATATCCTATGTAGGAGGGCCAGTCTGAAGGAGATTGGAGACTGTAAAGTGGTGACTGGTGACTGGGGAAAGTGTATTTAAGCAGTATAGAATGGTGGTCTGCAGGATGATGTTGGTGATCAAGAAGCAGAGGAGGTCTGCAGGATGATGTTGGTGATCAAGAAGCAGAGGAGGAGTGTAAAAGCAGTGCCAAGGATTAAATGGTGGAAGTTAAAAAAGGGTGATTGTGAGGTGGAGTTCAGGGAAGAGGTAAGACGGGCACTGGGAGGTAATGAATAGCTGGCTAACGACAGCAGAGCTAGCAAGGGAGACTGCTAGGAAGGTGCTTGGTGTGACATCTGGACAGAGGAAGGAGGACAAGGAGACATGGTGGTGGAATGAGTAAGTACAGGAGAGTATACAGAGGAAGAGGCTGGCGAAGAAGTGGGATTGTCAAAGAGATGAAGAAAGTAGACATGAGTATAAGGAGATGAGGCGCATGGCAAAGAGAGAGGTGGCGAAGGTTAAGGATAAGGCATATAGAGAGTTGTATGAGAGATTGGACACTAAAGAGGGAGAAAAGTACCTGAACCGATTATCTAGACAGAGGGACAGAGCCGGGAAAGATGTGCAACAGGTAAGGGTGATAAAGGACAGTGAGGGAAACTTACTCACAAGTGAGGAGAGTGTGTTGAGTAGATGGAAAGAGTACTTTGAAGGGCTGATGAATGAAGATAATGAGAGAGAGAGAGAGAGAGAGAGAGAGAGAGAGCAGGTCGGATGATGTATGGATAGTGAATCGGGAAGTGAAGCAAATTAGCAAGGAGGAAGTAAGGACAGCTATGAAGAGGATGAAGAATGGAAAGGCTGTTGGCCCAGATGACATACCAGTGGAAGCATTGAGGTGCTTAGGAGAAATGGCAGTGGATTTTTTAACCAGATTGTTTAATGAAATTTTGGAAAGTCAGAGGATGCCTGAGGAGTGGAGAAAGTGTTTTGGCACCTATCTTTAAGAATAAGGGTGATGTGCAGAGCTGCAGTAACTACAGAGGGATAAAATTGATCAGTCACAGCTTGAAGTTATGGGAAAGAGTAGTGGAAGCTAGGTTAAGAAGGGAGGTGATGATTAGTGATCAGCAGTATGGTTTCATGCCAGGAAAGAGCACTACAGATGCAATATTTGCTCCAAAAGTGTTGTTGGAGAAATAAAGAGAAGGTCAGAAGGAGTTGCATTGTGTCTTTGTGGACTTAGAGAAAGCATATGACAGGGTACCTAGAGAGGAGTTGTGGTATTGTATGAGGAAGTCGGGAGTGGCAGAGAAGTATGTAAGCGTGGTACAGGATATGTACAAGGGTAGTGTGGCATTGGTGAGGACTGTGATGCGAGTGGCAGATACGTTTAAGGTGGAGGTGGGATTACATCAAGGATCAGCTCTGCACCCTTTCTTATTTGCAGTGGTGATGGACAGGTTGACAGATGAGATTAGACAGGAGGCCCCGTGGACTATGATGTTTGCAGATGACATTGTGATATGTAGTGAGAGTAGGGACCAGGTTGAGGAGACCCTGGAGAGGTGGAGATATGCTTTTGAGAGGAGAGGAATGAAGGTCAGCAGGGCTAAAACAGAATATATGTGTGTAAATGAGAGGGAGGGTAGAGGAATGGCGAGGATGCAGGGAGTAGAGTTGGTAAAGGTGGATGAGTTTAAGTACTTGGGATCAACAGTGCAGAGTAATGGTGAGTGTGGAAGAGAGGTGAAGAAGAGAGTACAGGCAGGGTGGAATGGGTGGAGAAGAGTGTCAGGAGTGATTTGTGACAGACTGGTACCAGTAAGAGTGAAAGGGAAGGTCTACAAGAGGGTAGTGAGACCAGCTATGTTATATGGGTTGGAGACGGTAGCATTGTCGAAAAGGCAGGAGTCAGAGCTGGATGTGGCAGAGTTAAAGATGTTAAGATTTGCACTGGGTGTGACTAAGATGGACAGGATTAGGAATCGGTATATTAGAGTGTCAGCACAGGTTGGACAGTTTGGAGACGAAGCAAGAGAGGCGAGATTGCGTTGGTTTGGACATGTGCTGAGGAGGGATGCTGGGTATATTGGGAAAAGGATGCTAAGGATGGAGCTACCAGGTAAGAGGAAAAGAGGAAGGCCTAAGATGAGGTTTATGGATGTGGTGAGAGGACATGCAGGCGGTTGGTGTGAAAGAGAATGATGCAGAGGACAGGAAGAAATGGAAACGGGTGATCCGCTGTGGCGACCCCTAACTGGAACAGCCGAAAGAAGATGATTTTTATTTCTTCCCTTCATTTCCCTTATAGCTCTGTGTTTTGTAGTAAGACTTTATCTGTTATTAATTTAGCTGCACAGTGATGGATCCTGTTTATTTCTGTTATATTGCAAGAAATTATCCTAATAGTCCTAATTATTGTATTCATCTGTTTTACCCAACTTCCAACATTTTCGGTTTAATTACTTTCTATAATCTTTCTTTCATTGATCTTAATATGTCTATCCATCTCTGCTAGATGAAGCATCTCGTCCCTTAGATCATTTTTCTTCTAGACTTAAGCCACCTTATTTTCTCTCCATTTCCTGCAAATATTCTGCAGAAAGTTCCAGAATATCTTCCTGTGACACATCCTCTTCAGATGCACCCTGCTTCATCTGCTGCCCTTTCATATGGGAACTGTTGGCCCATCACTCTGCAACATTGCCTTCATCAGAGTTGCCACCGTTTCCTTTTCCTTCCCTTGCTGTGCAACTTCAACTGAACTTTTGTACCAGTGTCCTGTAGAAGGATCCAGAACATCACCATGTGGCAAGTCTTTGGATGCCTTCTGTTCCACCTACTCTCCTTAATCTGGGGACTTATTTGTTCCATCATACTGTGATATTACCCGTGTTAGATTTTCTTCACTAAATCCTTCACTTCACAGATTACCAATAGCTTCAGTTTCTATTTTTTAACATTTTTCTTGCTAATCCTCTCTTCTACTTCCCCCTTTATTTTCTTATTTTTCTGAATTGCGAACTTTTCTTTGCCTGCATTTCTCTTCAGATATCTTTGGTGCTGCTTTTTTCCATTAATTATTTTTGCTTTCTCCTTTGCGTAAACATTGCACTGTACCAGATCTCTCCCATGTCCATACTTCAGATGCTTCCCTCTCCACTTACTGCTCCTTAATCCGGGAACTCATTGTTTCCTGCTGCTGCTGCATTGCCTCTGCTGGACGTTTTACATCTAATCCTTCACTTTGCATGTAATACTTCACTTCAGTTTCTATTTGTTTAACTTTTACCTTACTAATCCTCTTTAATACATTCCCCTTTTATTTTCTTATTTTTTGTATTGTGAAATTTTCCATGTCCGGGTGCCTTTGTCTGCATTTCTCCAAAATCTTTGGAGCTGCTTTTTTGTACCAATTAGTTTGGCTTTCAACTTTACATAGCTATTGCACCTTATCATATTTCTTTTTTCTTTTCCATGTCCTTTTTTTATACCTTTCAAAAATCCTGGGTTTTGTTCTTTTTATTTTCACAATTCTGTCATTTCTTTTTCCAGGCAGCTGAAAGTTTCTTGGTCTATTAATGTTTTACATGGATCTGTTTTATATTAATGAACACAAATGTATTTGAAGCTTTTTACAGTTTTTGTTGTATAAGTGTTTTTTCCCCTCTAAGTTCTTAATCTGTCTGAATATCTTCTAGCTAGGAATTCTGAGCTTCTTGCATAATGGTAACAATTTATTTTATTCTCAGTAGTCTGCTCTCATCTTTATGGCTCTTTTTTGCCCTTTCAGTTTTTGTGGACTTCTACTGCCTTCTAACACTGGGTGGCCATTCTCCCCTGAGCTTGGCCTAGTGCTGTTGTAGGAATATTTCCATGTCCTGAGGACTCTACACTGTCATTTTTTCCCAGTCTCGACTCCAATGCATACACCAGGATTGGGCACTTTGGGACCTGTGCACCCAGCTTTCTTCTCAGAGTGTTTTTGTAACCCATCTCTCTCATGATATGCAAAATAGTCCATCAGTGTTGTCTTCATGAGATTTCATGCAACATAGTCTTTCAAGTGATGGTACTCACCAAACTTTGGGAATAAGTTCAGTTTCAGCAGTACTACTCTCTCTTTCCTTGCTGATTTCATCTCTCCATTCAGTTTAATTTCTTGAAGTCTTTTGGATTTTTAATTCTATGAAAGGAACGGACCCCATTCCTATGTCAAAGTATGATTAAAGTTCTTGAAATTAGTATTGTTTCAATCTTTGATGTTGGCCAAAAGAGCTCTTTGCAGTACCTGCAGTGTGCCCAGAATTGACTCCTCCTGAATTCACAGTTACATGTATCCGTAGCACACCTAAATAAGACTGTAAATTCTGTTTGAGACCCGTTGCTTCTACTACAATTGGAACTTTCTGGGTATCTTTCCACATTGCCCTTGTTTATGCCTGGAAAATCCTGGTATTTTGTCTTTGCCTGTCTCTGTATGTAAGACACTAATCATTGTGTGTAGCAGTTTCTGTGATTAATTGTACTTTTTTTTCATGTTATTTATATCTGGTTTTCTCGCATCTATTTTTGAACTGTTGGTAATGGGTGGGTCCCATGTGATATTAACTTAAATCATTCTGTATAATGCTTTGTGGCTCCTGTTTCCAGTGTTTCTCAGGTACTTCAATATTGTAATGTTTGCACAATCCCCAATACAACAGTCCTGCTATGTTGTTATGCTGTTCAGTATATAGCCCTCTTTGCCATTAGTGTTTTACACCCAGCAACAAGATGTACAACTGTTTCCAGTTCTGTTTTACACAACCTGCATTTGTCTGTTTCTCCCACATGCTCAATGGACTTTGTAAAACCAAAGTGTACGTAGTTGGCTATCCTGGGTTGCCAATGTTAACCTTTCATCTTTTGGTTTAAATTCACCTCTACTTACCATTCCAGCATCAGAACCTGATCAACATGAGGTTTTTCCAGGAGTTTTCTGTACTTGCAACTTTATTTATGCCTTTTCCACATTCCTTGCCTTCTCATCTAATCCTCATTCCCACTTGACATTGATATGCTTCTGCTAAACTAAGCAAGAAAGTAATCTTAGATTTGTTCTCTTCATGTTTCAAAACTTTCACTATGTTTGGATCTGAAGAGGTGAGCAGATATGTATGCAGTCCATACCTCTCAACCGTACTGAATTCCTCAGTATTACCCCATTTTGAGGACAAAATAATGGGGTGCCACGAATTCAGAAGTGGCCCCTTCAAATCCCGATTTTTTTTTTAGTATTTTTCATTACCGCTGAAGTCATCCCGCATCGCCAGCATTTCCTGCAACATCATCAATGTGCAGGGGTGTGCGTGACATCAGTGTTGTGAGGCAGTGCCTAACTGCTTGTTTGAGACTGGGAGAGCTAAAAGAGCTTAAAAATTTTGTTTACGGCTGCAGCTCTCCCACAACTTGCAGCAGCCACCTAAAGAGGACATCATGACAATGTGGACTACACTGCTCCTTGCCAACAACACACATCAGAAATACAAAAAAAAAAAAGAAAATGGTATGTACTAATGTAAACAGAGTTAATTACTTCTAAATGTTAACACTAGCTGACTCGCACACATTGTGATGTAGTCAGTAACTTCAAAATCTTTTTTTATTTTTTATTTTTAAGAGTTAAATGCATCAGGTGCATGCGAGAGTTAACATAATAAAGCTCATCAGTGTGTGTTCCAAACTTTTCCAGTGAGCGCCAATTGCATCAGGTGTTTGCATCAGGGTGTGTGTTAATCAAAAGTAATTGGTTGGGTGTCTGCAAATATGATTACCTGCAGCCAGCGTCCAATCACACTGTCTCTTTTTTGCCTTTCAGCCAGTTTACTTGATTCTTGGAAAGCATTAACCATTGCCTCCACGCATGCTGCTCTCTGCTTTCCCATTCCATGTTGCCTAGCAAACAACCACTCAGCTCTCCTCTCCAGTAGATGAAACGTAGTTTAAAAAGCCAGTCTTATAATCCCACTAATGGGGATTTTCATCGTGCAGCTGCAGTGAGCAGCAAAACAGTTCTAGGTTATTCCTTTATGTAAGCTAAAGGATAAGTGATTTCCCTTACTTAAAGATAAAACTCTTTGACTTCAACTGTAATAAATCTTTCAGTTGGTAACATTAAATGAACGCGCTGCATGGCTACCGAAGTTTAAACTGATTAATGAATGTTACAGAGGATGAAATGGGACTTTTGGTATGGCAGACAACTTTACTTGAGCGTTTAAGGCAAGAGGTACAGTAAAGCATTACAATATCACATTTAGAAACCAACGTCAATGATTTTGTAAGTTGCAGATAACTCTTGTGTGGTGGGTGCAGCATTACTGTACTGAAAATATTGCATACTTTTATACGTGATGTTACTATTATACCGTTAATGTCAGTTTCATTTGTTGCAAACCTGTTTTATAAACATTCACCATTTGTTCCTATTTTGGAAGGTAAAGTACTAAGTAAAACATGTATACTCAAGCACACATTTTTCATGGACTTGCTTGCTACAGAAGTCTTTACAAAGTACATAATAACAAATACTGTATACATATATCCTGTAGTCTTGTGTCGTCTTCTTCTCTTTCGACTATTCCCGTTAGGGGTCGCCACAGCGGATCATCTGTTTCTATTTCTACCTGTCCTCTGCGTATTGCTCTTTCGCACCAGCCTCCTGCATGTCCTCTCTCACCACATCCATTGTCTTAGGCCTTCCTCTTTTCCTCTTACCTGGCAGCTCCATCCTTACTATCCTTTTCCCAATATACCCATCATCCCTCCTCAGCACATGTCCAAACCAACGCAATCTCGCGCCTCTGACTTTGTCTCCAAACCGTCCAACCTGAGAAAACCCTCTTGTATACTGATTCCTAATCTTGTCCATCCTTGTCACACCCAGTGCAAATCTTAACATCTTTAACTCTGCCACTTCTAGCTCTGACTCCTGCCTTTTTGTCAATGCCACAGTCTCCAACCCATACAACATAGCTGGTCTCACTACTATCTTGTAGACCTTCCCTTTCACTCTTACCGGTACCCATCTGTCACAAATCTCTCCTGACACACTTTTCCACCCATTCCACCCTGCCTGTAGACCTTCCCTTTCACTCTTACTGGTAACCATCTGTCACAAATCACTCCTGACGCTCTTCTCCACCCATTCCACCCTGCCTGTAGTCTCTTCTTCTTAGTCTTATGTGTCTAAAAGGATGTTTAAAAAAACTTCCTCATGATTTATCTGGTTAACTGCATGAATCCTGACATATATAAAATGAATGCAAATGTTATGTTAGTGCCCCAAATTTTGACCAGTTGTACCTACATTTCATGGGCCTTTGTCAAGATTTTCGATATCTCCAGTTTGAGAGGTATGATGCAGTCCTCTGATTGCAGATCTCTACATGTAATCAATTTCGAGGAGGCCCATAACTCTTTCAGAATAAGGAATATATAATCTTGGTATACACTGAATTTTATATATCGTTTGATAAGCATGAAACATTTTGTTTTCCTGTCCAGCTGATCCGATATCTTTTGGACCCAGTCAGTCACCCCAAAATTGTAAGTTAGAACAAGAAGAGCAAATTGGTGTATAGCTTGGACTTTGTTTCTAGATGTCAGTGTTGTTTTCATTATTAATTTTAGTCTTCTAAAATATTCCTTACTGAGCTTTGTTCACATTTTTTCATCTTTTATTGTCGATCCTCCATAATGCACTCCCTCTTGCTCAAATTCCTTTATCAGATTCCTGTCCCAGACTGATATTTTGTTTGTGTTGCAGGTTTCCTGCTTTAAATGTTACTTTTGTACATTTATCAAGACCAAATGACATTCTTATATCATTCGTGGAAGTTTTGACCGCTTCCAGTTTCTGCTTTCTGCTCCTCATCTGGTGGACTATGCAGTGTTTTAAGTCATCCACAAAAAGAAGACAAGTCTTAGTTTCTTGTTTTCTGGGAGCCAAACTGTAACCATGACCTAATCTGTTACCTAGACAGTTTAATGGGTTAAGGGCAAGACAAAAGAGCAATGATGACAGTGTCACCCTGGAATATCCTCTTTGAATTTTTGTCCCTGGGATAATATGTCCTTTATCATGGCTTAGCTGCAAAGTGGTTTGCACTGTTTCATGGTCACTGTAATGTAAATGATCAATGTAGGGTATATCTTGATATGAAAGCATGACTTTATCCATGAATGTAGGATGCTGTCAAATGCTTTTTTGTAATCTGTCCATGCCATACCTGTATTCTCTGCCTTTTACAATTCTTCATTATGACTTTAACTACAAGTGATTCTTTGTTCCTTATGAATTTCTTTTGTTATCCTTTTGTTCTATTGCCATGACTGACCTTTCTTCTAAAAGACTGTAAACTCTGTCAGCATCAATTTAGTGTATAGTTTATACACCATTGGAAGGCAAATTATTGGTCTGTAGTTATTTATAATATCTTGCAGGTTCATTCTTAAGGAGGAGTGTCGTTTTTCCTGTTGTTAACCAGGTTGGTGTCTGGATACACATATCAGTAGTTCTTGGGAGTAAATCTTTGTGAAAAGATGTTAATAATTTTAGCCAGAATGTGGGTACTGGGCCTGGGGTTTTCCATTTAGTAATTTTTCTTAATTTTGTTTTGGTTTCTGTGGTCGTGACCTCATCCCATTTTGTATCATGTACTTTTGAACGTCTTACTGTTTATTTCTTTTTAAGCATCATTATGTTCCTCAGGATCTTCATAGATCTCAAAAAATGCACTTTTTTTTTTTGGTGGTATTTTATTTTATTTTTATTTTATTTTACATTTGTTGACCGGGTTAGTCCATTTTCAGCAGAGGCCCGGGGAGAAAAGCTCCACAATAAAAACAAAAAAGATAAAATTACATATAGATAAATTCTTAATAACATAATAGAAAGAACACAAATTTACATACAAATAAATTCACAATACCATGATATATAAGTAACAATAATATGGATACGTTAAGCAATAGAGAGGATTAAGATTATAAGCTCAGAGGAGAAGGATGAAATTTTTACCACAAATCGACCCTAGTAATTATGAGGTGAAGGCAGGCCAAGAGGAACTAGAATCCTATAAACGTACAGAGATGAAGGCATGGTGAATAGAGGAGATACAATTGTAGGGATCTTGATCGAAGAGAAGAGAGAGAGGCCATTAGGTAATAGTATGTGGGTGGTATGCGACTTTTAAGATTAGTCAGGATTAGCACAGGGACATAGCCAATGTCCCTTGTATTTCTATTCCTTTTGCTTTGTTTCCCAAATTCTCTGTAAAACTTCTTTGTGTCTTCAATGAATTGCTTATTTTGTACTTTTCCTGTTTGTTTACCTGCATATCTTCTAAGTTTTTCTGTCTATGCTGATGTATTTTTAGTTTAATATTTGCAGTAGTGTACAATAGCTGCTGGTGTGGTCTAATACTATGCGTTGCTTTTATCAAGTCTATCTTTCTAAGTATTTTTGTTGATCTGTTCCCTCTTGTATAATCTTTCTGTGTTGGAGGGAAGCCTTCTAGCTTAATTTTGTTTCTTAGAACTAGCCAGTTTTCTAGTTTCAGCACTCAAATCTGTTTCTTTGAGCTCAGCAGTTGTTCAGAACTCATTGTAAACACTAAATAAGCTACAAATTACTACAGCACTCAACTTTCTTCACTTGTCTAGAGGAACACAGTTTTTAGTACTTACTAAATAAGCATCTATCCAGACATGTCTAAGGGTCAGCTTCCGGTGTTTTCTCCTATCTACCTGATTAATCTGGGCATCTTGGGGAAATGCAGCAATTGCCTCATGTACACAGACAACCCTCTCCTCCTACCACCCAACACTACAACCTGTGAGAGATGCACTTATATAACCAAACTGGAAGCAAAGCTCTCTTCACCCAAGACTGGACTAGACAGGAGGAGAAGGTAAACACTTGCACCACACCATACCCATCACATAGTCCCTCAAAACCTACTCCACCAAAACACACACATACATTCGTGGAGGCTCTCAAAAAAAAATCTACCTCCACCCCACAACACAACACAACACAAATGACACATAGTCCACAACTTCAGTGTGCCACTCAACTACACCCCATAAGGCATAACAACGTACCCAACACTCTAGTCATTGGTGACTCTATAGTCAGGCACATTGATGTTCCACTCACCAGGCTAAATAAGGAGAAAGTTACTGTCAGCTGCCTGTCAGGTGCCAGGATCTGCCACATAACGCATGCACTCAGATCACTCCACAGCAAGTACAAACATGACTCTGCCATTGTCCATGTTGGTGTGAATGACCTGAGACGTACCTCCCTGGACTACATGAAGAGACATGGAGGAGCTTTCTGATCTTGTAGCCCAGGCAGTTATGACCCTAGCCCTGAGTAGCATCCTGCCATCACCCAGAAGGATACCACAATACAAGGACAAAAATGATTGACTTCTACAATTGGCTAAGCTTCTGGTGTCATTCTAAGGGGATCTAGTATCTGTCTGCCTGGGATGACATAATTGACAAACCACGATGCTTTGCCAGAGATGGCCTGCACCTTTCGCCCTTGGGATTCAGGATACTGGCTAAAGCTCTTGCCACCCCTATAGTGCCTTTTTTAGGCAAGATTCAAATGACAAATTCACCACCGTAACAGGTACAAGCAAGCAAAATCTGAGGGTAATGCTACTTAATGTTAGAAGTCTAAACCTCAAAATGCACTCACTCGAGGCACTCCTTAAAATGGAGAACATCGACATCTGTGCAGTGACAGAGACCTGTTTCAAAGCTCCAGAGAGCAGCCCTGCATTACCAGGCTATAATTCATACCACACCTTTTGGCCACCTAACCTGGACCGAAGCACTAAAGGTGGAGCCGTAACCATATTCATTAAGGATATCCACACCTCCAGGCTAGTTGCTCAGCATAATGCATCTGAGATTATCCAAGTGCAACTAACTCTGGGCAAGACTGCAATGCAAATTGGAGCTTGCTACAGATCCCCCACAATGCCCCAGGATTCCCACTCCTCATTTCTTGATACACTGGAAAATATTAGGGTACAACCTAAAACCCTAATAATGGGCGATTTCAACTACCCCACCATTAACTGAGAAAACTACTCGTGTACCAACTCTTGTGCTCAACGTTTTCTGGAATTCATAAATTCCAGTGCCTTGGATCAACTTATCCACACCCCCACCAGGGGCAGCAATATCCTAGACCTGGTCATTACCAACATGGGCAACCGGTGTTCCACACCAGAGGTCAATTCCTCGTTGATCAGATCTGACCACAAGCAAATCACCCTAGACATTCACATCCCACACCCACCCCCCATTAGGGAAACCACCGTAAAAAATTTCACCAAAGCCAACTTCACGCTTCTTAAGATAGAAGTGGCAAACTTCAAGACACCCATGCTGATGGACAATAGAGGTACGACTGCTGAATCCTATACAATTCCACTTTATAAGCACTTACACGAGTGCATGGATCATGCAATTCTTAATAGAACCAAGATGCTATCCTCCAAAAAAAGGAAGCCAGTCTGGTGGTCCCCTGCTATAAACAAACTCTACAACAGAAGAAAGAAACTGTTGCAAAAAAGAGTAAAATCCCATGGTTGGAGGAACTCCGTGGTCAGCCTCAGTAAGAAGCTGAGATCCCTCATAAAATCCTCCAAAGCTAGTTACGAAAACAAAATCACCACTGATTCTAAAGATAACCACAAAGCTTTTTATAGCTATGTCATGAATCTCAATGGCAACACTCAGATCTGCTCTGAGTTACAGCACAATGGCACTAAATATACAGAACCAACTGATATTGCCAACATCCTTGCAGATAGGTTCAGTGCTAACTTTACCCCTCACTCATCCCCTAAAGGGCCCATCTCTATACCGGAAGAATGCAGAGTACCTATAATCACAGCTGCACAGGTAAAAAATACACTCTCCAAAGCCAAGAACATAGCATCCATGGGACCTGACAACATCCCAGGCTGCGTTCTACATGAATACAGAATGAACTGGCACCCCACCTATGTACCATGTTCAGTTATAGCCTCTCCTCAGGCTTTGTGCCCACTGAATGGCGCATAGCAACGGTTATCCCACTCCACAAAGGGGGAGCCACCATGGACTCCAGGAACTACCGCCCCATTAGCCTGACGAGCCTAGTCTGCAAGGCTATGGAGCGTATCATCATGGAACTTTGTAATTTCCAAACTCTGGACCCTACCCATTTCGGTTTGTAAAAGGCAGATCATGTCTCCTAAACCTGATAGACTTCTTTGAAGCGGTCACCAAAGCCGTAGATGAGGGTAAGGTGGTACACACAGCCTGTCTAGATCTCGCCAAGGCTTTCGACACCATCCCCCACTTTGGAATTATAGACAAACTCACTAAACTAGGTATAAATCCCTATGTCACAAGATGGGTTGCCAACTGGCTCACTGACAGAACCCACACTGTGAAAGTAGCCGACTCTAAATCCAACTTCAGACCAGTGACAACTGGAGTACCACAGGGTTCAGTCCTGGGTCCTCTCCTGTTTGGTATCTACTTCTCTGAAGTACAGGCTAACAAAGTTCGCAGATGACTGCAAACTAGAAGCCATAATCAAAACTCCTAACGATGTGGACATCCTACAAAAGGGCCTCACTGAGACTGATGCCTGGTGTCAAAGCCATGGCCTCAAGCTCCATGCCAAAAAGTGCATTGTCATCCCTTTTGCTAAAAACTCTGTACTCATGAACTACCACATAGGCGGTAGTCTACTTCACACCGAAAGTGTGATAAAGAGACCTTGGGACACAGGTGGACAGTAGTTGATAATCACATTGCCACAGTAGTCAGGAAATCCTTCTACGTGGTACGCCTCATCACAAAAGGTTTCTCATCCAGGAAAAAAGAGGTCATTGTTCCCCTCTACTCATCACTCATTAGATCATTAGACCAATTATAGATTACAGCACCCCTTTTAGTATGTACCTCACAAGACATCTACAACAACTGGAAAGGCCACAGAAATACCTCACAAAGAGGATTACCGGCCTCAAACAGATGCCCTACGCAGACCATCTCAAAAAACTCCAGCTTTACTCCGTCACATATCACCTACTCAGAGGTGATCTCTGCCTAACATACAAAGCTATGTCAAACCCAGAGCTGTTGGACATGCTCCACGTAAAGAAATCCCAATCCCTCACGCACTACGGACCTAAACCTTGTCACCACAATAAACAGAACATGCTGGAGGGATAGATTCCTGTCCCAGAGACTTCCCATACTCTGGAACAAACTACCTGTCTATATCAAACAAAGCTCCTCATTAGCACTCTTCAAGAAAAATCTTGACGATTGGATGGGAGATGGGAAATTCACCCCGAGCATCTCTTCTGTGGCTCTGCTTGACAGGGGCACAGGAAAATTATTTTCTTGGGTGGCAAAATCCAGGGTACCATTTGGCTAGGCTTATATAGGCCCTAGGGCCAATAGCTTAGTACCCACCTATGAACCGTGACACTTCTTGTCTTAATTGCTTTATAGTTATCTCTATTCAATAGTTCCATAATAGCATTCGATTTCTTCCCTTTATTTCCCTGTATTTTTGTGGTAAGACTTTATTAATTTAGCTGCACCATAATGTGTCCTGTTTACTTTTATGTCACATGAATTTCTGTTCATAGTCTTTACTATCTTCATTTGCTTTATCAGACTTCTAACATTTTGGGTCTTATTGACATGGGTAATCTATTTCTTTCATTGATCTTAATGTGTTTATCCATCTCTCTTAAATCAAGCAACACTTCCCTTAGCTAATTTTCTTCTAAACTGAGACATTCCTTGTTCTTGGTTTCCTGTGGACATTCTCACAGAAAGCTCCAGAACAACTTCATGTGATGTAATCTGTTCAGCTGCATCCTGCATCATCCATTGCTCTTTCACATGGGAACTCACTGGCCTGCCACTCCAGAACATTGACTGCGTTAGAGTTCCCACCATTTCCTGTTCTTCCCTTGCTGTGCAACTCCAGCTGAACTTTTGTACTGGTTTACTACTGAAGGCTCCAGAATGTCTTTATGTGGTAACTTATCAGATGTTTTCCCTTCCACCTGTTTTTCCTTCATTTGGAAACTCACTGTTCTGTCATGCTGTGACATTACCAGAGTTGGATTTTCTATACTAAATCCTTCACCTTGCAAGTAATCCATAACTTCTATTTCTTTAACTTCTCCATTACAGTTGTCTTTTCTACCCCCCCTGTTTATTTTTGTATTGTAAAATGTTCCATATGTGGGTGCCTTTGCCTGTATTTCTCTTAAATATTTTTGGTGCTGATTTTTTGTATTGATTAGTTTTGCTTTTTCCTTTGCATAAATATTGCACCACATTAAATCTCTTTTTTTTTTCTTTCTCTTATCCATATTTCTTCTTCAGATGTCTCCCACATCACCTGTTTCCCCTTATTTTGGGGACTTGTTGTTTCATTATGATGTGACATGACGTGTGTTAGACTTTCTACACTAAATCCTTACCTGCAATCTGTTTAATGTTTACTTTACTAATCTTACTTTACTAATCTTCTATTCTACGTTTCCCCTTTGTGATTTTATTTTTTTTTTTTGTGTGAAATTTTCCATATCTAGGTGCCTTTGCCTGTATTTGTCTTAAAATATATTTGAAGCTTCTTTTTTGTACTAAACCATGGACATAGCAAACAGATCTGATACTTTTTTATACTTTTCAGAAATTTCTAGTTTTTGTTGTGTACATTTTATACATTTTTCAGTTGCTTCTTTTTCCAAATGGCCCAAATTTTCTTTGTCTGTTTAATATTTTTCATGAATCTGTTGCATTAATGAGCACAAATTTGCATTTGTAGCTTTAGACAGTTTTTATTGTGCAATTATTTTTCTTTCCTCTAGTGTATTTCTTAATCTTTTTGAATATTTTCTATCCAAAAATTCTGGGCTTCCTGCATAATAGTAACCATAGATAATTTCTTCCTTATCCTTGGTCCACTCTATCATCTAAATGGCTTTTTCATGGCCTTTCAGTTTTTGGGTGGTCACCCCCCCCCCCTTAAGCCTGGACTAACCCCATTGTAGGAATGTTTCCATGTCTTGAGTATTCTACATTGTAATTTTTCCCAGTCCTGGCACCAGTGTGCTTATCAGGGTTTGCCACTTTTTTTATCCTGGGGCTTGTGCACATAGCTGTCTTTTTTAACATACTTCTGTCCATGATGTGTGCTATATAAAATATAGTTTTATATATCAGTGTCGGCCTGGTGAGATTTTGCAAAAACAAGCTCCACCTCATGAAGATACTTGCCAAGACCTGAGGATATCCATCTGGACTCCTCCTTAACCCTTTCCTGTAAGAAAGAGGTTATGTTAAATGAGTTTATTTTAAAATTGTTACAACGCTGCCTACTTGGTTATTTTCTCTGTTCAATCTGAGTATATTAAATTCTGATGGAGTGATTTCAGTGTCAGCTATATTCTTTTTTAATCAGGTTTCGGTGGTTGTGACAATAGAATAAATAGTTATGCATGGGTTGATATCTTGATTTTTGTTGTGCATGCTTCTAAGGTTCATATTCAGGATGAAGTAGTCTGATTTGGTTGATGTAGAGGCAAAATTCCTTGTGGTATTTTGAAGTGGTTTATTGGTAGAGGTGGGCTGATGTTTTGTAGGGCCAGGTTTGGGTTAACGTCTCCACTGATTTTTCCTGGTAGACATGTGAAGGAAAGAATAATGCCAGATGCATTTCCCTTTTGTGCTCATCATCTTGTGATGTAATCTGTTCTTTAGTGCCTGTAGTTGAAAAGGTCTAGGAATGTTTTTTTTGATAAAAATTGGGTGATATGACGAGAGAGGCAGGGTAAATTATGATTTTTAAGTATGGTTTGGTAGGTGTGACGTTTAGTGGGGTGATATGAAGACTGGTATGGAGGGTAAGAATATTAAGGAGACAACAACTACACAAAATGGCTCTCATTTTATTACTAAGATGTTATTACGCTACAGCTGTGAATGGGTATTTTAGAGGTAGGAGTTGGAAGCATATTATTTAAACTGAAAGAAGGTAGTAGGAGTGGTTACAGGTAGAGAAGGGAAAAGTGCCTGTTTGAAAATGCATGGATCAGAGATATATTTGTTAACTTACTATAATGAGGTCTTTAATATTTGCTTTTAAATACAGTAAAATAAAGTAAAAACTATTTCTGAGTCTCTGCTAATTATATGGGGTTATGGCAGCCATATTTTCATCTTGATTCCTATTATATAATCGAAGATGCAATCCTTTGAATGCGTCTTGATCGAACATGAAAGGACGAAACAGCAAAATAGTGAAACAGCATATAAGCGATTTGTTTCTCTGGGAAAGAAATCGCTTGGCAGTCTTAGTTACTTTGCCATTTTCCTCGCTGTAGTGCGATCTCTGAGTTGACATATTTAAGTAGGGTGTGTGTGGGGGGTGTCAAGGGTGAAGCCCCCCACTTTATGTAACGTTTTGAAGTTTTTATTTATTTATTTTTTTGTGGAACAGAGATTTGTTTTTTTCCTGGGAAAAAAATCGCTGTTCCAAGTGTTCGGGATTGTAAGCTTTTGCTTACATGGGGTTTCAGTGTTTGCTTTTTTAAGCATTTGCTGATTTAATACAGACCCTTTCATCTGATTTCTTTTTTTAATCTGGCTAGAATTTTTTTATTTCAGTCAAAGCTACAGTCTTTCAGAAACCTCTGGCTTGTATTATTTCTACCTACTTAATTTTCTTTGCTTAAATACTTGTAACTATTTTGTCTATAATTTGTACATAAAGTTTCTCCCTGCACATACACACGTAAACCCTGAGAAGAATGAGATCTTAATTACTTATGTCTGCGTAGCTAACTCATTACAAAAAAACTTGAAGCTTGCTGAGGATTATAGGATCATAGAAAGTTATTAGGCTAATGGCCCTAGGGCTCTTTCAAGCCTAGCCAAGTTCTACCTATTTCCACGATCAGCACTTATTGCCCCTGTCCAAGGGGGACACAGGTGAAACCCCTGGGGTGAATTTATGGTTACTCATCCAACCATCCAGATTGCATTTGAAGAGGGCCATTGAGGTACTCCGACAAAGTGGGAGTCTGATTCAAAGGTGTGGTAACCTCTGGGAGACAAATCTGTCCCTCCAGCAGGTTCTGTTAATGTCACATACCAGGTTAAGGTCTTTAGAGTAAGTAACCCATTTTCCATTTGACTTGTGAATATACAGCATTTCCATTAAAGCAGCGCTTGCCTTGTATGCAAGGCAGAGATCGCCTCTGAGTAGTCTGTATGAAATAGAATAAAGTGACAGTGATTTCAGACCATCCACATAGGATAGATGCTGAAGACCTTGAATTTTCCTTGTGAAAAATTTGTCGTCTCTCCAAATGCTGCAGGTCCTTGGAAAGGTACACACCAAAAGGGACATTGCACTCAATTATTAGCCTGATGACAGAAGAGTACAGGGAAGTTCTAGAAGTTCGTTTTTTTTTTTCCTGGAGGCAATGCCATTACTTATGAGATGAGCAATATAAAATGCCCTTCTTACCACTGTGGAGACATGGTGATCAAAGGTAAGGTTGCTGTCAACCTGTGCTTCCAGGTCTCTCACCGCCGAGTGCGTACTTAGTGTGTTGCTATTGATGTGGTAGCCAGCAGAAACATCGCTGTTACTGAAAGGGATAATACATTTTTTTGCATTGAGTTTAAGGTCATGACTTTGGCACCAGTCATTTTTAGTGTAAGACCCTCTTGTAGGATGTTGACGTCATTTGGAGATTCTATGATTGCACCCAGTTTTCGGTCATCAGCAAACTGTCAGCCACAGACCTTTAGTTTTCTATTGTACTTCGGGAGAAATAGATTCCAAATAGTAGAGGTCCCAGGACTGATCCCTGTGGAACACCACTGGTTGCAGGTCTGCTGTTGGAGGTGAATTCCCCTATTTTGACTGTTTTCTGTCAGTGAGCCAGTTAGCCACCCATCTAACAATATAAGGGTTGAGACTTAGCTGGGTAAGTTTGTCAATAATGCCTGAGTGTGGGATACTGTCAAAAGCCTTGGCTAATCTAGGTAGTGTGTATGCATAGATTTCCCCCTCATCCAGGGCCTTGATGATTATCTCAAAGAAGTCCATCTGGTTTAACAGGCATGATCTCACTTTGACAAATCCAAACTTGAGTAGGGTCAAGTCTTTAGAGATTACCCATATCTTTTATAAGGTCCATAATTTGCTCCATGGCCTTGCAGATAAGGCTAGTCAGGCTAATAGGTCTATAATTTGTGGGGTCAGTTGAAGCACCACCTTTGTACAAGGGAATAATGGTGGCCATTTTCCATTCAGTTGGTTCAAAGCCGGTGCTTAGACTATGATTGAAAAGAATACCCAATGGTGTTGCTAATTCTTGTTGGGGCCCATCTAGAGCGCAACCTGAGATGTTATCAAGAGCCATAGATTCTCTGTTTTTGGCCTTAGAGAGGGCATTTACAACCTTCTCTTTAGCGATGCAAGGTAGGGGACAAGTGGTAGGGATGTCATGGGGTATGTGTGTCAGGGACAGGGGAGTGAAGTTTTTAGCTAACCTGTTGGCTGACAGGTTCGTATGTCCACAGGCACTCAGTATATGTAGTAGCATTAACTACCAGTTGGGCACAAGTCTGGGCTTTTCCTTCTAGGTTATGGATGTAACTAAAGAATGCCTTGTGGTTGTCCCTAAGTTGAGGAAGCTAATTTGGATTCGTAGTTTGCTTTGGAGGACTTCACAAAGTCTTATTTGCCTGTTTAAGCTGATGAGGGAGTGTTTCCAGTTTACGGCTTGCTCCCTCTTACTCTTAGCAATTTGTTCCTGTTATTGTAAAGCCTGTTAATGCCAGTTGTCCACCAGGCAGTTTGCTCTCCTCGAAGAGCTTGTTTTGGTCCTATGTGATACAGCCAATTCAGTGCAGTTATACAGGTGTTTGTATAAAGCATTGGTGTGGAATTTGGCATAGTTGCCAGTTCCATCTGAGGGAGGAGCTGCAGTGAAGCTTTTTATACCATCCTGTATGAAGTTATAATCTGCTTTGGAGAAGTGTTTTAGTTTAGTTGCTGCTGAGGGGGGATCAGGTGTGATAGTTAATTCGGATGAGACTGATTTGTCATCAGATCTCACTAGGGAAGACCTCACAGTGGGGGTGGTGCAGTGGTCCCCCATATTGGTAAGCACCAGATCAAGGATGCTGGCACCCCTTGTGGGGGTGTCAACCAGCTGGTCCAGGGCACTGGAGTTGACAAAGTTGAGGAACCTTTGGGAAAGTGAGTTTGAGCACAAATTAAATTACGAATTATTACCCATTCATTAGATTGGTAGTTAATGTCACCCAAAAAAATGTTTGGATGTATCTTCATAGACTCGTAGATCTAAATGGGCAAAGTGGGTGTCCTGATTCATGGAGGGAATCCTGTTGCTGCCAGTGACGTGAATAGGTGTCCTACCCGCAGTTAATTGTACCTGAAGTATCTCCAGGAAATCATATGGTTTAACCAATATTTCCAGGGACTCGTACCGTTTAACCATTCTGAAGGTGTATTTATCTTTAATGCATATTGATACACCGCCTCCTTTAGTTTCCACGCCTTCGGTTTGTGGTGCGACTGTGTGGAAGGATGTGTAACCCAGTATGGCTGGGGTGCTGTCCACAGCCTTGAGCCAGCCTCTGTGACTGCACAAATGTCTGTCTTCCAAATGTGAGGACTGCTTCCAGTGAACGTGGTTTCATGTTAAGACTCCTAGCATTTAGCAGCATAAACTTGAGGTTGTTTTTAGATGGAGTTATTGTGTCAGGAATTTTGTTCTTGAGACACTGCTTGAAAAAGGCACCATCAGAATCTGCAAAACTACATTTAATCAGAGCTGCTCTTCATTTGGCAACTTTGCCAGAATGACTGAGAGATTCTCCTAGATCCAGGTTGCAGTGCATCTGTTAGATTCAGGACTACTGTATCTAGATTCTGTGTTGCTTACACTTTGGCTCTAAAACCAGCTGTCTTGCATTGAGGGTTTTTTTGCATTCTTGTGGCAGAAATGTGCTGATCTAAACTCATCTGAGTTGGGATTGCTGGAGGAAGGCTCATTGTGCACTTTCCCGATTGTTAGATAGCTCTATACTTATTTATGCTGATATTTAAGCCTTATGTTTGCATGTGCTGTTCCACGTTTAATCAGAGCTGCTCTTTGCGTCACTGCTGCACCAGAGTAACTGTAAGATTCTGCTCTTTTCCAAAGTCATCCACTGCTGAATCTACAAAAATAAGTATTATTTAAGCTGTATTTGCACTTTGTTCACTGTGATTTATATATACACTGAGAAATTGCTGACATTTTTGCTGCATTTATGAACTTTTAAAACTGTACTGTTCCTTAAGATCTAGATTGCAGGGTACACTTTCATAGTTGTTTACTAGGCTAACGACCACAAGAACCTTTCTAAGCCTAGCCACGCATCCTAAATCTTTGACAAGTTCTGATACCCTTGATAAGTGTAAGCATGGGCCTGGGAGATGAAACCATTTGCAGGTTACTTCTGTCTGTTAGAGACATAGGTGCCAAATCAGGGATGAATTTCCGGTTTCCCATCCATTTTTCCAAGTTGCAGTTGAATTGGGTTAGGGAGGAACTTTGCTTCATATGGATGGGGAGCCTGTCCCATAGACTGGGTAGTCTCTGGGATACATACCTCTCTCTCCAGTAGGTCATGTTTATATCACAGGCAAGGTTTATGTCTTTAGGATGGGTAATTCTGGTGCTGTTTGTTTTGTGGATATGTAGGAGGTCCATCAGAGTGGGGTCTGACAATGCCCTGTATGCCAGGCATAGATCTTCCCTAAAAAGCCTGCAGGAGACAGGGATGGGGCCTTGAGGTGGTCTGCATGGGACATATTACTTATGCCCTGTATTCTTTTAGTGAGGAACCTCTATGAGAGTTCCAATTGTTGGCTATGCCTGGTTAGGTACATACCAAAGGAGGGCATTATACTCAGTGATAGGTCTGATGAATACCGAATACAGCGTAACAATGACTTCCTTTGGACTTTAATGCCTTACTTTTATTTATAAGTTATGCAACATAGAATGATTTCCTCACCACTGTCGACAAGTGATGATCAAAGGCTAGGTTACGATCTGTGTCTTTAAGTCCCTGACTATTGGGTCAACTCTTAGGGGTGTGTTGTCAGTATGATAGTTACCAGGGATGGATGACTTCCCAAAGGATACTGTTATGCATTTGGCATTTAGTTTTAGCCTGTGGCTCTGACACCAGTTGTTTGTGTCAACCCCTCCTGTAGAACATTTGTGTCAGTGTGAGATTCAGTGATGGCTCCTAATTTGCAATCATCTGCAAATTTAGTCAGCCAGAGACCACTGACATTGGCCTTGACTTCTGAGAAGTAAATGCTAAAAAGGAGCAGTCCAAGGTCTGATTCCTGAGGGACTCTGCTTGTGGCTGGCTCTTTGTAGAGGTGGACTCCCCAATTCTAACTTCCTGGGTCCTGTCTCTGAGCCAGTTGGCTATCCAGTGGGTGACATACAGGTTTATACCTAACCTCTTGAGTTTGTCACCAATACCCGAGTGAGGTATTGTGTCAAATGCCTTGGCAGAGTCAAGGTAGGCAATGTGAATAACTTTGACCTCATCCATTGATTTGGTGACCTTCTCGAAGAAGTCCACCAGGTTGAGTAGGCATGATCTGCCCTTGACGAAACCAAACTGAGTTGGGTCCAGTGTCTGGAGGTTTACTACATCTCTGTTGATCATCTCTATGATAATTCTTTCCATGACTTTACATATAAGACTAGTGAGACTTGTGGATCTCTAGTTTCCAGGGTCTGTATTCTCGATTCATGAGGCACAAAGCCTGTTTGGAGGCTGCAGTCAAATAGTAATTCCAGAGGCCTGATAGGTCATGTTTCATGCTATTTAGAAACCATCATGGGATATTGTCTGGGCCCATTGATGCAGTGTTCCTGGTCTTGGAGAGAGCATTAAGGAGTTGTATTTGATAATATTTCCAGAGGGAAGGTTGATTGGGAGAGAGGGGTAAAGTTGGAGCTGATTTTATCAGCCAGGATGTTTGCTGCATATTCTGGCTTAGTATAGGTGGCTCCATTTACAATGAGCTCTGCACACAATTCTGTATTGCCTTTGAGGTTGTGGACATAACTAAAGAATGCTTTGTCATTGCCCTTGGCCTGGGGAGCCAAACTTGCCTCATATTTGGCTTTGGTAGACTTTATTTGTCCTCTGAGTTGTTTGTTTAGTTTGAGAGTGCTTTTATTCTGCTGGGTGCTGCACCTGCTAATTTTTGCCATGATTTTCTTCCTGCTGTAATACAGCCTATGCAGAACTGAGAGAGTGAGATTCAGGACTGCTGTGTCTGGATTGTTTGTTGCTTACACTTGGACTCTAAAATCAACCATCTTATATTAAGAGGGTTGTTTTGCACTCTGGTAGCACAAGTTTGCTGATCTAAACTTGCTTGAGGTGGGAATTGCTGGAGGAAGGCTCATTGTGTGCTTTCCTGATTTTGTAGACAGCTTTTCACTTTTTTATTTCTGCTGATATTTAAGCTTTGTGGTGGTTGGCAGTGGCCTGTATAGATGCAAATGCCTTGTAAATAACTTTTTCATTAATCCACTATCAGTGTAACCATTCCCAGCCCCTTGCTGCTCTAGGAGCAACTCAGTTGCATGGTGAACAGCGCTGCTTTGTTAACAGTGGACTACAGAAGACAAAGTTCCCATTGACAATCTGTGGGCTACCAGCATAGTCAAGTCTAATTCACCCATTCCGTTCACTAGTAAAACACACAGTAGGATCCTGCTGTCATGGATGGGCAGTTTCCCATAGTCTCTCTGGCCAACTTGATGGACATGGGCATCCTGAGGTAATATAGCATTTGTCTCATGTATACTGACAAACACTTACTGCTAGAACAAACTAATACTATAGGTCAGAGAAGTAATCACACTTTGAATTTGGAGGCAAGAGTCTCACATTCTGACAAATCAAATTCCAAACCAACACTAAATAAGGACTTGACACAAACCCACTTATGCAGAGGCACTCACTAGTCACTTACCAAAAATCCAGAGAAATCTCAAATGCTGCCTTCAGAAAGTACACATGCACACATGAAAGCAAACAACAAACACAGCCAGTGTCTCAACAAACAAGCCTATAAGGCGTAAAACTACAAAACCCAACATACTGGTCATGGGTGACTCCATAATGAGACACACTGATGTCCCCTTCACCTAGCTGGATAAGGAGAAGGTTATAGTTACCTGCTTTCAGGAGCCAGGATCAGTCAGGTCACACAAGCACTGAAGTCACTCAGCCCCAAGTACCAGTATTACTTTGTCATAGTCCATGCAGTTGTGAATGACCTGAGTTGTACTTACCGGTCTGTATGAAGAGAGACAAGTCTGACCTTAGCCTTGAGCAGCATTTTACCTTCACTGAGGATGATGCCCCAATAGAAACCTAACATGATTGACTTTAACAATTCGCTTAAATTCTGGTGTCAGTCCAAGGGGATCCAGTATCTGTTAGTCTAGGAGGACATCATCAACAGGCCACTCTGCTTTGCCAGAGATGGTCTTCACCTTGTCTCTTCTAGGCTTTCAAATACTGACAAAGGCATTAGCCACCACTATTGTGCCTTTTTTTAGGCAGTGTCAGAATTGCCAACCTCTCAATGTCACAAAATCTTCTGTAGATAAACTCAAGGTATTGCTTTTTAATGCTAGGAATCCAAACAAGAAACTACACTCCTTGGAAGTACTCCTTATCTTGGAAGATGCTGACATTTGTGCACGTACTGAGACTTAGTTCAAAGCCATGGAAAGCACCCTGGCCATGCACGGCTACAATGCCTTCCATTCATTCAGACCACAAACTGAGTGGGAAAGAACCAAAGGAGAAGGTTTATCGATCTTCATAAAGGATAAGTACACCTTGAGACTGGTCAAACAGTATGACTGTCTCGAGCTACTCCATGTCCAGTTTACCATATGCAGAATCCCCTACCACATCATTGCTAACTGTAGATCCCCCACCATGAACCAGGAAAAGCATAGCATGTGGCTGGACTTGCTGGAGTCTCTTACCATGCAGCCCATCACCTTACTCATGGGGGATCCTAACTATCCCACCATTGACTGGGGAAACGTATATGACCTCAAATGTGCAGGCTCAGAGGTTCTTGGCCTTTGTTAATGCTAATTCTCTGGAACAGCTGGTCTGCATGGCTACAAAGGGCTTAAATATCCTGGACATACTACTCACTAACATGGGTGAGCACTGCAGTACTCCCTGTTTAATGTCCTCCTTGGTAAGATCGGACCATAAATCACTCTCTCTCTCCAAATATCTACAAGACCAGATACCCTTTCAAGCTCAAAAACACCAAGAATTTTTCCAAGGCAGATTCCTTCTTACTTAGCAATGGCATAAGAAATTTCAAAGCTCCCTTGAACCCTGAAAACACAGACTCCTATGCATAGGTATACACCAACGCTCTGTATGACCACTTAAGCAGTTATATAGAATCTGCTTTACCAGACTGGATTAAAACCAGGTCTTGTCGAAAAAACAAGCCACCCTGGTGGACTCCTGGAATAAACAGGTTGTACAACTAAAGTAAGAAACTAATATCCAAAAATAAGTGGGAACTGGCTCAGCAGATGATGAAAAGAACCCTCGCTAGTCTAAAGAAACAAATTAGAGATCTTGTCCTCCAAACAAATGATGAAGCAAGACTAGCCTCCCTAGCCAAGGATAATCGCAAAGCATTTTTAAGTATGTCTGAAATCTTAAGGGGAATACCCACCAATGTGCTGAGCTGGTTGTGGATGGCACCACCCATACTTAACTAGAGGAAATTGCCAACCTGCTAGCCGACAGATTTTGATCTAACTTTACCTCTCCGTCTCCACCTGTCATTCCCCAAAGTATATGGGAACTAATATAAGGGGATGGCGAAAGCCAACACATTCTGGCTAGGCTTATAAATGCCTTCAGGCAGATAGCCTTGTACACACCTATGAACCTATATCTGTCGCCATTCCTCAGCCTACTATATCAAGAGAGCAGGTCCTTTCTGCGCTCTCCAAGGCCAAAATATGGCATTAATGGGACCGGACAACATCCCACAGTGCCTTTTCAATAACTTAAAAAATGACCTAGCTTATCCACTTGAATCCCTGTTCAGCCACAGCCTTTGAACAAGGTATATTCCAGCAGAATGGAGGACAGCAGCAGTTATACCTGTGCACAAAGGGAGACCATCGACTAACTCAGGAAATTATAGAACCATAAGCCTGACTAGCCTCATCTGTAAGGCCATGGAAAGAATCATTATGGACCTTATTAACAAGGACATAGGTAACCTCCAGACTCTGGACCAGACCCAGTTCGGATTCATTAAGGGTAGATCATGTCTGCTAAACCTGGTTGATGTTTTTGAGGTGGTCACCAAAGTCATGGATAAGGGGAAAGGCTGTGCATACCACCTACCTTGAACTAGCCAAGGCATTTGGCATGATCTGCTACTCTGGTATTATAGAGAAACTGTCTCAACTAGGAATTAATCTCAGTCACCAGGTGGGTAGCCAAATCACTCTCCAACAGAACACACACACTGCCAAAGCAGGTGAACTCACATGTAGCAGAAGATCAGTCACCAGTGGCATACCGCAGGGCTCTGTTCTGGGCCATTTACTGTTCAGACTCTATTTCTTAGAAGTCCAAACAAACATAGACGGCCTGTGGGTAACCAAGTTTGCTGACTACTGCAAATTGGGAGCAGTCATTGAGTCCCCAAACAATACTAATACCCTGCATAAAGGATTAAAGCAGACAAATGACTGGTGCCAAAGCAGTGGATTGAAACTAAATGCGAAAAAAATACATAATCATTCCCTTCGGGAAAGCCAACACCCCTGTGAATTACAATAGAGACAGCAGTCTCTTAAGAGTAGACTCTGGTACGTGACCTGGGTACTTAGGTTGATACAATCTGAACTTTGACCACCAGTTGTCCACAGTAGTGAGGAAATCCTTTGTGGCACATTTCATAAGTAAAGGTATAGCATCTAGATCAAAGGAAGTTATAATTCCATTATACTCGGCCCTCATCAGGCCAGTAACTGAGTACAATGCACCCTTCTGCGTGTACCTTACAAGACATCTGCAGCAGCTGAAGAGACCCTGGAGGTTTCTCACCAAGAAAATAGAGTACGCAAAACAAGTCCTATGTGGAAAGATTGAAAGTTCTATCATTGTATTCTGTCTCTTACAGGCTACTAAGGTGTAATCTGTGTCTGGCTTACAGGGCGGTCTCTGACCCTGCCCTAATGGGTGTGCTACACATTCGTAAATCAAACTGCAGGAGGGTCATTTGCTCCAGTGATCATAATCTAGCCTCTGATATGAACAAATCATGCTGGAGAGGTAGATGCATCTCTCAGAGGTTACCCCTTCTCTGGAACAAACTTCCCATTCATGTGAAGCAGAGTCCCTTTCTTACCCTGTTTGAGTGCAACCTGGATCAATGGATGAGCAATTGTAAGTTCACAACTGGGATGGTGCCAGTGTCATTCATGGACAAGAGGCAGTCTGTATTGGTTACCATACTATTTGCCCATACCTCTGAACTTCATTCACATAGCTTTTAATAAGTGGGATCTCGAGACAAATGTGGCTAGGCTTGTAAAAGCTCTTGGGCTATTACCTAGTAACCTGCTATGAACCTATGAAAAAAAAAATCTTGTTTACTGAAATTAACTGAGATTTGTCCAGTAGATTCATCTAACAAAAGAAACCAAAAGACTGATGAACCAGGAGGAATGTGAAACCTATAAACAACAAAACATTCAGACAGCAAACAGGCAAATGTTCCAACAAGTGAATAGTGAACTATAAAAATCAAATATTTACAAAATTTAAATGGTAAGCACTTTTATTCTTTTTAGTTTGATTAAAAACTTAATCAGAATGAAAGCACTTATTTACATTTTGCACTTATTTGATTTTTATACTTGACTATTCACTTGTTGGAACATTTGCCTGTTCGCTGTCTGGATGTTTTGTTGTTTATTTGCCCAGTAATGCAATTTTTAAAGATAGTCCCACCACACTTTAATTCTTATTTAACCGAGTCCACTTAGTATACTGTCATCTGCAGATTTTCTTGCCTTGTTTAAAGTCTTGATTTCTTTTCAGTCCATCTGAACCTGTGGGTTATCAGATCCAAATCTGATCTGATGCTGGCAGTCTCCGAATCTTCAGTCAAAGGGCTCCACCTCATCTACCCATAATACCCCACTCTAACGGCTCTCCTCAGATCTCATTTACTGCCATCAGGTTCAGATCGTGGTCTGAGAGCTCCTCCATAAGAGTATCCTTTTTAAAAATGTTTCCAACGTTTTTTCTGGTTTTCCTGTGTGCCTCCTATACCTTTAAGTAGTCTTTGAATGTGTAGGTTTTCAGACAGAGATGGACAAAGCTTCAGGGTTCAAAAATTGCATTACCTCTGGGCACAAACTGACCCCACAAGACACCTATGACACTGCGTCTACTGTTGGTGCACTTACATATGGGGTGTCAGTCCTGCACCTCATTTGGTGCCAGAGCTCTGGCTTAAAGAAAGGCAAAACTGGAGATTGATGGTATTCTCCAGCTGTCAGCTGCTTGTTACCCCCCCCCCCTTCTCCCAGAGCAAGAATACATAGTGTGTGTGTGTTGACCTGAGTTTTGGAGTTATTCTCAGCTCTGATTTTGAGATTGGAGCTGGCTGAGTCAGCAGTATGCATCAGTGTTCCTCTTGGGACTTCATATCCGAGGAGTGCAAGAGGTCCAGCTGTCTTCAGTTTTGGCAAGAGGATGCACTTGGATTTCCTTGAGGAATCCCTCACCAAAGACACTGATCTTGATGAAGAGGAAGGCTCCTCCAAATCCTGCCCTCCACGAATATGCCTCTTTTGGTGATTTGCTCAAATTATTGAAACAAGTTTGGGGGGGGGGTGGAGTACCAAACCCTTCCCCAGAGAAGTTGTTCTTTTCTGCTTGCCTTTGGCACGGGCCAATCCCTGTCCCTCTAGATGCCTATGTGGACTTGGTGTCTTGGAGGACATAGAGAAAGCCCATCGTGGTGGAACCATCCCCCAGGAAACCTGATAAAAAGTTTGGTCCCTCCCAAAGGCAGACTCCACTGGAGCAAGGGTCCAGCAGTGTATACCATTGTGGTTGTGGCGGCCATGAAAAAGGACATCGAGGAGAGTTCCTTAGTCCATCTCGTCAACCGAGAGTCACGGTTATTGAATCATTTGGTAGAGCACATATACATTTCTGCCACTTTTGCCTTGTGTGCACTGAATTACCTTACCCAGTTGATGAGACTTCAGTAGGACATTATCTCTGAAGTGTCAAAGGTCATTAAGACTCCACAGCCTCCAGAAGTTCAGACTACTCTGGGGGCTTAGATGTTGACAGTGCAGAATGTATCTAATTATTCCCTGAGGCTATTGTCCAGCTTGGCAGATGGAACATCCAGTGTGGCAGGTACTGGTATCACCATGCCTGGATGTACTTGCACAGTTTTGTTTCAAGGCATCCTTTGTCATTACTCTATTTGATGTTTCCTCCCTTTTTGGCCCAAAGGTCAAACCGGTATCTTTGTAAGAGTGAGCAGGATGGAAAGACGCAGTCTGTCATTGGATTTTGCTTTTCTACTCTTCACGGGCCCTTCTCTAGGACCTAGAAGGGCAGAAAGTGTCTTCTTTTTTGCAAGTTGTTGCAGAACCCTTTCCAGGATACCCCTAGTGATGGTTCTCCCTTGGCAGAGGGGGCACCTACAATAGATGCTGCCTACTGAGCAGGGGGTCTTCTGCAGAACTAGAGCATCTGCAGAGATTCCTTGGGGAGGCCTTTCCAGTGTCCCTGAGGGGTTGCCTGGCTGCAGCACTCACGATTCAGTTGGAGGATGCCTGGCAGTCCACCCAAAAGCTTGGGAGACCATCATGTCAGATGTGTGAGTGTTGAGAGTAATATCGAGGTTGTACATTTCCCCCTTTTTGTTTGTTCATTCTAAAGGACTCCCAAAAATCCCTTCCCAACATGCCACCACATCATTGAAGGGAAGCAGCAGTGGAAATCCAAAAACTGCTTCTCAACTTTGTCACCCAAGAGGTCCCACTAGACCAGCGAGGATCTGCTGTCTATCTGAGATTCTTTTTAGTACCAAAGAAAATCAAGGACCTCAGACCCATTTTGGATCTTGGAAAGTTGAACCAATTTGTCAAACAGATGAGGTTCTGGATGGTTACTGTGCAGTCCATATTACTATTTTTTTCTGAGTAAGTACAACTGAATATGCTCTGTAGACCTCAAAGATGCTGACCATCATATAAAAATAGCGAGACATTCCAAGAAGCTTCTGTGCTTTCAGCTGAGAGCCAGATCTTATCTGTTTTGGGGATCTGCTCTTTGGCCTCACCACAGTTCTGAATGTGTTCACTAAATGTATCGCAGAAGCCGCAGCTTAGTTCAGGCTGTAGGTGTTCCAGGTCTTCCCCTACTTGGTCTGCTGACTCCTAACTGCTTCCACAAAGGCATCACTAATCAAGGCCAAGATTCCTTGCGCCAGCTGTGCCTTTTTTTTGCATAACAGTAAATTACGAGAAATCCAGCATTAGCACCAGTTCAAATACAAGAATTTATCAGTTGTCACTTGGATATGGTCACTTAGCCAAACTACCATCATAAAGACTAAATTTTCTTTGTTTGTAGGCTTCCCACATCCTTCAGGTTTGCAAACCTCCAGTGTCCTCAATTCTGTCTCTCCTTTGGTACATGGCCACCTTTGTCCAATTCCATTAGAATTGTCTCACATGCAGGTGCTGCAGTGGACTCTTGCAGTTCAGTGGTCTTTTCTGACTCGTCCTATGAATTTTCCAGCGTCTCTGGCAAGTGTGTTTCGACACCACATTTGGTGACTGGACTCTCCTCTGGATTGTAGTATATTATAATTCTTAAATGTCATGCAGATTTTTGTTGCAATTGCTATGTTTATTCCTGGTCTTTGTAATACATAGGATTATGAATGGGTCTGCAGTTGCAGCCAAGTTATGTATTCGAGAAATGTCACAGAATTCACATTGACAGTGGAGCAAAGCAAAGCTCGAAATGTGATTTATGACAGCATGGGGAGAACACATTTAACTGCTTAGTTATGATCAGAAAAACACAGTCATGATTGTTTTACATGGAGCCTTTGCTACCCCCGTTTACTACTAGTTACTGAAAAAAAGTGTAGGAGCACCAAATGTTCTTTAACTTTGAATGCTGCAAAACAATAACACTTCTATATATAAACAGTGACCAGATGCTGTTTACATTTGATGAACTAGCCAGTTAAAAAAACAGTTTCTTGCAGCTATTCTGTGATGACCACTGTGTACACTGTAGCACGTGACTGGACTGAAACAGATCTAAAATTTGCACATAACAAAACTTGTAATGTACCCTTTTGACATCAGACCAGTGCATAACGAAATTGTCCTTTTCCTCGTTTAGGAATATAATTGACTTGCTCCATGTACTAACATATAAAAGATTATGATTGGGTCAGTGGTCATAATGAATGTGTGTGTTCGAGACATGGATGTAAAGAAACTAAATTAGTGAGCAGAAAAAATTTGAAGATCAAAAGGTGAATCTTGATATTCATGTCAAGAACATATATCACGTAACATATGGACACATCATGTTTAGAAATATTTGGACTGTCAAGTTAGCATGAATCATCTTGCAGGATAGGATTTTTTCTTGATTTTGGGCATGTTTTTGGCCAAGCATAACTGTCTAATCCCCTAACTGTGTCTCTGTGGCAAAATGTTATTCTCATGCATGCATTACAACTAAAGATAATGAAATGTAATTGTCACATAAAGTGCTTCACAAAAACAGTTTTTTAACATGTATTTTGCTTTGCATTTTTTAAATTAACTGTTCTGAGTAGTGACCGGTAAGTAACATATATTACAAAAGTGGTTTAACAAGTGTGTGCCCCTTTTTCAGATCTATGACATCTTTGCTGAAATATAATGGGACAAATACTTTCCTCATTCTGCACATGCAAAGGCCATACCCCCTATGTAACCTTTAGAAAACTTCTTCACTAACGTACCCCCTCCTAATAAATGCCCATGATGCATAGGGGCACAGTTTGATTTGATTGTGTGGCTAGGCTTATAAAGCCCTTGGTGGCCGTTAACCAAGTATATACCTGTGATCCTGTGTACTGAGTTCAGCGTATAGTAAATTGACATTATCCTTAAAGCAAGAAGACTAGTGCTCATTAGCTGCATCTCGTAGTGGTGACAGTGAGAGCATTCTGTTGCATTCAACTGTATCTTGCCTTCTGGAACATTTGTATCACTTTATGAAATTGCCAGAGTATGCAAAGAAGTGCAGTAGTGAAGATGCAATATGTAGCAAAACTGTTCACTTTATTGTGGTTCTCTTAATGATTATGGTTAAAACAAGGAGCAACCTGGATATGATCCATATTGCGATCAGTAGCTTTCTTGCCAGATTTAGTGATGATGATAAACTGCAGTGATAAAGTGTACCTTGATGCACAGTACTTGTGTGGAATGTACCCTTGCTTATGTGTTGAACACGAAGAAGATTTATAGTGCTGACATGTTTTTTGTTGTGGATTTAGTTCTGGGAAATGGTTCTATAATAAAATCAACTCCAAGTCAAAACTCATCTAGATAAGAAAAAAAGTTTGTAGACTTGGTTATGGTGAATAGGAATATGTATATGCATTTGTGTGTAAGGTATGTAATAAAGCCTGTAATGTCAGTTGTTATAATTCACAGCAGATCTAAATGCTTTATTGTTAAGACAGATTAGCATCAGTGAAGAACATAAATGTAGACACTGGACTAATGCCCTGACAACAGTATTAATTTGTGCATGTTTTTCAGACTGCTTAGTTCTATTGTCTCTCGTGTTGCTTTAATGCATTTTCTGTGGAGTGTATCATTATTTAAACATAATAATGAAAAACTTCTATCCCTTTTAAAGAATATCTGACACAGATGCATGACTAAGCAGAACAGATGTGAATCTTTGCTTTTAATGCATTTCTGGCTGATGGACAGGATGAACAAGTAGCAAATGGGAAGTCTGATACTGACAACAGTGGTAGGCAAGCAGTTGATCACACAGTCACTTCCTCCGTTATCGGAGGTCATTTAGATAATTACACCCTGTGTCAATTAATGAAAATTGAGTTTTCTGTTGGGTTAATTTTTGGGTTGAGAATTTATCACAGTTTTAGTGATAAAGTGTACCTTGATGCACAGTACTTGATGCTGTTTTTTTCCAGCAGTAGAACTTGAATTTTGTGTATTTATTTATATCTTACTAATTGGTTTACTCTGAGTAAGTATGGCACTTTTTAGGTGAAGGCGTAGTGAAAAAGTTCCATTGTAAATCACAGGATGCAAACTGTGGTAGCAAATAAGCAAAGATGAATATATCTAGCATATTAAATAACTAGAGAAAACTAGGGATCTGCGATTTACTTTTTCTTACAGGCAGCCTGCTCACTCTTTTAGAAGTTATTTATTGTTCTACCCTTGGATGAATAGCACAAGCCACTTTCTTTTTTTTTTCTCAGCACTCACTCCCTGAACTTATTACTAATATTCCTAACATTATTTCCCAAATTTATTCCTAACATTATTTCCCAAATTTGCATTCACTTCCCTTCCTTCTCCATTGTCCAAGCAACTTCAGTACCTTTCACCACATAAACAAAATCCCTCCTTCCCTCATACCTTTCTGTAAAAAATCCCAATTCAACATTAACAAAAGTAAAGGCAATTCTACTACATTGGTCTATTCTCTCTTCTACTGACCCCTAAGCATTGCAACATTCTCCACACAAAATTTCTCACTAACCTCCAGGTCTCATTCTTTCTTAAAATCACATGGCATTATAAATCTCCCAAAAACAATTGGCTCACATATGAATTTAAATGCCTTTTTAGTCTCCGGGACAGTGTTTGGCTTACTTGGAAAAACAAGCCATCTTCAACCTCCAGGCATCCTTCCGCTAATCTAAGACATCTAGCTAAACAATATAAAAGTCACGTTATGAAAAATAATCAGCGACCCTTCTCATCTCGCCTAAAAAATCTGGACATAAGTCAACCACTTGATAGGCTATACTGATCCAGCTAACATAGACTCCTCCTTCTCTCACCTAAAACCCACTGATTTCTGCCTCCATTTCAGTACACTTCCCATCCCAGATTTCATTAATAACCCTGCCTCTTCCTCTAACCTCTCTCTTCCCCATCTATATTCCCACTTTCAATTGTAAAGGAATTAAATCTAAAAAAAAAAAAAAAAAGTAGTACCACTACTTTAAAAAGAAGAAAAAAACTGACTTACCTGTTGATCCTGACAATTTTCTCCCATGGTTCTTATTCCTATGTAAGGACTTCATGGTCACCCCTACGACTTTATAGATCTGAAGTAGGAGATTCATTTGTCTGCAACCTGTGGGTTATGGATCCGATATCGGATCCGAACCGGCATGGTTTACCAGCTATGGATCCAAGCTCTCAGCTCCTCCCCTCACCCATAATGCCCTGCTCTACCCTCATGACCTCAGATCTCGTTTGCCGCGCATGGTGACCAGATTGTGTTTTCTAAGCTCTCCAGCTAAGTGTAGTTTTTTAGTCTTAAAGTGCTTATTTTTGAAAGTTTTGTGTGAAAGTTGTGTGGAAGTGTAGGTTTCCCTTTTATATTATTACACCAAGTGCGACAGTTTTTTCGCTCTGATACCTCCTCCCGGTGGTTCCCCAAGAGACGCTGTGGTGCATGCTTGGCCACCCGGTCTTCTTTATGCTTATCCCCCCTTGCCTCTGATGCTCCAAGTTCTTCAGAAAGCCTCTCGGTTGGGGTGCAGAATGATTCTCATTGCTCCGTTTTGGCCTCGACAGATCTGGTTCCCCTTCCTAAGGTCTCACTCTGTGAATCCTCCTTGGATTCTAGATCCCATTCCGGATCTGATATCTCATCCATCCCGCTTATCTCCTCCGAACCTGGACAACCTGAAGCTGACCGCTTAGCTGCTCCAGTTCCACTCTTGATCAGGACTCCCGGTATTTCGTCCCCTGTTAAGGCGATCCTGGTGGCAGCTCATAAGCCATCCACTAGGAAAGTCTACCGCAGCAAGTGGAAACGGTTCTCGTTGTGGGCGGAGCGGCAAGGCCTAAACCCCTTCACAGTTCCTCTCCCTTTGGTGCTTGATTTCTTAACCACTCTTTTTAACGATGGTGCCAGCAGTTCCACGGTCAAAGTACAACTTGCGGCAATTTCCCATTATCACATTGGTCATGACTCCAATCCACTGATGTCGGCCAAGTTGTGTAAGATTTTCCTTAAAGGTACTTTTCTTCTCAGGCCCCCTGTAAAGCAAGCGGTTCCTCCTTGGGACCTTTCCTTAGTTCTCCAGGCCTTGACCCCCTCTTGAACCGGCTACGGTAGATCTAAAATTCTTGTCTTTCAAGACCGCCTTCTTAGTAGCCATTACTTCGGCCAAGAGAGTTTCAGAGCTTCAAGCATTATCAGCTAAACCTCCTTACTTGGTCTTTCATCCGGACCGTGTTTACCTCCGGACCAACCCGTCCTTTCTTCCTAAGGTAGCTTCTGAAGCAAACATTAATCAATCCATTAACCTCCCTGTCTTCTTTCCTAAATATGAAAACAAAGGTGAATACAAGCTTCACTCCTTAGATGTTCACAGGCAACTTAGATTTTATCTAAACAGGACGGCTGGTCATAGGCAGTCCGACCAGTTGTTCATTTCCTTTGCTAAATTTAATTTGGGCAAACCAATTTCTAAAGTCTCACTATCTCGCTGGATTTCACAATGTATCTTATTGGCTTATCAAGCTTCAGGAAGGCCCGCACGGGAGGGTGTACATGCCCATTCAACCCGGTCAGTCTCTACCTCGGCAGCCTTTAAGGCTAGGATTCCTCTAGATGATATTTGTGCAGCAGCCACGTGGGCTTCATCTCATACTTTTATTTCTCACTACAAGTTGGATCTTGCATCTAGGGGTAGAGCATCCTTTGGCTCCGCGGTGCTCCGGAATATCCTTCCATGATGGCCGCCCAAGATTCAGGTAGCTGGGGACTCTGTCCCACAGGTTGCAGACAAATGAATCTCCTACTTCAGATTTAGCAGTTATGTACTCACCATAACGTTCCATCTGAGTAGGTGTATTCATTTGTCTGCAACCATCCCGCCCTCCTATCCCCCTGGCCTTTCAGTTTCCTGCATATGTTGTGTTACCCTTTTCAGGGTGTTCTTGCTGTTGGCAAACTCGATCTGAGGTCATGAGGGTAGAGCAGGGCATTATGGGTGAGGGGAGGAGCTGAGAGCTTGGATCCATAGCTGGTAAACCATGCCGGTTCGGATCCGATATCGGATCCATAACCCACAGGTTGCAGACAAATGAATACACCTACTCAGATGGAACGTTATGGTGAGTGCATAACTTCTAATTTCTGCCTAACTCCAAGCATCTTGCCATTGTTAAACCCCTCCCCCCAAAAAAATCAAACCCATCCCATATCACTGACTTCCATCCCATCTTCATTCTTCCTATAGCCGGTAAAATCCTGGAAAAATTAACTCACAATCAACTCAGTACATCTCCCACTATCATCTACTATTCTCAAAACAGCATGGCTTTTAGTCTGGTAAGAACACTTAGCACTCTGGACACTTACTAATAATGTTCTCCTAGCTATGGACAAAGGCCTTCTTACTGGGGCCATCTTTATTGACTTCGCCAGGATTTTTTGATCTGGTTGATCATAAGATTCTGTTAGATCACCTAATTGAAACTGGAATTAGCCCAGTTACAGATCCCCAGTTTAAAAATAATTTTTCCAACTGATACTTTTCTGTTCAGTTTCAGAACACCCTCTCTGGTTCTACTCCTCTACTTAAAGTAGTCCCTCAGGGCTCCATTCGGGCATCCCTTCTATTTCCCATTTTCATTAGTAAGCTACCACTCTACCTCCTTCTCTTCTGTCTTTTACTTTATGCTGATGACATGGTCCTATTTGCCTCAAGCCTAACCTCATTGGCCATATAGCAACAACTACAGACTGACTTCCTTTTTTTATCAAATGGTCTAATAACAGAAAGTTAATTCTGAACACTTCCAAAACTAAAACAGTGTTGTTTGGTACCTCCTCTAAATAGAATAAAAACTCAATCACTTCATATTCATGGCCATCTTGACAGTCCCATGGAGCAAGTCATCTCCTTCAAGTACTTTGGCATGTTGTTTGATCCCAGATCAAACTTTCACCTTCACCTAGAACAAATGTGGAATAAAATGAATTTCTTCCTATTTTGGTTCTATAAATTGTCCCCCTTTCTCTCCAGACCAGCCAGGAATGCCATAGACAAAGGCATTCAACTTGCGCAGCTTGAATGTAGAGTTCCACTAGTTGTAGCAACATCCGGAAAAAATCCTGCATTATCCAAACTATAAGCAACTCTATCTATCGCCCTTAAAACCATCTGGCTACCTGTCCAACAACATGCAAACTTTCTTGTATCTCAACTCTACAAACTCCTCAAAGAACACTCCTGTCCTTCCCTTACTTCCAATCTCTTCAGACGATCCCCCCCCCCTCCAGTTATAATATAAGAAGTCTTAACCACTCTGATCCACTTTTTCAATGTCCCAAAACCATTGCATTAACCATGCTTTCTCCATCCCAGGCCCCAGTCTCTGGGAATCTCACCCTACTAATCTTGAAGACCTTACCTCATTTTGTGCTCATCTTAAAGATCATATTAAATCCAAGTCATTTTGCTAATGTTTTCCTTCTGGACACATCACCTAATTCCCATTCTCCTTAGCTGCAGTCAGGCACTGTTAACTTCCTCGCATTATTTCTCTATAATATGTGACATCTCTTCTGGGTGTGTGTGTGTGTGTGTGTGTGTGTGTGTGTGTGTATATGTAAAATGTGTGTATGTACTATATAATATATATATATATATATATATATATATATATATATATATATATATATATATGGGTACCTATTACTTCACCGACAAGTCATAACAGCGACACTCAGATGTTCGACTCCACATCATCGACACTTCATAACATCGACGTTTCAGGTAAGCGATCTTCCCCCTCACAGGACCCATGGTAGCACTCGTTTCTGTCTATTAACGCATAAGGTTTACGTCATTCCTCAAAATGTACCCTGACAGCGTTGTCCTTACCTTTTTAAAAGTGAAACGAGTGCTACCATGGGTCCTGTGAGGGGGAAGATCGCTTACCTGAAACGTCGATGTTATGAAGTGTCGATGATGTGGAGTCGAACAATTGAGTGTCGCTGTTATGACTTGTCGGTGAAGTAATAGGTACCCATATATATATATATATATATATATATATATATATATATATATATATATATATATATATATATATATATAAAATCTCAGTAAGGCCCTTTTGGAGAATGTCTGTGTCAGCCGGAGAGTCAATTATGGCTCCCAGTTTGCAGTCATTGGCAAACTTTGCTAGCCATAGTCCTCCTGTGTTTGCCTGTACTTCTGATAAGTATATGCCGAACAGTAGGGGTCCCAGGACCGAGCCTTGTGGAACACCACTTGTGACTGGTTTAGAGTCGGACCTGGAGCCCGCTATTCTTACCGTGTGAGTTCTGTCTGTAAGCCAGTTGGCAACCCATCTTGTGACGTAGGGGTTTATGTTCAGGCTGGTGAGTTTTTCTATAATTCCTGAGTGGGGAATGGTGTCAAAAGCCTTGGTGAGGTCAAGGTAAGCTGTGTGAACTACTTTCCCCTCATCTATGGCCTTGGTGACTGTCTCGAAGAGGTCAATCAGGTTTAGCAGGCATGATCTGCCCTTAACAAAGCCGAACTGGGTCGGGTCAAGTGTTTGGAGGTTCCTAATGTCTTTGTTAATGAGTTCCATAGCCTTGCAGACCAGGCAAGTCAGGCTTATAGTTACCAGGGTCAGTTGTGGCCCCTCCTTTGTGGAGCGGAATAACCGTTGCAGTGCACCATTCTATGGGCACGCAGCCTGTGGAGAGGCTGAGGTTGAACAGTGTGTTTAGGTGGGGGGGGGGGTTAGGTCATTCTGTAGTTCGTGCAAGACGCAGCCTGGGACACCATCTGGCCCCATTGATGCTGTGCTTTTGGCTTTTGAAAGGGCTGTTTTCACCTGTGCGTCTGTGATTTCCGGGACACTACACTTTTCCGGTATTGTTGTGGGCCCTTGTGGGGGTGAGAGCGGGGTGAAGTTTGCACTGAATCTATCTGCCAGGATGTTGGCAATATCAGTGGGTTCAGTATATTTTGTGCTATTTTGCACTAGTTCAGTGCATATCTGCGAGTTGCCACTTAGATTCTTGACATAGCTAAAGAAGGTTTTGTGGTTATCTTTCGAATCCTTGACTGTTTTTCTTTTGAAGTTAGCCTTGGAGGATTATGTGAGGGACCTTAGTTTCTTACTGATACTGATCAGGGATGTCTTTCCTTCTTGGGATTTTTCTTTTTTTCTGAACTAGTTTCCTCCTTCTATTGTATAGCCTGTTTATGGCAGGGGTCCACCAGACTGGTTTCCTTCTCTTAGGGGAGTGAGTCTTGGTTTTGCTAGGGATGGCCCAATCCATGCTTCCTTGTAGGTGCTCATAGAGTGCATTTGTAAAGGTTCCTGCATCTTGGACACTGTTATCCTTTAGGGTGGGGGCTGTGAAACTTACCACCTCTGTCTTACGTAAGGTGAAGTTTGCTATAGAAAAGTTTTTCACTGTGGTTTCCTTGGTTGGAGGTGGTGGTGTGGTGTGGACATCCAGAGTGATTAGTTTATGGTCTGATCTAACCAGTGATGGGTTGACCTCCAGTGTGGAACACTTGTCGCCCATGTTCGTGATGACCATGTCCAATATATTTTCACCTCTGGTAGGGGAGTTTGCCAGCTGATCAAGGGCATTTGAGTTGATAAATTCCAGGAAGTGCTGGACCTGGGAATTTGTACTTCAGTAGTTTTCCCAGTTAATGGTAAGGTAATTAAAATCGCTCAATATCAGGGTGTTCGATAGGACCTTCATGTTTTCCAGTGTCTCCAGAAAGGTGGAGTGGTGGTCCTGGGTGGTCCTGGGTCATGGAGGGTGATCTGTAGCAGGCCACAATTTGCATTGCAGATTTGCCTGATGTTAATCGCACATGGATGATCTCGGCGGTATCATGCTGTGCCACTAACCTGGAGGTGTAGGTATCCTTGATGAATATGGATACACCCCCTCCTTTTGTGTTTCTGTCCATGTTCTGTGGCCGAAATGTGTGGTATGAGTTATAGCCCGATATCGCTGGGGTGCTCTGTGGAGCCTTGAACCAGGTTCCAGTTACTGCACAGATGTCGACGTTCTCCATACAGAGGAGTGCTTCGAGCGCATGCATTTTTGAGATTTAAACTCCTGGCATTGAGTAGCATAACCCTCATTTTTTTATTTGTGCTGTTTACGGAGGTGGGTTTGACTTTTGAGCCTTGCCTAAAAAAGGCACTATGGGGGCAGCAAGAGCCTTGGCCAGTATTCGAAAGCCTACGGGTGACTGGTGCAAGCCGTCTCTTGCGAAGCAACGAGGCTGGTCGAACATGTCGTCCCAGGCTGACAGACACTGGATCCCCTTTGAATGACACCAGAAGCTTAGCCAATTGTTGAAATTGATCATTTTTTTCTTTATACTGCAGTATCATTCTTGGTGAGGGAAGGATGCTACTCAGGGTCAGGATCATACCCGCTTGGGCTACATGATCAGAGAGCTCTTCCATGTCTCTTTTCATGTAGTCCAGGGAGGTACGTCTCAGGTCATTCACACCACCATGAACAATGACAGAGTCATATTTGTACTTGTTCTGGAGTGACCTGAGTGCCTGTGTTATGTGGCGAATTCTGACTCCCAGCAGGCAGCTAACAGTAACTTTGCCTTGGCCAGCCTAGTGAGTGGGACGTCAGTGTGCCTGACTATAGAGTCGCCTATTACTAGTTTGTTAGGTATGTTATTTCACCTTAAGGGCTGTGATTGTGTGGCACGCTGATTTTGTGTTTTGTGTGTTGTCTGGTTTGTGACGGGAGATGCAGGTTTTTTGGGTGTCTGCTTTGGAGGACTGTGATGCTTTTGCAGGTTTTTTTTAGAGCCTCCGAGTACGATTTCATGTATTTATGTGTATTTTTTGCCAGTGCTGGTTTAGTATGTCTGTGTGAGCCTGGAGGTATGGTGCAAGTGTTAACCTTCTCCTCATGACTGCCTGTTCCAGTTTTGGGTGGAAAGAGCTTGGCCTCCAATTTAGCTATATAATTGCATCTCTTGCATAGCTTGAAGTTTCAAAACTTTGAACTGCAAATGGTTAGGACCATAAGATCGAAGTTTTGAAACTTTGAACACTTTGAATTTAGATCTTCGTACAGTGAGGAACAGGAAGTTTACCATTTTCCACACTGTAGTGTGATCTCAGAGTTGATATATTTATTTAACAGGGAGTAGGGAGGTTCAGGGGGGCTTGCCCCCATGCAAAAACATAAAAAAATTTTTTTATTTGTTTTGTTATTATAATTTCGAAGCTTCAAAACTTCAATCTTATGGCCTCGACCATTTGCAGTTCAAGGTTTTGAAACTTCAAGCATGTGAAGAAGATCCATATACACATATAATTTCTGTGTGCCCTTATCTTATTTTTGCTGTCTTTTTTATACTTTGTTCTCTGTCCCTTTACTGTTTCAGTCTTCTAACCATCCCTTTCTATTGTCCTCTGCACTGTCTGTTTTGTTATTGTTAGGATTATTGCTATGAATTCATTGTTACTGATTCATTGCCGTCTTTGTATAGTGTTTATATTCATAATCGTAATAATTCTTAACTTGTTTGTTCACTGTCATTTTTATTTGTCCGGACTGAGACTGAAGTAGTTTAATTTGAATCAGTACTCTTCCTCATTTACCCAATTGAATAAATAAATCGGTTTTCTTTATCTAACATGTAGTTTTATAGATTCATCACAATAATATTTCATTGATTTCCTTTGTAGTGCAGTGATTGAATTCTGGAGTCATACAGGTTATTTAGATACATTCATGCATACGTGCACACCAAATATGTATTAGAGTGTGTGTGTGTGTGTGTGTGTGTGTGTGTGTGTGTGTGTGTATGCATGTAAAATGGGAACACCTGAATTTTGTCAGTTATAGCTGGTCGACTTCTGCTTAACTGACAAAATGTGGTCGACTAAGCAGATGGTTTACAAATGTGTGAGATCGTATAAGTTTTAGGGCTGGGGAATATGCTTGTAATGCCACATTTATTTTATATTTGTTGACTGGGTTTGTCCGAATGGGCTACAAATGCCAATGTTCAGTGGAGGCCCGAGGAGAAAAGCTACAACAGAAAATAGAAATTTTACATATTGAATAGATATAGAAATACATTCATCAGTACCACACATTATTGCATTACAGTGTCATACATTAAAACTGTGGCAAGTGAAATACATACAAAACCATTCATCAGAGAGATGCATTCATAATTACATATTATATACATGATCGTGCAATAGTTACATAGCCAAAATATTTTACTAGTTATATTTGTACAGTGATGTACCAAGAGGAGAAGATAAAGTAGTAAGTTTGTTTATTGAAGGGAAGGAAAAGAGAAGAGAAGTAGAAGGTTATAGGGGAGTGTTTACGGGGGATAATTACATTGGCAAGTCCATTTTTCATGAAGGTATTTTTTGTAGTGGTTTTGAATTGATTGGGATGTTCAAGGGATCTTATTTCTAGTGGTAGGCTATTACGGGGCTTGGTGGGATTAAATCTATAGACTAGGTGACCCATTTTGGTCCTTGATGTGTAGATTTTTAGTAGGCCTTGTTCAGAACTGTGGAGTACTCTAGTGGGTAGGTAATGAGAGATTAGATATGAGATAGTTGGATAGAAAGAGGGTTTGTAGAGAATTGAATGAATAATCTAAAACTGATTATACCGAAGCAGGTTAGGTAATTCTAGCCAATTTAGTTCTTTTAGTGAGAGACAGTGATGGGACTTGTAGGAATTTTGGTCAGCAAATCTGGCGATCCTGTTATAAGTTGTTTCTAACTTGTTTAGTAGTCCAGTGTTGAGGTTGGCGAGAATTTGGGAGCTATAAAGTGGGTAAGAGGCAGGCATTTGAAACGGTTAGTTTTGCTGTTTTGGCAAGATATTTTTTGTTTCTGTAGAGGGAACCTGGCCTGAGATGTGTTTTTCAGATACAATTATTGACGTCATCTGCATATACAAACTTTGTTTATCTGTCTAATCCAACCTGTTTGCTAATGCAGTCCATGACCAGTATAAACAGAGGTGGACTCAGAAAGCTGAACCCTGATGCTCACCCATTCACTGGGAGCTCCTGTGGGAGTTTTGAACACTGTTCCTACTAATGTTTCTCGGACACTGAACCACTGCAGGACTGTCCAAATCAGATTTCTTGGGAGCTTGCCATATGCCTTCACCAAATCTAAGCATGCCTAGTTGGACTTTTTCTCTTGTCTCGCGTCTTCTTCTGAACTGTCGGTCTCACTGCATACCGTCAGTTGTGCTGCATCTTGATCGAAATCCAACCTGCTGGTCTTCAATCTTACTTAGTACTACCCTGCTTAGTCCTTCATCAGTAATCTCTGCAGCACCTTCATACAGTGTGACAGGAGTTTAATAGCTCTATACTGCCCACAGTTATGATTATTGTCTCCGTACTTGTATACTGCCACTAAAATGCCTATTTTCCAGCCATTTGAGATGCCCCTCCATACTGCTACAAGTTCCCTCTGGAGCCATTTTTCCCGACTTACCCAACATCTTCATCATATCTGCCATAATTTTATCTGAGCCTGCTGCTTTCCACATTGTATTAAGATTTAGATAATGTGAAATGAACCAGTGCACAGACGGATGGCATAGAGATAAGTGAGAATCCTTTGACAATGACAGTTGCTGAACTCCAATCAGGCTGACATGTTTGAAAAAGTCATTGCGGCTCTGGGTAAAGACAAATTTAATTTACCATATAAGGAAGGCTTCCCCCTGTTAAACCCCCACTTTTGTATTAGGAAATATGAGAATCAAATACTGGAAAGGGTAGGAGGGAAGCCCCCCTTTACATGGTAAATATATTAATTTACATTCAAATTAAAAAAAAACAGTAAGGGTTAATAGAATGCATTAGCTGAGTGTGACACTGCCAGCCATTCTGGCCCCATCCAGCAGCTGTGTTCCACAGACACAGTAGTCCGCCCCCCCCCTTTTTTTTTTTAAACATTTGATACTATATGCAGCAGAGCTATTGTCCTTAGTGGAAATTTGTTGAAAACATTAAGAAGATTCCTTTACATATTTTAGTATATGTTAAGGCAGTTTTCACTTAAGACCAATTGCTTTCCAGAACATTCTTCTTTTGAAGTATTAGCCAGTGAATAAGTCCTCTTTTTCCCACTGGGACACCACCTCGGGATTCCTGCCAAACTTATTCAAAAATTCCACTGATTCTAATGTAGTACACATGAAGACTTTACCTTCCTCCTTATAAATATTCTTTGCTACACTGGGGTTGGGATGTAATGGTTTGCAACATGTGTTACACAGAGATTAGCTTTTTTTCTGAATGTTTTCAAGATTTCAGCAGATAGCTTTCCATTTTAACTGTTACTACAAGTATAATTCTGTAATACAGTAGAGAGTTGTTGTTGTGTCTTTCGGCTTATCCCGGTTAGGGGTCGCCACAGCAGAACTCCAGTCCGCTAATGTTTGGTAGTGGATTTTTACGTGCCGAGTTACCAGCCCTGACGTACAACCTTCAACGAAGGCACGTCCATTCACGCCTGCCTCCACACAGAAGACGCTCTAGCTGAGAATCGAACGGGACAACGTCTTGCTGTGAGGTGACAACGCTACCGCAGCACCACTACCGCGGGATAGTCAATTATCCAAAATGTTTATTATCTGAACGCAGCCTTCCAACATTTTTGGGAAGGAAAAATCATAAAGTTGGAATATGTAAACATTGTACATATTTGCTTTTGCATGTTTTTTTTGAGCTTATAGCCTGCTCATGTGTGTAAAATATTGTTTATTGTCCACTGGAATCACTGAATGGTTGAAAAGTGTATTCTTTGTGTGCAGAAAAGACAAGATTTTAGTAGTTTTTTTAATCTGGTTCAGTTATACGTTCGATTATCCGAACTACCCTAGGTCCCAATTAGTTTGGATAATCGACTTTCTACTGTAAAATTAAAAACAAAAGTAGAACAGTAATTTGAACGAGCAGCCCTGTGGTTATGCTACTGTTGCTGCTTGGTTAACTTGATAGGCCGTAATAACAGTGTAGAGAGTTTAAAAAGCATTCTATTCATCCAAGATTGGTAGAGTACTCGCTGACTCTCATTAATCTGTCAATTAAAACTAATCATTGTTTGACCGAAGTTCATTACCTGCAACTGTTTGCAGTAGTAATATATTGTACCATGACTAACACATTGCATTTAACTTGTGCATCACAATTATTACATTAATGAAATGTGGAGGCATCAAATGGATTAAATGGCCATAGCCATGTGTTTTATTGACAGTTACTGCCAATTACCCCTGGCTGATTGAAGACAATTATTTGGGGATGGCCAAAAGACAGGAATTTCAAGGAGACAATTTCTTTACCTCAGAGCTGTACTCCCAAACACTGTATAGCAGCAGACAACATTGTCAATATATGGCTCTTCTGATTCATCATACTCACAACATAATTTTACTTAATTCCTCTGGGCCACCTTACAGTCTACCAAAGAACTGATGCCAAGGCTGGGTAGTCCCCTGGCAGCATCCCCTTGGGGGTATCTTGCCTGTAGGAGGCCCAGGTAAAAAATACTGAGCCCCCTCCCCAAATCCCACACCTTGGCCTCCCTTTCCTTTTCTGCTTGCTGCCACAGAAGGGAGGATTATTCTTCCCTTCTACAAAGCACATCTCCTGTCTTCCTAAATGCAGGCCTCTTGCTAAATGTACCTGTAACTCTGCATAAAAGACCTGTATAACTTCCTGTGATAAATTAATCCAGTCCCTGTCATTATCTATGTAGCCACCTGACCCGAATACCAGGGTGAGATGTGTACACTCCATTTCCAGTTTATCAATAACTTGTCCATGGTATTAACTTTCCACTTCATGTTCTCTACTGCTTTAATGGACCTAGATCCCCTCCACTTCCTTCTCTGAACCACTTCTGACCAATAAATAGCCTGCAGCCAACACTCATGCATATAGTTTGCTTCCTGTGTGAGATGAAGCTAACCAGACCCTGAATCAAAAGCTGGCATATAGTATGTCTACCAAAAATGCAGCACAATAGCTGCTGGTGGCTTGCCCACTCTGGCTGCTAGCATCAACTCAGGATAGTTTTGCAGCAGTTATATGCCTGATACCCTAAACCACATAATCTCACAAAGCTTCATGACTCTGCCTCGGAGAAGATGATTCTGACTAGTCTCTGGTTAAATGAATGACCCACTAGCCAAATGAACTTCCGATTTGGCAATGTGTGTGCTGCAGCGTGTAAAACAAGAGTTAAAGCTGTTCATGTCTAACATAACCTTTATATGCATTGGACTTGCACATGCCCATCCTTTTGAAGTCAGCCTGTGGTGCCCCATTCTGTGTGCATATGATGCTGCCCCTATCTGAAATGAGTGCAATGTGCATCCGTGTCCAAAGCATTCAACTGCATTGCTTTCTGTAAAACTGTCCTCACTTGATACTGTGTAAGAAGGTCCCCTTGTTGACAGAAAAATGGGCCTGCGTGTTTATCCCTCCAACACTGTAGCCAAGTCCCACTCCTCACTTATTGGGGTGAGCATTCTCAACCCTTGATCCCTACGCTCCTGATCTGTTTTGGATTTTACCTGATAAATCCAGGGATCCTGTCCTGACATTTGTACATGCACCCATGACAACACTGTGTAACCATAAACAACACTACTTCATATGCTGAACAGAACACCTTTGGGATGGCATCCCACAATTTTTATAGTACTGGTGGTGCTGCTGTGGGCTTTCTATTGTTTCGCATTCTAGGTGCCTGCCTCCCCAACCTTTAAACATAGTTCACATCACACCTGAAATTAATTTACTAAATTACCCAAACCTATAGCCTGATGGAATCAGTTCAAGGCTGACAATTTGCTCCTTCCCTGATCTTAAGTTTTATCCTTTTTCTTTCATCAAGATATATGCTGAAATTTGGTTTGGTGGAATCACCAAGGCTGGTTCCCAGCCTCGAGAAAGTCTGGTCTGCAAAAACTGCTGTATATTATACCTTATACTTGAGGGCATTACACATTAGCCACCACTTTCTTCTGCCCATAAGGCCCACAATGGATTTGGTACTTGATCTGCAGTACTGTTCCATCTTTGTCCATTTCACACAATGTTAGACCCAAGAATGGTTCTTCCTCTTCAGAGCAGGTTTTTCCTATTTTGCCACTTCCCATCAAGAATGACCATGTGAGAGCCCCAGACCAGTCGAACCAAAAGAAAACTAATTGTGGATTTGAAGAATTATTCCACCATCAAGAAAATGTGGCAAATGACAACCAATTTTTGTCTGGAACACATACCTCTCGACTGTACAGATGTTTGCAGAATGTCCAGATTTTTGCCTCATATTTTTGACCTGTTATTCATTAAATTGTGGTTTTCTGGCAAATCATTGCCAGATGTTTTGAGTATTGAAGTCAGAAAATAATGACAAACATTTGAGATTCAGACTTCATTTCCTTCGGAAAATGCATGCTAATGCAAAACCTGTTGATGTTAAGTTGTCAATCTCGCCTTCATTCTTGCTTGATGGGTTCGGAGCCGATCCCTCGGCTCCGACTCGGCACTTGCTAAGCTCGAGAGTCACTTTTACCAGCTCGAGGCAGCCCCATATCCCATGATGCAAGGCGGTAAGTATCCAGATCTCGTTTGCCGCTTCGCTTATGAGGTCCTCCTTTTACCAGCTCCTGGTAAGTGATTCACTACTTTGATATTTTAGCCCCTTTTTGCTAAAAACCCTTTAATTTTTAGTTTTAAGTTAATTATAAAGATTTTCTGACAGAAAATTCCCTGTCTCTACTAATTTTTTTAGTCAAACTTTACCCATCCCATCCCCCCCCCTGTTAGGGTGTGTGTGTGTGTTTTCTAGTAATACCTTTTTGGTATTTTATTTAATTTAATTCTTTGACTGGTGTGTGTGTGTGTTGTGAAACACCATGTCAAAGGAGAGGGTCTCAGGCTTTAAGAAGTGTGACTCGTGCTGTCAGAAGATGTCTCTGACAGACGGTCACACTTCTTGCCTGTATTGCCTGGGGCCTCTTCACCTGCAGGACTCCTGTGCTATATGTCATTCCTTCAGCCAGAGAGTCCTGCAGGAAAGAAGAAACAAACTGATACTTAGGGGCCTTCTTAAGCCGGAGGGCTCTCCGGCTAAGTCGGCTCCATCTAAATCTGCCAAATCTTCCAAGGCCCAGGCTTCTGTATCTAAGCCTGCGGCCTCGGCTCCGACTCGTTCTGAGTCGAGATCGGCTCCGGCTGGAGCCGATTCTGGCTTAACTAAGCCTTCGGCACCGATGGCTATAGGTGCCGATTCTGCATCGACCACTTCGGTGTCGGCTCCGATCGGTTCCGACCACCATGTGGCACAGGCATCGGTGTCGGCTCCGATCGGCTCCGACACCGTTACTTTTGTGGCTGTATCGGCTCCGGCTGGAGCCGATGCATCGAGGCTTCCTGTCGGCTCCGATAAGTTGTCGGCTCCGACAGGGTCTATAGTTTCATCGGTTCCGATGGCTCATTCCAGGAAGAGGTCGAGGTCTCCTTCCTTGGAGCCGATACTTTTGGCTCCGGCTTCACCTCTCCTTTCGGAACGGAGCCATCGGAGCCGAACTTCAAGGTCATCCAGACTTTCAGACCATGACTTAGAGAGAGTGGTCAGCAGATTACTTAAGTCACAGGCACTGGCCCAAATGTTACATAGTCCGTCTCAACAGACGACTGTTGGTCCACACCCCGTTACAGTCCCTCCTTCAACTCTACCCCAGAGCTTGGAGTTGGAGTCTTCGGGAATGGTTACTGCTACGGCTGGAGGACAGATACCCCCTTCTGTTCCTTCAGCCTCTACTCTTATCTCCTCTTTGAGACCTTCCTTAGAGGGATTCGGTGGTCGGGCTTCCATGGTCTCCTCCGAGGGGGTGAGTGGCATCGGACCCTTGTCCGAACCCGCTCTTCCCCTTGGAGCCTCGGCCTTGGTGAGCTCGGCTCCGACATTTGCCTCGGAGACTTCCCTTTCGGTGGTCCCTGGAGTTCCTAGTTCTTCGGAACGGGTTCTCTCGGACCTGCCTGGGAAGGGAGCATTCGAGGTGATGAAGAGTGTGCTGGCCACTGGTATCAGTCAGCAGTCTGTTCCCGTAGCTCCTCCCTCTATAGTGCCTGTTGACATCTCTGCCACTTCTCTTGATACAGGACCCAGAGATCCTCCGCCTCAGGTTTCCCCATTGGGAATTTCCCCCTCTTCCGAGGATTCTCCTGATGTTTTGGGAGATCCTCCTAGGAAGAGGACTTGTAAGAGGAAACATGTAGACTCCCCCGAGTCTGTCACTTCAGATACTGACTTTGATGAGTCAGAGGGATCCCCTAGATCCCCCTCTGAGGATGTCTCCTTCTCAGACATCCTAGAACTCCTTAAACAGAGGGGAAACTGGCCCACCAACAATCCCTCTGAGGATGAGTCAGTATACCTAGAGGCGTTTGGATCTCGGCCCTCCACCTCCTGGGTGTCTCCGCCTTCGACCCCTTATGCAGGTTATTGCCCGAAGGCGTGGGCAGCTCCTGACTCTGTAGAGCCAGTCCCTAGGAGGCCTTCAAAATTTATCACTGCCCCGTGTGACAAGCAATTCCTCACTAAGGGTGTCCCCGCTGATGCCATGGTGGTGGCTGCTGCCACCAAGAAGGAACTTGCAGATCCTTCCGTACACGTCCATCCTCCTAATAAGGACTCTAGGACCATGGATAGGTACGGTAAGCGGATGTTTTCCTCAGCGACCTTTGCTATGCGTTCGCTGAATTACCTATGTCACTTCACCAGACTCCAGAGGGATATCCTTAAGGAGCTGGGTGAAGTAGTACAGGATCCTACAGCTGCAGGAGCTCAAGAAAAAATTGCTTCGCAGCTAGGAACCCTTAATTCCATTGCGAACTCCTCCATGCGGTTAATATCATATGCTGCTGATGGAGCGAGTAGAGCCGCAGGTACAGGTGTGGCTCTTAGACGCCAAGCCTGGATGCGGCTATGTGACTTTGCAGATCCCTTCAAGGCGTCCTTCACAAATTCTCCCTTTGATGGGTCAGCTTTGTTTGGCCCTCAGGTGAAGGAAACTTTGACCAGGTGCGAGCAGGACGGCAAGACTCTTTCTGCTGTAGGAGTCCATTTTTCCACCCCTTCTAGACCTTACCCCAAAGGACAGAAAGGTGGAAAAATGTGGTTCCGCAAATCCCAAGGAGTCACGCCGGATTCACGTGGTCAGTTTACCCCTAGAGGCAGAGGGGGTAACAACAACAAACGCCGCTCTAGAGGCAGAGGGGGTCCAAAAAACCAGGGAAACAGAGAGCCTCTCTCTGACAAGCCCTTTCAGCATCCCTGAGATGTTGCCCGGCTGTCCCTCCTTGGAGGCAGTCGGGGAAAGATTATCACTGTACCCAGAAGCCTGGCATTCCCTCACTCAAGACAGATGGGTACAGTCGATCATATCCAAGGGTTACATAATTCCTTTCGAGGAAAGTCCTTTCCCCTCAAATTTCCTTCCAGATGTACCACCCGGTCTAAGGGAAATTGCAGAGTTAGAAGTTTCAAAACTACTGCAAAAAAGAGCCATTCAGCCAGTTACAACAGACCATTCAGAGCCCGGAATCTACTCAAGGTTCTTTTTGGTCCCCAAAAAGATGGGAGACTGGAGACCAATATTGGATCTCAGCAGACTCAACAAGTCTGTGAGGAAGACAAGATTCCGAATGGTCACTCTTCAATCAATTCTGCCCTTCTTACAGAAGGACAACTGGATGTGCTCAATAGATCTTCAGGATGCGTACTATCACATCAAAATTCACAGACGCTCCAGGAGATTTCTCCGCTTTCGGCTGGGGTCCAGTCATTTCCAGTTCAGAGCCCTGCCCTTTGGTCTCACTACAGCCCCCAGAGTGTTCACCAAATGCATGGCAGTGGTCACGGCTCACCTGAGACGTCAAGGATTCCAGGTGTTTCCGTATCTCGACGACTGGCTCCTGTCAGCCACCACCAGGCATCAGCTTATACAAGCCAGGGATTACACAATAAATCTTTGTTCTCATTTGGGCATCTCGATCAACTTGAAAAGTCATCCTTATCGCCCTGCCAGTCTATTATCTTCATAGGCAAACTTAAACACTGTTCGGATGTCAGCTACCCTTACAGATCAAAGAGTTTCAGACATTCAGAGTCATGTCAGGATCATTCTGGCCAACAAGAAAGTACAGGCCAGAATGGTTCTAAAGGTATTAGGCCTCATGGCTGCGCCATTACTCTTCTTCCCTGGCTCGATTCTACATGCCTTCTTCAGTGGATGCTGTTCACACAGTGGTCGTACCAACAACTTCCTATGCGTCACCAGATTCTGGTGACACAGACTTGCAAAGATCATCTTGCTTGGTGGATCACATCTCCTCAGGTTCACCAAGGCAGGTACTTTGTACCCCCATCCCTGATAGCCACTGTCACCACGGATGCCTCCCTGATCGGGTGGGGGGGTCATTATCAGGGCAGGATGGTTCATGGGACGTGGCAGCCGTTCGAGTACCATCTGCACATAAATGTCCTGGAGATGAGAGCAGTGCTTTTAACGTTGCAAGCCCTCAATGACTTTCTTCCCATAGGGACAATTGCAGTCCACACAGACAACATGTCTGTAGTTTGGTATATCAACACACAGGGCGGAACCAAGTCCTACCCCTTGTGTCGAGAAGCGCTCAGACTATGGCAATGGGCGATCTCCTCTCATCGGTTTCTGGTAGCAACGCATATCTCTGGGAAAACCAACATTGTAGCGGACAGATTGAGCAGAGCTATTCTCATGCCTCACGAGTGGTCTCTCAAGCAATCTATAGCGGAAGAGATTTTTCTGGAATGGGGTCGTCCATGTTGCGATCTTTTTGCTACTCCCCAAAACAGCAAATGTCCAGACTTCTTCTGCCTCTTCCCTCTACCAGGCCAACCCCCCAGAGACGCTCTGACCCAGGATTGGCCCCAGGGACTTCTTTATGCCTTCCCTCCATTTCCTCTGATCCCTCAGGTTATCCAGAAAGCTACCGTTTTGAGAGCCAAATTGATTCTCATTGCCCCTTACTGGCCTCGACAAGTTTGGTTCCCGTTCCTCCATCATCACCTTTTGGTGCAGCCGTGGCATCTGGACCCAGTGCCAGATCTTCTGATTCACCAATCGGGTCAGCTGCACCGGTCTATCCCTTCTCTCAACCTCACAGCATGGTTGCTCCACTTCCTTCCTTAGCCAGGCTTCCTTTGATCTGTAACCCAGTTAGAGACATCATAGTAGCCGTTAAAATCCTCTACCAGGAGGATTTATACAAGCAAATGGAAACGTTTCTCTTATTGGGCTAAGGCCAAGAATATTGATCCTTTCACTGCCCCTGTTCAGGCAGTCCTGGACTTCTTAGCAGAGATTTTTCATGCAGGCTCCTCTTCTTCCACAGTCAGAGTTCAATTGGCTGCTATTTCCAATTTTCATGTCGGGATAGCAGATCATAATATTATGTCCCATAGGCTCTGCAGGGCCTTCTTGAAAGGAATTTTCCTACTAAAGCCTCCAATCAGGAATCCTCCTCCTCAGTGGGATCTAAATTTAGTGCTGACATCCTTGATTCTTCCCCCTTCGAGCCAGCTGTTTCTTGTTCCCTGAAATTTCTTTCTTGGAAAACTTTATTCCTAGTGGCTATTACATCGGCCAGGAGGGTGTCTGAACTTCATGCTCTATCGGTTCGACCCCCCTATTTGGTTTTTCACAAAGACAGAGTATCTTTGAGAACTAATCCAACCTTTTTGCCTAAGGTCGCTTCAAAGAACAATTTGAATCAATCCATTGATCTCCCTGTATTTTTCCCAAACTATTCAGACAGAGCTGAACAAAAGCTACATTATCTTGATGTCCACCGTCAACTTAGATATTATTTGGACAGAACAAAAAAATTTAGAAAATCTGATCAACTTTTTGTTTCCTATGCGGATAATAAAAAAGGCCTTCCTGTTTCTAAAGTGACCTTGTCCAGATGGCTTTCTTCGGTCATCTCTGAAATTTATCTGCTCAGGGGAAAACAGCTGTGCTCAAAACCTAAAGCACATTCAACTAGGAGCTTAGCTACTTCTACAGCCTTTCAAGCTAGACTTCCTTTAGACACTATTTGTGCAGCGGCCACTTGGGCCACTCCTCACACTTTTGTTTCCCATTACAAATTGGACTTGGCCTCCAGGGACAGAACCAGCTTTGGCTCTACAGTCCTCAAGAGTTTGTTCCATTGAGCCACCCAGGATAGAGGTGCTAGGACGGTCCCATCAAGCAAGAATGAAGGCGAGATTGACAACTTAACATTAAGAAGTTATGTACCTACCATAACGTTCCATGTTAGTTGTCTTCTCGCCTTTCTTGCGACCTCCCTCCTTCCCCCTGGCCTGGACAGACCTTGTTATAAGAAATTATTATGCTGAAGACCATTCAGACCTGGTCCTTCTTCCATCTGTAAGTTTTCTTTCTTCCTTTGGGAAGTATTTTATGCTTAGTGCTATTGCCCTTTGTCATCAAACGAGATCTGGGTACTTACCGCCTTGCATCATGGGATATGGGGCTGCCTCGAGCTGGTAAAAGTGACTCTCGAGCTTAGCAAGTGCCGAGTCGGAGCCGAGGGATCGGCTCCGAACCCATCAAGCAAGAAAGAAGGCGAGAGAAGACAACTAACATGGAACGTTATGGTAGGTACATAACTTCTTATTCTGTCAACTTTCTAAGTTTGTAAGAGCAATATTTAAAAAGTGTCCCTATCTTTGTCCCCCCCCCCCCCCATTATTTATGGCTTTGTCCAGATTTCTTGCTCTAAGAAGTTGAGAGTTATGCTGGTACATTTCTTCAAAAATGTTGATGGATTTGGAATTCTCTGTTGTAAATAAAGGTTTATCCTTTATTCCTGGCAAACGAGCTGTGTGTGGATACCTTTATACAGTTGAAATTTTAAGAGACCGAGTACGTTTACAACTGCTATTCTTCTGTCACTGGAGATATTCAGTAGACTATGTGAAGATGCTTTGTTGCTTGCCTTCTGTAATGACAAATGTGGTACATCATTTAGAAATCCCTCCTGTTCCAAGAGGGAAGCTCTACAGGTGTTAGTCTGATAACAGTATTGCTGTCAGACCTGCTGACAAAGGGAGCTCCATTGTGGTCCTTGGCAATGATTATTATTTGTCCTTTATGAAGGATATGCTTTGGGTCTATATTAAGTCAGCAAAACGGCATTACAGGAACGCTGTTTCACTGGCACATAAACAACAAAATCCCACAACAGAGAAACCCCAGTTCACTTATTCCCCCCCCCCCGGGAAAAAAATCGGTACATCATAAAACACAACATGCTACTTAAAACATAGCAGAGTGGGGGACTTTGCTGTGCCCCCCACACCCCCCAACTAAATATACCAACTTCGAGATTGTACTACAGAGGGGTAAAGGGCAACGTCACGGCTCAGGCCAAGTGATTTTCCCTAGGAAAAAAATCACTGACCTGAGCTGCTGCTGTTGTGAGATATCGTTCTATATGTGTCGGCGAAATAGCATTCACTGTAATGCCGTTTCGCTGACTTAATATAGACCCTGTGCTTTCCGATAGTTCTGTTTATGCAGTGATCACTCTAAAAGATATTGATGTGATTATTTCTAGGGTATGAAGAACTATGCAGGATTGCTTATTGAGTCGCTGTATAACATTGGAGCTTTTACATTATTTAAGTATGGATTCCCCTATTGTTCCAGCTTTACAAGGACTACCTAAGGTGCATAAACATCCGACACCCCCCCCCCATTTAGACCCACTGTTGCAGAGGTGGCTCATGGAACCATTCTCCATCTACGTGGACAGTTTTTTTAGACCTGTTTTGAATGGGTCCACTATTCTGGTGGATTCCAGGCAGTTTTTGCTAAATTTATTTTCTTTTAGTAGTGAACATACATTGAGTCTTGAATGTTTGATGGTTATGCTGGACATTGCTTCACTTTTCACTGTTATTCCCAATCTAGATGGATTAATTTGTATTCGACATTTCCAGAATAATAGCTCACATGATACGAAGTGTATTGATCTGATTTGTTTATTCATTGAATTGATACTAGAGAGCAATGTTTTTGTATTTGATGAAGTTTATTATCTTCATAAGGCCGGCGTAAGTGCCCATAGCTACGTCATTATATTTTTCGCCCATTGGGAAAACACTGCTGTTCTCAACTCTGAGAGATTTTCCCAGTATATTTTATTTTACCATTGATTTGTTAATGATATGTTTATGCTTTGGTCAGGCACTGTCAGTGATTTGAATGATTTTGTGGCATTTCTAAGTACTACTACCATTCTTTGAAGTTTTCTTTTATGTATTCTTGTAACACTATTTTTTTGGACATCAGTCACCAGGTCTTCTGATTTGTCATTCAGTACAGAACTATTCAGGAAAAGCTGCCAAAGAAGTGCATTGCTCCATAGACATAGCATGCATCCGAATTACATCTTCAGGAATATTGTTAAGGACAGGGCATGCATATGTCTAGACTTAATGCGAGTGGCTCCGGGTTCTATAGAGACCTTGATGTTCTTGAACGTGATTTAGAATCTAGATGTTATAAGTGTGAAATTCAACAGGGTCTTTCACTGGTACCCATCCTGAGATACAATAGAGCCAGACCCTATTTTTCTGCAAGGGATGGGCAACATACTCTGGATAGTAGAAGGATGCAGCACATTAGTGTTCCCATCTTTTATTACAAGTGATGTGAATATGGTTACGGATGTGTTGAAGAAACACTGACATGTACTACTTACTGATGACAGGGTCAGAGAAGTTGTTGGGGAGAGACCGCATTTTCTATTTAAGAATAGGAAGTCTCTCGAGACTATTGTGCTATCCAAATAAAATCACAGAACCTGCCAATGTCTGTTGTGGTACTTTTGCTTGTGGCAGGTGCAGTTATTGTGAATTCATTGACAGTAGTAATATGTTCATACATCCTGTTTCTGGATTTACCTTGACTTTAAAATTAGAGAAGACTGCTATACTGGCAACCTTATATATTTAGCACAATACAATGTCTGCTCATCTTTTTATATTGGTAAAACTAATAGAACCTTGAAGGAACCAGCCAGTATAGTCCTAGGTTTCTAGTCATAGACAGGATTTTTGAGACCTCCCAGCTAGGTGATTTCAACAATGATAATTAGAGTTAAGATGGATAATCACGATGGGGGCAGATCGCAAACCTGGTTTGAATGGTATGCTACCTTTTAAACCTGTGCTTAAATCTTGTTGCTTGGTTAGATAGTTTATTATTTTACCTTTAAGAGACTGTCATATCGAACATCGTGCTTTTATACTTTGTATCTTTTCAAGGCTATGTACTGATTGGTTGTTTACTGCTTGAATTGTGTGATTTCATTAGCTATTTGATAGTATATACATTGTTTTCTTTTAAATATTTTTAATCGTCGGAAGAAGCAACTTTATTGTTGTGAAAGCGCTAACCAAAATATTTTATTAAACATTTTATTTGCCTTTACTTTGCCATGTGTCAGTCATTCCTTATTTTATTCTTTTTTTTTTTACCTGTTTTGGATTTTGCCACATAAATCCAAGTATCCTCTCCTGACATTTTGTATATTCACCCATGACAACACTGTCTTCGGACATTCCTTTTTTGGTTTAACAATTTCTGACCACCTAAAGGTCCCATAGAAGGCCAACAAAAAAGTAACTCTAAACAATACTACTTCATATGCTGAACAGCACACCTTTGAGATGGCTACCCACAGTTTCTGTAATACTGGTGGTGCTGTGAGTTTTCTGTTTCACATTTGGGTGCCTGCCTCCCCAAACTTTAAACATAGTTTTCACACTTTAAATGAATTTACTAAATCACCCAAACCTACAGCCTGATGGAACCAATTGAAGGCTGACAATTTGCTACTTGCCTTGACCTTAAGTTCTGTCCTTTTTCATTCATTAAGATATATGCTCTAATTTGGTTTGGTTTGGTGGAATTGGCCAAGCTGGTTCCCAGCCTCGAAGACGGTCTGCTCTGCAAAAATTGCTGTACACATGTATTATATCTTACCCTTGTTCTTCCACTGAGGGCGTTACACATTAGCCACCACTTTCTACTTCCCATAAAGCCCACAACTGATTTGGCACTTGATCTGGGGCTTGTTTTGCATTTGGAGCCAGGACCCTGAACCGGGGCTCCTGTAAACGAGAAAGGGAATATGCCATTGAGTTATCAGTGATCAGTATATGTTGTGCCATGACTGTAACATCCTGTGTTAAGCATTTTAAAAGTAAAATGCCTAATCAGCCTGCCTAGCACCCCATTACCCTGTAGCTGATTGTTTTCTATAAGAACTACACTGTTATTATGCAAACAAAACTGCACCACCCCATTCCTCATCAGCTCTCCTCATATTTCCAAGGCCACTGTAAATGGGAAGAAGTCTGTCTGTGTGATTGAAATTCCTTTTGTCACTAGTCTGGTCAGGATGAAACAGACGAACATTCGTGAGTTCTGTTCAAGCAGCTTTATTATGTTCAAACACATCAGGATTGAGGCTTAGTAACTTTAACTTAGATAAACTTATAAACAAATTGACTATCTCTCTCCTACTATCTCATACATGCTCACACTCTGGGTGCACTCTCAAAATGGCACTGAAGCTAGCACGTGCTTGCTGTTCATATGCACGTGCTGTCCTTGGAAATGCTTCTTAAATGTACAACAGGCACACATTCTACATCCCTCCTCTTTGAGAAAGTAGTCATGCATACTGACGACATTGATATACAGTTTGATACAAAATAAGTCTATATATATATATATATATATATATATATATATATATATATATATATATATATATATATACATATACAATCATGTTCAGGTTGCTGTGTATTTCACACTAGGTCTGGAAATGCGACCAAAACATGTGACATAGAATTTAGAATCAGGTCTAGGAACTGGGACTGTCTGTGCTGAATGTTCAATTTTAAGGACATCAGGAACATCTTCAGGAACAGAAGTAGGAGTGAAGATCTGTTCTGCAACAGGAACATTGTCTGGATTGCTCTGAGATCGAGTCTGTATCACAGAAACAATGCTGCAGTATCGGTTCTGATACAGGAAGAAGATGTCTGCGATTTCTCCTGTACTCCACACCCTCAGATTCTATGAAGTAGGATCTTGGCTCAGTACATATATACCTGTTACTTGACCAGTCCGGTCAAAACCTTTTGCCATTTGTATCCTTACTGTCTCCTTCTTTCAATGGACGAAGAAATCTGCACGATTTATCATAGCTGGACTTCTGGAAAGAACGCTTTCTGAATAGTTGGGCTTTGATTTGCTCTGTTATTTTTAGCTTTAGGCCTGAACAAACTGGAACTGATGGGTAAAGTCAATGTTCATCGTGTTTCACTGCTGCAGTCATTACACTTGGGTTATCTGGTTATCCTGCCTTCAGGCAGTACCGCAGTCTGCCAGAGTTCCAAAGTCTTGGTCCTGCGTCGGTTGCTGTTGCCTTCTCCCTGACGTCAGTGCGTCAGGGGTGTATAAGAAGCAGCTGACACCATTTTCTTCTGTCTTTCTTGCCGCGCGGTGCCCGAAGCAAAAGCAGTTCGCAAGTGCTGGTTGGCCGACTCCTGAGATATCCAATTCGATTTTCAGAACTGAAGTCTTCAATAAAGCTAATTACCCCGTTGGGGAAACTTTTTCTTGCCTCAGACCGATGTCAGTAAAAGTTAATAATTGTATTTCTTGTGGGAAGCAAATACCTCATAAGGATTTTCATTCTTACTGTATTCCATGCCTAGGCCCAGATCACGAAGTGACTAGTCGGTTTTGTGCCAGATTTAACAAACGTCGGTTTGATTTTGCACGCCATTACTTTGGCCGAAGGTTTAATTATACCATGCTGTTGGAACAACCGACAGGAATTCACAAAAAATGCAAAGACAAGGATAAGGACAGGCATCCGAGGCCCAAAACTGACATCGAAGCCTCTTCTAGGCCAGTCGCCGGTTCTCAGGCATTTTCGCAGCCCCTGACACCCGCTACCTCAGAGCCACAGGCCGTTACCGACTCCCACGTGGAGGTACCTAGGCCTCTGGATACTCAAGGTGTTGGGCCTACGGAGACTAACCCTTCAGATGGGTCTGGAGCCGCTGAGCAGGCATTGGCTTCTGAGGGTGTTTTCAGACCTTCACAACTTACCGTTGCAACTACAGCCAAGTCTAAAACTACATTAAAGACAAAGAAACAAGTACAGCATTCACCTGGACAGGTCTCCATGCTTAAAAAGCAGATGCTCAAAATGGCCGAAGACTTAATTACTCTGATCAGGGGTTCCCATCCCCCTCCTGATAAAAGGCCTAGGCAGGATACAGACTATGATTCCTCTGACCAGGTTTCTATATATTCTTATTCCTCTTCAGACCAGGGATACTCTTTACCCCCCTATGAGGACTCTGATGCTGAAGAATCAATTCCTTCAGCCTCTCCTCCTGAGGATTATTCTTTTGGGGAAACTTTATATACCATGAGGGAGCATTTCCATTGGGAGGGCCAGGATTACTCATAATCCAAGAAAAGGCTCAGAGACTTAATTTTATTGCCTCAGCACAGGCCCCTTGCTATTCCGCCAGTGTTGGATGTTGTGGATGAAGTGTTCGCTGAATCCAGTTTAAATCCTGATTCTTTACCCCCTGCTCCAGTCAAGCCAGACAGGTACTACAGAGTCCCTGACTCTCACAAATTTCTTTATAAAAACCCTGTTGCAGACCCGGAAACTATTTCCCAGGGTCCCAAACGGGTAAAGGCTTCCACGGCTAAAAATTCAGTTCCCTCTGACAGGGATTCTAGAGCATTAGACAGATGGGGGAAAGAAAGAAAGTTTACACCTCTGCAACTTTAGCAGTGAGGGCTTTAAATTGCCAGTTTCACATGCTTAAATATCAACAATATTTACTGTCTCAGTTAAAACAGAAAATGAGTACAAATGCAGAACAACCTGACTATAAGGAAATGCAGGATTTATTGCATGCAGCTGTACAAGTGGGAAAGCATACTTTGCAATGTGGTTTTGATTGTGTTAAAGCAGAAGAGGTATTAAAGAAAATGGAGGATAAGGCAAAATCTATGCAAACAGTGAAGGATTTCTTACAGGTACAGCCACATCGATTTAGCAGGAATTGGCCTACAAAAAATTGGTCCTTTCCAGTGTCAGACAGGCCACAAAGATGCAGATACAGATGCCCAAGAGGCAGATTTCAGCCCCAAGGCTCTTACAGACCACGATAGTGGGGTGCTTCAACTTCATCCCCAAAAGGAGGGGAAGACCAGTCACAACTTTACAGGAAACCGTCCCAATGACTTCCCCCTTCCAATGCCAAGCTCTTCCCTTTTGGCAGCTCTCTTAGAGGGGAAACTAGCACTTTTTTCACAAAACTGGCAAGCAATGACCCAAGACAAATGGGTTCTGAATATTGTGTCTCAAGGCTACAGGTTCCACTTTCACACTTTACCAAGGCTAAAAGGAATGCCAGACCTCCCACAAAACCAATGGGCAGAGGCACAAAAGCAAATTACAGCCCTCATGGACATGAGAGCTATTCAAAAAGTGCCACAGCAGAACAAGGACAAGGATTTTACTCAAGACTCTTCCTGGTCCCCAGAAAGGACAAAGCCTGGAGACCCATACTAGACCTTTCTACTCTAAATACTTACCTGGATGTTCCGAAATTTAAAATGTTGACACTACAGCAGCTTCTTCCCATGTTGGGCAAGAAAGCTTGGCTTGTTACTTTGGACCTCAAAGAGGCATACCTGCATGTCCCTATCAGACAAAATTGCAGAAGATACCTCAGAGTTATAGCTAGTTCAATGCACTACCAATTCTCTGCACTGCCGTTTGGCTTATCTACTGCGCCCAGGGTCTTCACAAAGTGCCTGGCACCAGTAATTGCATTTTGCAGACTAAAAGGAATTCAAATATATCCATACCTGGATGACTGCCTGATTCAAGCAGAGAGCAAGGACATTCTTCTAAAGCATCTGGCGTTTGTAAAAAGGTTGCTAATTTGCCTAGGGTACACAGTAAACGAAAAGAAGTCAAAACTAGTGCCCTCACGAGATAATATTCCTGGGTGCCAGCTTAAATACAACGGCCCAGATGGCTTATCTCACGCCAGACAAACAAGAACAACTGACTCAGTATTTTCAATTGATGGCAACAAAGTCCCAACTCCCTGCAAGAAATATTCTGCAGGCCTTGGGATTCATGGCATCCTGCATACTACTAATTCCATATGCCAGACTGCATATGAGGAAATTACAATGGTACCTAAAAAGTGTTTGGACTCAACACTCTCACAGCTTGGAAACAGTAATACCACTAATTCCCTACCTACATCAGGAGTTTCGATGGTGGGCACAGGCATGTCACCTTAACAAGGGTCAGCCTTTCACTCTTCCCACAGCCAGGCAGACTTTAACAACAGATGCTTCGGATTATGCCTGGGGAGCACACATGGCAGGAAAATGTATTCAGGGCAAATGGACCACAGACCAAATGCATCTTCACATCAATCAAAAAGAGATATTGGCTGTACAAAATGCTCTAACAGCTTTCAAGGACCTTCTGCATCCTGGACAATTATTAAAGACAGACAACACCACAGTAATATGTGGTACATTAAACAAGCAAGGGGGCACTCATTCTTACCCCTATGCAGACGAGCCATGACCTTGTGGAACACACCTTTAACTTATCAAGTTCATCTGCAAGCACAATTCCTGCCAGGAAAGAAAAATACTCTGGCAGACGACTTAAGCAGAAACATCATGGATCCTCACGAGTGGAAATTAAATCCACAAGTCTTCAGCATGATAATGCAAAAATGGGGGTGCCCGGACATAGATCTTTTTGCCTTCCCACTGAATTGCCAAATACAAAAATTCTGCACAAGGACTTATCACACACAAGCATGGAAAGTGGATGCTCTTTCGTTCAGCTGGAAAAGCCTAAAAGTTTATGCCTTCCCATCTCTGCCTCTCCTTTCAAAGGTACTCCTAAAAGCCAGACAAGAAAAACCACAGATGATTCTGATTGCTCCAGACTGGCCACACCAGCAGTGGTATCCAATCTTAAAGAACTTAGCTCAAGGCCCACTTTGGATTTTGCCTCAAATTCCACACCTACTGACTCAACAAAACAATCAGATCCTGCACAGTCAACTCAGACCCTTAAACCTGGCTGCATGGCAGATTCATTAGCCAAACAGACAACACCTCTCTCTAAAGCTGTTATGGATGTCATTTTGGAGGCCAGGAGGCCTAGCACCAGGAAATCTTATTCAGAAAAGTGGAAGAGATTCTGTCAAAGCCTTGACCCTCTTGTCCCTAACATTCCTTATACTATAATGTTTAACTGAGATGCTGGACAAAGGACTATCCTTCTCATTCATTAAGATCCACGCCTCTGCCATCTCGGCTCATTACAACATAGATCCTCCTAATTTCTCTCATCCATTGCTAAAGCAGTACCTCAGGCGGGCTAAAAACATAAGACCGCCCCGGAGAGCATCAACACCTACTTGGGACCTCAATTTTGTCTTGGAAAAGCTCACTTTACCTCCTTTTGAGCCAGCCAGTTCAGCAGAATTAAAATATGTATCATGGAAAACTGCTCTGCTCCTGGCAATAACCTCAGCATGAAGACTCTCAGAACTACAGGCACTAATGGCGGTGGAGCCTTTCATCATTTTTCACCAAGACAGGGTTTCTTTAAGAACAAACCCTTCTTTTATGCCTAAGGTGGTATCCAGTGTGGCTCTTAACCAAACTATTCACTTGCCAAGTTTTTATCCAAATCCCCAGAATAAAGGGGAGAGACTTCTACACTCCTTGGACATACACAGGCAATTACGTGGACAAAACAAAAGCTTTCAGAAAAACTGAACAATTGCTTGTATCGTATGCTGCAAGATCACAGGGAAAGGCTATTTCAAAGCAGACCATTTCAAAGTGGATAGGACATTGTATCCGGTTCTGCTGCACACAGCATGGGAAACCTGTACTATCTAACATTAGACCATATTCCACCAGGGCAACTGCCTACCTTAGAGGAGTACCTACCAAAGACATTTTGGAAGCTGCAACTTGGAGTTCTGTGCACACCTTTACCAAGCATTACCAGTTGCCTCTTTATTCTAGATCCAGAGCTGGCTTTGCCACTGCAGTGCCACATAGCCACACCAAATCCTCTATAGAACCAGCCACCCTGACTCTGCTTTGGGATTCAACCCAAGTGTAATGACTGCAGAAGTGAAACACGATGAACATAGTACAGTTTTGTACCTACCATAAATGTAGATGTTCGAGTGTCTTCATTGCTGCAGTCCTGGTTACCCACCCGCCATCCCCTCTTTCTTAGCTGGGTCTCATCTATACCTTTCTACACTATACTACCTATGTGGTGTATTTGCTGGTTACTGAAGGTTTTGTTTTTACCTTATTGTATGTTTTGTAAGCAATATGTATTGCCTATCTTTTTGGGGGCACCTGACATCTGGGGCAAGAAAAACTGAAGAAAATGGCGTCGGCTGCTTCTTATATACCCCTGACGCACTGACGTCAGGGAGGAGGCGATAGCAACCGACGCCGGACCAAGACTTTGGTACTTTCTGGTTTGCCTAGGTAAAAGTCTCTGTGTAGGCGAGCCAAGTATATTGTCACGGGGTATGTTTTTGAGATTGAGTAAATTCAACAAGACATCAGTATTGTTACACTTTGATTTTCTAGTAATTGCTTTGTACTCTGTACTGCACGTTCAGCTAATCCATTTGACTGTGGGTATTCAGGACATCTAGTCACATGTACCAAATCCCATTCTTTTGCAAATTTCTGAAACCACTGACTGGTAAATTGGGTACCATTGTCAGATATAAGCTTTTGTGGACTTCCATGGACTGAAAAATGACATTTCAACTTGGTAGTAACAACAGTAGACGTTGGGTTAGGTAGTAGATCGATCTCAAACCAGTTTGAATAAGAGTCAGCACTAAGTAATGCTGATTGTTCCACTCTAATATGTCAGTGGCTACTGTTGACCAAGGTAGTTCAGGAACTTGACTTAGCTGAAGTGGTTCTCTTTGCAAGTGTTGTTTAGTACTATTGCATACGGAACAAGAAGAAAGTACTTTGTCAGTGTCTTTTGCTAGAGAAGGCCAAAATACTAGTTCTCTCATCCTTCTTTTGGTAGATTTGGAACCTGGGTGACCACGATGCAAAATTTGGATATATTCATATTGTGAGGAAGTAGGAACAACAATTTTAGTTCCTTTGAAAATAAGGTCATCTTCAATCAACATCTCATCTCTGTGAGGAAAATAAGGTTGCACTTCAGATGGTACACTGGATTTCTTTGACAGCCATCCTACATGGTTGTAGTGGTTGAGCTTTTGCAAAACAGGATCAGTTTTTGTATGATCTCTCAGCTCATCAGGTCTTGTGGTGCTAAAATTACACACTTACATGACATCATAGGTAAAATTCTTTGCGTGAAGCTGTTATTAGCCAGATAAAGAAGTTTGCCTGTTGTATAGACCAATTTGAAGTTGTACTTTGCAATTTGAGCATCATTCTTTGCAATCTTGCTGGAGTGGAATGCATAGGCTTCTTTAAAACAGTAACTAGAGGTTGATGATCAGTTTCAATCTAAATAGTACAACCATAAATATAATCATGACACTTCAAACATGCAAATACTATTGCTAAAAGTTCTTTGTCAATGTGAGCATGTTGCATCTCAGTGTGGTTCAGAGTTCTAGATGCATAGACTACTGGTCTTCCCTCTTGAAGAATAACTGTGCCAAGACCAAATTTTGAAGCATCACAAGAAAGAATGACTAGTTTATTGACATCATAGTATCTCAAGCTAGGTGGAGTGGCAATTTTCTGCTTAAGGTCTTCAAAAGTTCCTCACCAAAAGGATAAAGGGACTCCAAAATCTGTCATATGCTGCCAGATTGAAGAAACTCCAGCTCTATTCAGTCGCATACCGTCTGCTCAGAGGTGACATGTGCCTGACATACAAGGCCATGTCCAACCCGGAATTAATGGACATGCTCCACCTCAAAAAATCCAAATCCACCAAAACCACTAGAGCAAGCGACTTAAACCTTAGCACGGATATAAATAGGACGTGCTGGAGGGATAGATTTATCACTCAGAGACTCCCTATGCTGTGGAATAAAATCCCGGTCCATGTGAGGCAGAGCACCTCGCTGACTCTGTTCAAGAGAAATCTAGACCTGTGGATGGGAGATCGTAGGTTTACCCCGGGAATCATCTCTGGGTCACTGCTGGACAGAGGCACAACAAACTAATGGGCACAGTATTTTTTCATATAAGGGGTGGCGTAAGCCACAATAATTTGGGCTAGGCTTATAAATGCCTTAGGGCAGATAGCCTAGTATAAACCTATGAACCTATAAATGCTCTCTGGTGCAGTGCTGTTCTAGCCAAGACCATGCAACATTTTTGTACATAAGCTCTCTCAAAGGCGCTGTCAACTCACTGTCTGGTATAAACTTGCCCAAATAGTTGACCATACTAAGAAAACGTTGTAGAGCATGAACATAACCCGGTGCTGGCATCTCAAGAATGACTGCTTGCTTAGATGGAGCTGGTCATAAGCCAGCTCTAGTAAATAAATGACCTATATATGTAACTTCTGGTAGTCTGAATTTCCACTTCAGAGGATTGAGCTTTAAGTTCACTTCACGTGCTCTGTCCAGAACTTTCCTGAGGTTTCTTTCATGCTCTGCTTCACCATTGCTTCTGACCGATAAATCATCTACTATTATGGCACAGGGATGACTTGAAACAATTTGCTGTATTGCTATTGAAAGACATCACTTGTAGAATTTATTCCAAATGTTATCCTGATGAATCTATGTCATCCAAATGGGGTAGTCAGTGTAGTCAGTAGATTTGCGATCAAGCATCACTTGCCAAAATGAACTCTCTGCATCCAAGACTTAACAGTGGCATTTGGTGCTAGGGCTGCAACTTCCTTGACTGTTCGCATAGGATGATGAGGTTTCTAATGCTTTGTTCAAATCTCTCAAGTCAATGCAGATTCTGATTTAGTCTTAGCCTTTTTTGTGACTGGCTACCATGGACGTTACCCATTTAGTATGTTCTGTAACTGAACAAATTACACCTTTGTTGCACCATCTTATCCAACTGAGCTTTGATTTTGCTCTGCATAGCTATTGGAACACTTCTGGCTGGTTTGACCACTGGACTGACCTATGGATCTAACTTCATAGACTAAACAACTGGAAACTTGCCTGGTTTGTCCTCAAAAACATCAGCATATTCTGAGCAAATAGTATCACTGAAGCTGGAACTGGGACTTGTGCTTATATGATGGACTTCTTTAGTAAAGGAAAGCAGATTAATTCTCAGACTGTCTCTGAGACCCAGTAATGACTGTAGAGGTCTTCGGACTACATAGAATAATAACTTATAACAGTTCCCAGCCAAATAACATGAAAGCACTATTGAGCCATTGGTTTGAATTTCTTCACCTCCGTAAGCAACAAATTTCGCTCAACTGGCCACATTAAGTTGCTCACCAGATCTCACTGCAGTAAATGTTTCTGCTGACATAACATTACACTTTGAACCAGTGTCTACTTTGAGCTGTGTGGGTTTACCATGAATCAAGACCGTACAAGACACTTCATTCTTTGCCAATAAATCTACTGCATTAATATTTTCACTGACCACTGATATATTTATATAGAAAGTAGACTTGCCGCTTTCTATAATCAACTTGCTTTTCTAAGTGACATTTCTTTGTAACTGAGTAAGGTTTACTTGGTTTGCAAAACTTTTGAAAATGGTTCCATTTTTTTACACTTGTAGCATTGCTGGCCAAATGCTAAGCATTTTTCTCTTTTCGACTCATGGCTGGCACCACAATTGCAACAGTTAACAATAAAGCTTGATTTGGGTTTTGCTGATTCACCCTTGTACTGCACTGAGCATGATCCTTTAACTGAATTAGTCTTGGAACTTGCTGGAAGACTACGAGTTTTTCTTGCCACGCCTGCAGGGGTTGCAGCTGCAATGTGCTTAGGCCTGTTTCTGCTTGCCACATACACGCTGTCTTCATTTCCTCTGGGGCCTGCTGAAACCATGCCGTTATCACTTGCAAGCATACTTGTGCCCTTTTGCAACTTCATGGATATGACAAATCTCAGTAGCTTTACTCAGCATTAAATTGCTGTCATGAAGGAAAAATCTTTCTCACGACACCACTATTAATACCACACACAAGCCTGTCCTTCTTTCAACTCCTCTCTTAAATCACCAAACAAGCAGGTTTTAGCTTTGTTTCTCAGATCAGTAATATAAACTGCAAAGGTTTCTCCTGGTTTTTGATCTCTTGTGTAAAAGAATGCCTCCCTAATATAACATTTGTCTAGGGGTACACATTTTTCTGAATTTGTGTTTCAAACACTCTGGATCTTGGTTTTCCCCCTCTCCTTCATATACTGCTGGTGCATACACAAATGAACGCTGTTTTTCAGTGGCCTCTGACCCAGCTAGGTTTAGCAAAATGAATCTCCTGGTGCGTGCATCTTTATCAGAATAAGCTGCTTGTATGAAAATATCTTACTCTTGCTCAAATATTCTCCAATTCTTTGCAATATTCTGATCAAATACAAGTGGTGATGGTTTTCAAAATCCATCTGCCATGCCAACAAATTCTAGTAAAACACAGTGCAACCCAAGTCCACTTTTTTAACTATACAAACATGCACACATATACGTATGCCAGACATTTAGGCCAGTACTTGTAACTATGCCCAGTAACACAGTAAGCCTCTAAATAACTGAATTTTGCGAAATACTTTTGCAAAATAAGTCTCCATGGCACAAGAACACTTTTGAAGTTACTGTACTTCGAGAAATCACATCTTATCAGTGTAAGAAACATTCCAAAATAACTGCACTATGCGAATAAACTGGACAGTAGAAGAAGTTCAGAGTACGAAACATTTTGAAGTAACTGCACTTTGCAAATAAACAGTACACAGCACACTGAAACACTTCCAAAATGGCAACTCTGTACAGTGCAAGAAACACTGTAATGGCGGCCCTTTGTGGATAGACACACCCAGCACAAGCAACTTTTTGAAATGGCTGTATTTTGACTGCACATCACAAAATAGTTGCACTTTGCACACAACAAACTCTTTGGAATAAATGCCCAGTAATAAACATACACTGTAAGCACTTTTACACACTTTGCAATACTTCGAATAACTCTAGTTATGCTATTCAGGGTTTCAATTGATGCGAAGTAGTATTTTATGCCAAAACACTGTAATTTGCCAAAAAACATGCAGTCACCTTGCTTTATTTATGCTTAAAGTGCCCTTTCTGCCCTTCATTATATTCGTTTTGCCCATTTAATCTCTTTTCTTGTGTTTGTTTTACTCTAAACTTGCTCATTTTGCTTTAAAGATGTTCGTTTTGCAATTCCGAGGTGACTCTGAATCTCCTATGTGCTTTTCTGATAATCGTCTCATCAGATATCAGAAACTGAAGCATTTCATTTAATTAAACTTTTTTATGCTTTTTGTTTGTTTATTAAATGTTTCTGTGCTATTTGCATAATAATGCATTCTGTGCCCTTGTAATGCTCCATTTTATCTTTTTTAATAAAATAATCATTGGTGCAAGTTGTCATTACCTTTACCTTGTTTTTGGCACCTTTTTTGCTCTCAGTTTTCTTAGTTTACCTTCACTGTTAACTCTGCATCTTGTAACTCTGAAAAGCAGTCTCTGGAATCTCGATTCTACCACCATGTCGTTCATCTGGTCAGAATGAAACAGACGAACATTCATGGGTTCTGTTCCAGCAGCTTTATTATGTACAAACACATCAGGATTGAAGCTTGGTAACTTGGATAAACTTATAAACAAGCTGACTCTCTCTCTCATACATGCTCACACTCCTGACTGCACTCTCAAAATGGCACTGAAGCTAGCCCATGCTTGCGATTTTATATGCACGCGCTGTCCTTGGAAATGCTTCTTAAAGGTACAACACATATACATATTCTAAACTTTTCTTGTCCTTAACCTCAAGCGGACATGCATTTCTGAACCACTGGCCATAAAAATAACCCTATTCCTCCTGTGGCTCCTGTAAACACCTTGAACGAGTTGTTGGATGTCTTAGGCTAACAAAAGTCCGATGAGAGTGTTTGCCTTTGTGGAAAGAGATGCAGAGTCCAGAGCAATGGCTGTGGAAGAGACTCAACTGTAATGAATAAAATCCTTTGCAATGGAGAAGGATCCTGCCAGAGGAATCCAGAGAGATACCAATAGAGGTAGAGACTGCTTCTGAGCAGTATAAGACTGGGTTGAAGATATCTTGTTCACATTTAATTTAACCAAAATACTTTTTTGCTTAGAAATCTTGCCTGATTTTTTTCTTGTTTATAGCAAACTGATTGGTAGTCTGGCATTTTAGCCTCAGTTATTAAATGTCAATTTCCTGAGATCACAGAGTGAGTACAATATCCTCAATGAGTGAGAGAGTCATATGGTAGGCTGGAAATTTGTTTATACACCTGTGTGGGAATCTATATGCCAGGGTAAATGTCATATAGAAGTTAGTACAGGGCAACATGCATGCAGTAAAGGGCAAAATGGATTTTTCTGGTAGATAAATCAATGGCTACCCCAAGGACACTGTAATTTTTAATATCGTCTTCCCAGGACTAGGGCCTCAATCTGTATGTTACCACCTTCAAGCAGTATACCTACCAGAACAGATGGGATTGAGCTGTGTCAGAACAAAATGTAGGAATATATTTATTTATTTTTAAACATCTTTATTAAATTATCATTTAAGACCTGCATAAACATGCATTAACAGAAAAGAAGTGTTAACATTTTTCAATTTATATACATTATACATCACATATATATTTTTTTCCATCTTTCTTTGACATTCAGTCCAGTATTTCATAAATTGTCGAATTCCTGCCTTCCCTTAAACGTCACTCTTCCTCCTCTGCATGAATTGTTCCTACAATTTCCATTTTTCTATGTAATCTGCTCCTTACCTTTTCTAAAGATTCCTCTTCCAGTTTATTTCTTGTTTGATATTCAGTACTTAAAATATATTTTCTGAAGACTTTCTTGAGGAGTCATTATACATCACCATTATCTCCTCATATCTTAACTGTTAGTTGTTGAGCCTCCTCTACCTCTAACATTGGCATAATTAAGTCTTCCATAAAAATTTTCATTTGTGCTCTTTCTTGATTTCCATATTTCCCTGTTGTTTTTTTTTAATTTTCATAAAATTTCTAAAATATCTCTAATACCTCTACATGATCTATGATTATTTTATTGTTCTATGCTCCCTAAGTTTGGCAACAACCTTTTCTACTCTGTGTTGCCTAAGTCATTGTGCTAAAAATTTGTGCTCTGTAGTTAAAAAATAGTTGCTTACTAGCAATCTAAACTTGTGCATGTTATCCATACTCCCTTATTTTCCCTTTAGCACTCTACATTGATGCCTTCTCTTGTTCTCTGAGATTCCCCATATTCTGCATTTTTAATCTTTGTCAGCCCCTCTAAGTAATTCTTATTACTTTTTAAATGTATCTCTCTCTTTTATTTCTACCTTATTTTTAAACCCTATGTTCATTATCCCACTTACTAGCTGTAACTTCTGTCTTCCCTAATAAATATCAAATAATTTCCACAGCCTATTCCTTAAATTCCTCTCTTTTAACAGGTAGGTGGGAAAGTGCCAATGTTTCATTTTTACTTCATTACATTGCACTTTTATTGTAGTTTTTATTGGTGCATTATCTGAAATATTTATTGGATCTGTGTTGAAGCTTTGAATTAAATGCACATGTTCCTGTGAAATATAATTTCTATTTACTCTAGCCCAGTTATTGTAACATGGGGAATAATTTGTAAATTATGTCCAATTTCCTATTACTGAATTCACATTCTCTGTACCAAATATTTTCATAAATTTCTTTAGAAATCTAACCTGTTTTGTTATATTTTCCCTTCTAGGTTCTCCGAATGTATCATCAATATTGCAAATAAAGTTCCAGTTCCCCACCTACAAGTAATATTCCCTAATGAAAGCTGATCATTTCTTCCAAAATATTCTTACGCTCCTTAATAGCAGTATCCGATGTTGTCTTTTTTCATCGTACTCAACCTTTGAGTTATTAGGTCTGACCTGGATTTGACCTCGGTGCCTTTAGAAGCTGTGGATTCTGGGCTCTAGCTCCTCACCTACCCATCATCTTTCTCTTTCAGTAGATACCTCAGATCTCGTTTGCCACCTAATGTAGAAGGTTGTGTTTTCGAGGGTTCTGATTTTAACAATTAGATAAGTATTTTTCTCCTTGTTGGTTTCTTGTTTTTGGAAAGTTATATCCGTACTTTTTCACTCCCTACAGTGGATATAAAAAGTTTACATACCCCTGTTAAAATTCCAGGTTTTTGTAATATAAAAAAATGAGACCACAATAAATCATTTCAAAACCTTTCCCACTTTTAATTTCACCTATAACCTGTACAATTCAATTGAAAAACAAATCTGTTAGGGGAAAAAAAGTATAAAAAAAATAAACATACAATACACTGGTTGCACAAGTGTGCACATCCTTAAACTAATACTTTGTTGTGTGTGCATACCCTTAAACTAATACTTTGTTGAAGCACCTTTTGATTTAATTACAGCATTCAGTCTTCTTGGGTAGGAGTCTATCGGCATGGCACATCTTGACTTGGCAATATTTGCCCACTTTTCCTTGCAAAAGCGCTCCAAATCTGTCAGATTGTGAGGGCATCTCTTGTGCACAGCCCCCTTCAGGTCACCACGCAGATTTTCTATTGGATTTAGGGCTCTGGCTGGGCCATTCCAAAATTTTAATTTTTTTCTGGTGAAGCCATTCTTTTGTTGATTTGGATGTATGCTTGGGGTCATTGTTGTGTTGAAAGGTGAAAATTCCTCTTCATCTTCAGCTTTCTAGCAGACACCTGAAGGTTTTGGGCCAAAAGTGACTGGTGTTTGGAACTGTTCATCATTCCCTCCACCTTGACTAAAGACCCTAGTTCCAGCTGAAGAAAAGCAACCCCAAAGCCTGATACTGCCACCACCATGATTCACTGTGGGGATGGTGTTCTTTTGGTGAAGTGAAGTGTTGTTTTTGCTCCAGACGTACCTTTTGGAATTGTGGCCAAAAAGTTAAACTTTGGTCTCATCAGACCATGACACATTTTTCCACATGCTTTTGGGAGACTTGATATATTATGCAAATTTTAGCCGGGCCTGGATATTTTTCTGTGTAAGAAAAGGCTTCCGTCTTGCAACCTTACCCCATAGTCCAGACTTATGGAGAATACAGGAGATTGTTGTCACATGTAGTACACAACCTGTACTTGCCAGAAATTCCTGCAGCTCCTTCAGTGTTGCTGTAGGTCTGTAAACAGAAAGAGCATTTGAAAGGAAAGTACAAACTTGAGAAGAAGTTAGACAAATCAAGAAAGTAGTCTCTCCTCCCATCAGAACCTTTGGATCTGGCACCAAAATTCTCATCCATTGGATCCACCTCCCCCTTGGATCTAATCTCCTATGTATCCTCCTTGTTTTTCAGTGAAACTGGGGAGTTCTCTGCTCCTTCCTCCCTTTCTTCAAGAGAGGTGTTTATCCAAACCAGCATCAGTGGCATCAACTTCCAGATCCGATTGGTTATCGAAGAGCCTTACTGAAGCAGACAGGATGATGTAGATATTCCCTTCATATGCAGATTCACCTAGGGTTTCTCCTGGCTGCATCTACAGTGGACATTCTGAGAATGGCTACAACTACAACTTTACTAATTTCTCTTAATTCCCTACGATCAGAGGCCAGTGGATCCAAGCCTTTAGGGAGCACCCATGTCTGAGCAGACTTTCATGTTCCTCTCCATCTGTACCCTTTACTCTCATGACTGATTCTATGTATCAGGAAGAGTCTCAAAGCTGAAGCTTTGGTGTTAGGGCTTGAAGCATGGAGTCTGTACCAAAACTCTTGGAATGGTATTTCTCACTAGTTGCCTTTGAACTAGATGTCTCAGTTCCAATATCTGTTTTCGGTCCAGGGAGAGTCTGTTTGGAGAAGGCTGTTCATCTTGTCATGATGGGGCAGGAGTCTCTTCAGGCTTAATCTCTGTCTCAGCATTTGAGGCTTTTGAAAAGGATCTGCTAGACCAAGAGAAGAGGTGATTTCCATGTACTCTGCTCCATCCCACTCTCTTTTGGATATTGTGTATGACTCCACACTTCTTCATCAACAGAGGCAGTCCGCTTCCTTTTGTCTGGAGGCTGCTCACCACATGAGCTCCAAGTCTGACTTTGACCCACCTCTGGAAGTCCATTTGAGGCAGATTCATAAGAAACCGACACATAAGAGGATCTGTTTAGATTCCTCTCTGGAATTGGTCACTGAAAACAGAATTTGGATGATTTGAATGGGTCCCCAAGATTCCCTCTGGAGGATGCCATGTTTGTTGACATCTTGAAACTGATGACGCAGAGAGTGGGTTGTTCCACCAATAACCTCCCCTTAAGAGTCTGTGTTCCTCTAGGCTTTTGGAGCTGGTATGTCTACCTCCTGGGTGGTACTGTCTGCTAATGCACTCATAGTCCTCGTAGCTCAGTGGGTTTGGAAAGGTCCTGACATAGAGGAACCAACGTCTAAAAAGCTGGACAAAATTTTGGTTGCAACTAAAGATGGAGCACACTGGAGCAAGGGTCCTCCAGTAGATGCTGTGGCAGCAGCCACTAAAGAAGAGCTCTCTGAGGAGAGTACATCAAGTTAATCTGCTTAATAGGGAATGTAGAGTGCTGGACAGGTATGGGGAAATGGACATATCCTTCAGCAACTTTCAAATTTAGAGCCTGAACTACCTGGCCCACATAATGCATTTCCACCTGACAAAGGAACTCACCAAGTCCCTCTCTGGTAGCCTATTCTCGGACATTCAAAAAACACTGGAGTCCCAGCTGGCTACCGTACAATCATTGTTCAACATATCTATGCATCTGCTTTCTAATGTAGCCGATGGCATGGCTAGAGTCTCGGGTACTGGTATAACCATCCACCAGCATACCTTGACGCGATTATGTGACTTTGTGGAAGACTTCAAGATGTCCTTCCTTAATACTGTCTTTGATGACTTCACAGTCGTTGGGCCAAAAAGTTAAGCAAACACTCACCAGCAGTGAGCAGGATGATAAGACCGTTACTGCCACTGGAATCTGCTTCTCCACCCCCTCAGAGAGCCTTCTGCAGGAATCGGAGAGGTGATGAGAAAAATGTGGTTTGAAAAATCTTAAGGGTTTAACCAGGATGCTTCTGCAGGCAAGCCCTCCCTCTTGAGGCAGAATGGCAACTGTTTCAATGGACATCTCCCTAGAGGAAATGGTGGATCACACAAGCAAAGGTTTCACAGTCCCATTTCCGAGAAATCCTTTCAGTGCTCCTGAAGAGGTTGCCTGACTGCTACACTCTGGAGGCAGTTGGGGGCACTTGTCTCTGGCCCCCTCAAGCCTTGCAGGCCATCACATCAGATACTTGGGTGCTACTGATTATCAGCAGAGGCTGTGTAATTCTTTGTTTCCCCTCCTTTTAAAGAAGAAAAGTATTTCCAATAAGCAACCCCATCAGAAAGAATCCACAACAGCACAAGTCTTAAAGCTGTTAGAAAAAAAATCATCTAACAGGTTCCCCAGACCAGTTAGAATCCAGAATCTATTCTAGGGTCTGTTTAGTTCAGAAAAAAATAGATGACCGAAGGCCAAATTTGGACCTCTGTCATCTCTGTCAGTTTATAATAAAAGAAAAAGTTCTAGATGGTCGTGGTTCAGTCTGTTCTACCTTTGTTGACAAAAGATGATTAGATGTGCATGAGAGATCTCCAGGACACCTGCTACCATATCAAAACCTCAAGATAATCAAGGAGATTTCTCCATTTCCTTCTGGGAGCCAATCATTTCCAATTCAGGGCACTGTCCTTTGGTCTCACCACAGCCCTCTGGATGCTCAGAGAATATAAGTAAAATTATAGCCACTTTTCTGTCTTCTGACGAACCACTTGGCCACCATGATGAACTTTGCCCTTTTCTCCACTATAGTGCAATCTCTGAGTTGGTATATTTAGGTAGGAGGGGGATGTTTGAGCACATTCTCCCACTTGGGTGAGTTTGATTTGCTTTGGTTTGTTGTTGAAATGTTGCTGGAGAAGTGGTTCATTTCCCGACGTTATTTTACAGTTATCTGGGTGTTCATGAAACTACATCTTCTGCAACTTTGTCTTGTCATTATGAAGTTTGACTAAGTGGGATTTTGTCTTGTTATTATGAAGTTTGACGAAGTGGGATTTTGGTAAGTAGAAGTAGATCCACACACACGTATATGTTTTCCACTCAGTCCAGATCTTCAGCAAGGGTATTTCTCGGGATACTAGAATTCATGGCATCTAAATTCTCATGATTTCTTGAGCCAGATTCCACATGAGAATGATTTAATGGTACCTACAATCATATGATCCCAACATCAGCTTCCCATGACATTTCAGATTCCAGTTTTGGTAGAGAGGACAGTTTTATCAGAATTAAAGTCTCTCATTCTCCCTCCCAGCTTCAACACAGTCTGTTAAAATAGAAGTCTCAGACTTTGCTTGGGAGGTAAAATTGCAGAGTCTTTGGAATGAAAGAGACCAAAAGACAAACTTAAGATATTTTGGCAGTTGTGGAAGCTCTCAACTTTCTAAATCATTTGTAGTCCCCAGGGCTGCTACAAGTGATTAGAGACAGCATCACAATGATGTGATGCATATAACAGGGGGGGGGGGGGTGGTGTTCCATATCTTACCCTCTGTGCATGTTAGTGATTGTAGTCTGTGATATAGCAGTTCAGCACAATCTCACTGTATAAGCATTATATATTCCATTAGAACAAAACATATTGTGAACAACTAGGATAGACCCTCATGAAAGAAAATGGAATCAGGGGCTTACTGTTAGGAATATCTGAGATGGATTTTTGGGTACTTTTCCATTTAATGAGGCAGCAGGCAAAATGTGCAGTTGATGTGAAGTCACTGGTGCTTCCTTTTTTATCATTATCTTTCTAAGTGAATTTGAGCAATATTTAAAAATTACCCTTGATTTGGCATACTTGTCCCTCGTCTGCCTCCTTCGAATGCTACCTTTGAAATATAAATATTTGTCATGGGAGGTACAAACACAATGAAATAAACTACGTACACCTTTCCCGATCATGCAACATCAGAATAGGAGATGTTCAACCTAGCTGCACCCTTACTACTAGGATGACTGGGCAGCAGGCAAACAGAAATGTGGACGTGAAGTATATACGGACAACTACTGCAAATGTTATCCCAACTACTTGTACACATTTCAAATGATGTTCCTCTTTTTCCAAGTCTTTCTCCCCATTCTCACTTCAGAGTTTCAACACTTGTCCGTTTTTGGCTTCATGCTTTGTCCTTTGTCCCCATTGTCTGTGCGTTTCAGTAGACAGGTATAGCTCAGACCATCACAGTTCTTAACATACTGATCCTTCAAAATCAGCAGATGCTCGGAAAGAGGAGCACTTCCTTATTTATTTATTCACAATATAACATCTGTGAGTGACACCGTTTTTAGGAACTAACACTTTCTCTGTAATTGGCGTTGACTTGTCATGAAATGACTGACAGTACGACACAAAAGGCAAAATGAAAACCAGAGGACGACAGCAAAATAATCATGACTGACTTTGCATGATAAATCCTTCGTAGTGTGAGAAGCAAGACAAAATTAAAATAAGAACACACCGGCGCAACAGGCATTACTGAGATCTGACAAAATCAGTATGATTGTGCCAAGGAAGACAAAAGTAAAAGCAGCCCCAAACCAGCAGCTGTGAGTTCAGATGAACCAGTAAATTCCATGGAAGAAGCAGTGCAACTGTGACAACAAAGCTAATTATTAAAAGCAGGACACAACAATTAAAGTAGTAGTACTGATATGTTCCAAAAGGAGTACTGGTGTGAGGATGAACACAAACTTAAAAAGCATGAAAAAATAAGCAGCAAGTAACTTGACATCAACCACACCTTTTTGCCTGCTGCCCTGTTAACTGAAAAGTACCGATTTTTGCCTCCATTCACAACATGCTGCAGGATTCCATGAAAGCAGGCCTAGAAAACAGATGCATTTTCATTTGGAGGGGAAGGTTCCTGTATGCCTTTCCATTAATATCCAGGGGTCATTCTGAAGATTCAGAAGGATTCCTAAAGTTCATTTTGGTGACTTCCTTCTAGCGCAGGCAACAGTGGTTCTCTCTCCTTTTGGAGATGGCCAAGACAAATTAACACAATCTTCCTCACAGACTGGACCTACTCACACAAGAGAGGGGTCATTTGATGCACCCTTTCTTGAAACAACTTGAAGTAAATGCCTAGATGATGGAATCTTAATATCTTTAAGGCACCTATTTTCTGATGACATGCAGCAAGTATTAAAGGAGGCAGAGAAACCTGCTACTATGACATTATATATTAGTAACAAAGGTTTTCTAGTTGGTATCAAAATAAGGACCCGGGACGCTTTTAAGGCTAGTATTTATCTGTTTCTATAGTATTTGTATGAGCTGTTATCCTCTGTTTTTTATTGCTCTTCTATCAAGGTTAATCTGCCTGCCATTTCAACATGTCTGCCTGCCATTTCTACATGTCTGCCCGTGGTTTCCCTCTTCTTTCAGTGAATTATGTCAGTGTTTTTGAAAGAGGTTCTGCATACATTTCCACCTAGAAAATAGGTAGCTCCTTGAGATCTTAATTATGTTGTAGAAAAAGTAATTCTCACTCCATTTGAACCAGCTTATCTGGCTGATTTGAGGTTGGTTTTTAACATGAAAAATAGACTTACTGATTGCTCTGACCTGCAAGAACAGTGTCTGAATTTTGAGCTCTCATGGTGGACCAGTTGCATCTCATTTTCCCACAAAAATAAGGTTTCTTTGAGAACTAATCCCTCTTTTTATTCCTAAAGTGATATCCAACTTAACTTTGAACTAAGCTCTCCATCTCACTGTCTTCTTTCCAGAACCTACAAGTGAGGGAGAGAGGGATTTCCTACTCTGGTTGTCCACGGACAACATATGTTTTATCTTGACAGAGCTAAAGCCTTCAAAAATTCTAATCAGTTACTCATTTTTGTGAAGGTAAGAAAAAAGGACAACCTGTGTCAAATCACACTTTTCCAAATAGTTGTCCCATGCTATCTCTTTGTTTAGACCATAAGAAGTCCATTCCATGCGGGATGTTCAACTCCTGAGAGACTTGCTTGGCTACAAACATCTGCATTATTGTGCGTTTCTGAACAGTGTGCTGTGTGTCTCTCTGCCGTTAGTTCCCCACCGTCCTTCCCTGTTCCTGTGTTGGTATTAGTGTTGGTGGCTCTGGACTTGGCCGCCCCTCCTGTAAGTCTGTATTGGAACACTCCTCCTGGGTCCATCTCATTTGCTCACATAACCGATTACAGTGAGGTCATATTCTGAGTCTAGTGTTCACCCTACTTAATACAGAGAGAAGATTTGAGAAGGCTAGCCCACTTAGGTTCGTTCTTCCTTCCTCTCTCCTTGCACTTAAAATAAAAACATTTGAACTTTATTCATCTGCTTTCACTGTATTTGTGTTTCTTCCTACTTTGTTTTGCTTTTCTTAAAATTACTCAATTTTATTTATTCTGCTGTATTTATTACTGCTTGGCAGTAGCCTGATTAAGTTATAACTGTTATTCTAAGTCTTTTGGTTTAAGCACTTGGGCTTCATACAGGCTGTTTTACATTAAGAAGGTTTGTGGTCTGCACTGTTGTGGCATCCTTCTAAGCTGGGAATTGCTGATTGAAGGCCCAGTGTCTGCTATTCTAAAAGTGTATTAGTTCTGGTTTAAGCACTTGGGTTTCAGGCCAGTTATTCTAGATTAAGAAGATTTGTGGTCTGCACTCTTTTTGGAGGAGAGGCTGGATTCTGCCCTTCTGAGCTGGGAATTTCTGTTCACAGGCTTATTGTATCTGCTTATTTGAACTGTTTCTTTCTGAAATTGGTGCGCCTTGTTGCTGTAGCATAGAGCAGATTCAGGCCTGCTGAATCTAGCTTTGTTTGTATAACTTGAGCACTGATTCAGGCCATCTTTTTTTGGAGAAGGTTCCCCTGCACCCTGGTAGCAGGAGTGTGCAGTTAGAACTTGTCTGAAGACTGCTGGAACAGGGCTCAGTTTTGAGCGTTTTTTCTGGTTAATTGGGTAACTTGTTTAAATCAGTTTGTTCATTTTCTATTTTATATATATATATATATATATATATATATATATATATATATATATATATATATATATAATGCACTTTATTCATCTGCTTTTACTTATTGTGTTTCTTCCTGCTTTATTACAAGGGGCATTTACAACTCTGATCTGCGATATATAACAATAAGTATCCTTTTCTGTGCATTTAAAGTTTTTTTTTGAGTGTATCTGCTTTATTTTCTGGAAGAAAAAAAAAAAAAAAATATATATATATATATATATATATATATATATATATATATATATATATATATATATACTTGTTTCCCGCCTTTCTAAGCTAGTATAGTCCAATTTTCAGATTAGTGCTGAATTCAGGGCTGTGTTACAAATCTCTGTGTTTGCCCTGTGAGAGAGGGGAGCTCTGAGCAGCCTATCTGTCCCTGGAGGAGTGGTTTCAGCCCAGAAATTAGTAGTTTATTGGCCATTTTGGGCTAATTTCTCTTTCATTTCCCTGCTATAAATACCGTATTTGCCCGGTTTTGAGCACTGGGTTAGCTAGGGTAAAACTATTCCCAGCTCCACAAAGTCTCCTCTTCAATTTTTCCCTTGGAACTAGACAAATTTTCAACTTAAGCACTCAAGCCATTCATTTCTCAGCCTGGCACTTGCTCAAAACGTATAGCAAGCACTTAGAAACCCTAGCACTAGACTCTCCTGTACTGCACAGAAAGACAAGGCTCACTATTCGACCTTACCAGCCATCCAGTAAAACAGTTGACTGTACCTATCCAGGCATGTCCAAAGGGCAGTTTCAAGTGTACTCTCCAGTCCAACTAGTGAATCTGGGCATTTTGAGGCAATGTTACAACTGTCTCATGTACACAGACAACCCCCTCCTCCTACCACCAAACACTAATACATGCGAGAGATGCAGTTATATAGCCAAACTGGAGGCTAAGCTCTCTCAACCCAAGACTGGATCAGACAGTCAAGAGAAGAGAAATATTTGCATCACACCACCAGTCTCGCATAGACCCATTAAACCAGCATGGGCAAAAAACACACATAAATGCATGGAAACATACTTGGAGGCTCTAAATAAAAATCTGTAAAACCGACAGAGACCTCCAAAGCAAACATCCAAGCAACCTCCACCCCCCCCCCAACACAAACCATGAAACACATACTTCACAAAACCAGTGTGCCATGCAATCACAGCCCTTAAGGCAAAGTAACCTACCCAACATACTAGTAATAGTTGACTCTATATGGTCAGGCACACTGACGTCCCACTCACTAGGCTGAATAAGGAGAAGGTTACTGTTAGCTGCCTGTGGGTGCCAGGATCTGCCACATAACACAAGCACTCGGGTCACTCCAGAACAAGTACAAATATGACTCTGTCATTGTCCATGTTGGTGTGAATGACCTGAGCTGTACCTCCCTGGACTACATGAAAAGAGACATGGAAGAGCTCTCTGATCACGTAGCCCAGGCTGGTATGACCCTCAGTAGCATCCTGCCCTCACCAAGAATGTTACCATGGTATAAAGAAAACATTCTCGATTTCAACAATTGGCCAAGTTTCTGGTGTCATTCAAAGGGGATCCAGTATATGTCTGCCTGGGATGACATGCTCGACAAGCCATGCTGCTTCGCTAGAGGCGGCTTGCACCTGTCACCCTTAGGCTTTTGAATACTGGCCAAGGCTCTTGCCACACCCATAGTGCCTTTTTTAGGTAAGGCTCAAAAGACAAACCCACTGCCGTAAATAGCACAAGTAACAGAAAACTGAGGGTAATGCTACTCAGTGCCAGAAGTCTAAACCTCAAAATGCACGCACTCGTGGCACTCCTGAGTATGGAGAAAATCGATATATGTGCAGTAACAGAAACCTGGTTTAAGGCTCCAGAGAGCACCCCAGCACTACAGGCTACAACTCGTACCATACATTTCGGCCACAGAACCCAAACCGAAATACAAAAGGTGGGGGCGTATCCATATTCTTCAAGGATATCCACACCTCCAGCTTAGTGGCACAGCATGATGCTTCAGAGATCATCCACGTGCAACTAACAACGGGCAAAACTGCAATTCAAATTGTAGCTTGCCACAGATCACCCACCATGTCCCAGGACTCCCATTACGTGTTTCTGGAAACACTGGGAAACATAAAGGTTCTACCAAACACCCTAATATTGGGTGATTTCAATTACCCAAACATTAACTGGGAGAACTACTCAAGTACTAACTCCCTTACCCAACATTTCCTAGAATTTATAAACTCAAACGTCCTGGTTCAACTGGTCAACACTCCCACCAGAGATGACAACATATTGGACTTGGTCATCACCAACATGGGCGACCAGTGTTCCACACCAGAGGTCAACCCCTCACTGGTTACATCTGACCATAAACAAATCACTTTGGATGTCCACATTCTGCCCCCACCCCTGGACAAGAAAACCACCGTGAAAAACTTTTAAAAAGCAAACTTCATGTTACTTAAGACCGAGGTGGAACGTTTCAAAGTCCCCATGCTGAAAGATGATGCTGTCCAAGCTGCAAAATCCTTTACTAATGCATTCTACGGGCACCTACAAGAATGCATGGATCGTGCCATCCCAAGCACAACCAAGACTCACTCCTCCAAGAAAAGGAGACCAGTCTGGTGGACTCCTGCCATAAACAAGCTATACAATAGAAGGAGGAAACTAGTACAGAAAAGAGTAAAATCCCAAGAATGGAAGACATCCCTGATCAGTATCAGCAAGAAACTACGATCCCTCATAAAATCATCCAAGGCGAGCTTTGAAAGAAAAATTGCCAAGGACTCCAAAGATAACCACAAGGCATTCTTTAGCTATGTCAAGAATCTAAGTGACGACAATGCTCATATCTGCTCAGAGTTAGATCAGAATGGCACAAAATACACTGAACCGACCGATATCGCCAACATCCTGGCAGACAGGTTCAGCGCAAACTTCACCCCCCTCTCACCCCCAAAAGGGCCCATAACCATACCAGAAGAATGTAGAGTCCCTGAAATCACAGACACTCAGGTTAAAACAGCCCACTCCAAAGCCAAAAACACAGCATTAATGGGACCGGACGGTGTCCCATGCTGCGTCCTACATGAGCTCAAAAACGAACTAACCCCTCACCTAAACACACTGTTCAAACTCAGCCTCTCCACAGGCTACGTACCCATAGAGTGGCTCACAGCAACGGTTATTCCGCTCCACAAAGGTGGAGCCACAACAGATCCCGAGAACTATCGCCCTATAAGTCTGACTAGCTTGGTCTGCAAGGCTATGGAGCGCATCATCATGGATCTCGTTAACAGAGACCTTGGGAACCTCCAAACACTGGACCCTACCCAGTTCGGCTTTAAGTGCAGATCATGCCTCCTAAACCTGGTTGACTTCTTTGAGACAGTTACCAAGGCTATAGACTAGGGAAAGGTGGTACACGCAGCCTACCTAGACCTCGCTAAGGCCTTCGACACCATTCCCCATTCAGGTATTATAGACAAGCTCACCAGCCTGAACATAAACCCCTACATCACAAGATGGGTTGCCAGCTGGCTGACAGACAGAACCCACATGGTAGTAGTTGCAAGAGCTAGGACCGACTCTAAACCGGTTACAAGTGTGTTCCACAGGGCTCAGTCTTAGGACTCCTCCTGTTCGGCATATACTTCTCAGAGATACAGGCAAGCACAGGAGGACTATGGCTGACCAAGTTTGCAGACGACTGCAAACTAGGGGCTGTAATTGACTCTCCAGCTGACACATACATCCTCCAAAAAGGTCTCACTGAGATGGATTCCTGGTGTCAAAATCATGGCCTCAAGCTAAATGACAAAAAGTGCATAGTCATCCCCTTTGGAAAAAACAAAGTACCCACAAACTACCACATAGGTGGTAGTCCCCTAAATACGGAAGACGTAATAAGGGATCTGGGGACCCAAGTAGGTAGTAATATCACCTTTGATAATCACATTGCTAAAGTGGTTAGAAAATCCTTCTACATGGCCCACCTAATCACAAAAGGGTTCGCATCCAGATCAAAAGAGGTCATTGTGCCCCTCTACTCATCACTCATCATACCCATCATAGAGTACAACGCCCCATTTGGGATGTACCTTACAAGACACCTGCAACAGCTGGAAAGACCACAGAAGTACCTCACCAAGAGGATCACTGGCCTCAAACAGATGCCCTATGCAGCTCGACTGAAGAAACACTAGCTGTATTCTGTTGCATACCGCCTACTCAGAGGTGATCTCTGCCTGGCATACAAGGCCATGTCCAACCCAGAATTGATGGACATGCTCCACCTGAAGAAAACTTTATCCCCTCGAGGCACACGCTCTAAGGATCTAAACCTCACCACAACAATAAATAAGACATGCTGGAGGGATAGATTCCTGTCCCAGAGACTTCCAATGCTTTGGAACAAGATCCCAATCTACATTGGGCAGAGCTCCTCGCTAACACTCTAAAAAAGAAACCTTGACGAGTGGATGGGAAACAGAAAGTTTTCCCCTGGGATCACTTCAGTGGCTGTGCTGGACAGAGGCACAGGGAACTAATCTAAGCGGGCGGTGAAAGCCAACACATTCTGGCTAGGCTTACAAATGCCTTTGGGCAGATAGCCTAGTACCTACCTATGAACCTATTATACTAGGGTTTTGGATTAATCAGTAGCGTTTTGGAAAGGGGTGGGTTCTCAGAGTATTCTAGAGGCAGCAGCTTGGCCCTCTGTTCATTCTTTTACAAAGCACTACAAGCTAGACTCTTTCTCCAGGTCTAGAACAGACTTTGCTAGGACTTTTCTCCAGGGACTCCTGGACCTTCATCCTCCCTCCTCCCAGGCTTTATATTCTATTGTATTGTCCCCTTATCGCTAAGCCTACTGAAGTGGCGATCAAATGATGAACATAGTACATTTGTATAAGCAAAGTTAATGTAATAGTAGATGTTCCAATGACCATTGCTGCAGTAGCTGCTTCCTCTCTCCATACTCCTTATCTTTTTATGTTTTTTTTTTTTTTTTGTTGCCAGGACACCAAACCATTAATTTTCTACAGCTCTGCTTGAGCTGTCAGTGGTCTGAGGACTGAGGGGGGTGTCTTGAAGCTTTGAAAGCTGGCCAAGCTGTTCTGTCCTGTACAGGATATAACCTGCAGCAGTGATGATTCAAATACCTACTGCTGTGGTAAGTTCACTTACTCAACTGCACTTGTTCTGTTTCCCTTTGAGCTCTGTTGGTTTGTTGTGTGTACTGTAGCATAATTCCTCTGTTTTTCAAAGGTATTTCCTACTGGAATCTATGTGAGGTGTCACCAGTATTTACCAGAGGCCATCCTTTAACAGAATAATATTGTTTTGTAAATCATTTTTATTAAGTTTATTTGCATTGAATCCTGAATGAAACAGTTTCCGTAACGTTTCATCTTCCTGCTGTATGTTTACCATGTCAGAATCAGGCTTGTCACTATATAAGTGCAAAACATATGTTCCCATCTTTTTTGCTGTTGAGTAAATATATCTACCCTGTCTTGGACTGGAGTAAAGTCCCAGGTTTTATCAGCTAGGTTATGCCCAGCTTTGTTTGTGCCATGCACTTTTTTGACCTTTTTTAGTACACTGTTAAGCCATGATCTTGCATTAACTGAGCTGTACCTGAGATTAATTTGACATGCACAACTCTTTTTTCCCCTTTAGAGTTGAACATGCTATTTATCTTCTAGCTTGGCAAATGTGCAAGGAGCCAATAAAACACAAATTGCTATAAAAGAATGGATACTTTTTTTTTTATTATAAATCCAATATAACTGAGCAACCACTTTTGCCTTTGTTACCCCCCCCCCCAATGAAATGTCTACTAGCATACCCCAGCTATTAACAGGGAGCATGTCCTAGTGGTGCTTGCTAAGGCTAAAAATACAGCCTCAGTGAGCCTAGACAGTATTCAGGGATGCCTCCTATATAGATTGAAGCATGACGTGTCAGGGCCACTTCAGCTATTTTATCAAGTATAGCCTCAAAACAGGCTTTGTACCATGGGAATGGAGGGGGTGGGGCCATCAGCTGACCCCAGAAACTACAGACCTGTGATTCTAGCTAGTCTCACATGCAAAGCTATGGAATGAATCATCTTAGAAATGATCAACAAAGACGTAGACAACCTTTAGACACTGGACCCAACACAGTTTGACTTTGTCAAGGGAAGGTTATGGACTAAATCTGCTGACTTCTTTGAGAAGGTCACCAAGGCAATAGATGAGGGGAAAATGGTGCATAACACCCTCCTGGACATGGCTAAGACATTCGATACAATACCCCACTCATATGTAGTTGACAAACTTGCCTAACTGGTTGTAAACCCCTACGTAACTCCCTGGATTCCAGCTGGATAACAGACTGGACCCAGGAAGTCAGAATTAATAATACCACCTCCAGTAAGAGACAGGTCACTAACGGGGTACTTCAGAGCTGTGTGCTGGGACCACTCTTATTTGACATATGCGTTTCAGAGGTAAAGGCTAATGTCAGGAGCCTTTGCTGTCCAAGTTTGCAGATGACTGCAAATTGGGAGCCATCATACATTCTCCCCATGACCCAAACGTCTTACAAGAGGGTTTAACATAAAAAAAAAAATTACTTATGCCAAAGTCACAGACTTAAACTCAATATCAAGAAACACGTTCTAGTACTTTTTGAGAAAACTGTCACCCAAGCTGATAACTCCATTGTTAGATGCCCCTAAGAGTTGACCAAGTATTTAGGGATCTGGGAACTTGTATAGACCGTAATCTGGCCTTTGACCAACATGTGGCCAAGGTAGTAAGAAAATCATTCTTGTGTCGCTCATCTTGTAAGTAAGGGCATGGTATCCTGGTTTAGTCATTGTGCCACTTTATTTGACCCTTATCAGACCCATCATTGAGTGTAATGCTCCCTTCGGCTTATACCTGACCAAACATACGCAACGGTTGAAATTCCCACAGAGATTCTTTATCAAGAGAATTCAGGGTATAAACACATTGTCATGCATGGATTACCTTAAAGTCCTGTGTCTATACTGTGTCTGTTGCAGGTTTATGAAAGGCAATCTGTGCCTGGTGAACAAGGCATCCTTGGGTCCTTGGACCTTTTGCACATCTGCAAGATGAAGAACCTTTATGCCTCCATTCACAACAGACAGTTGAAAAAAAATTCTGCTCCAGGACTCTTTGTAGACAGGTCTGTAAGACAAATGCCTTCTCTTTCCCATGGATAGAAATGTTTATGCCCCCACGTTCCTGTGATAGTGACAGTTTTTTAAAGATCCAAAGATGATGATGGTAACTCCCTTTTGGTCCAGACAACATAGTTCTCTCTTCTTGGTAAAATGGCCAAGGGCAGTTACCACAAACTTCCCCACAAGATGAACTTACTTATACAGGACCTGGATCTCTGAGTCACCCTAATCTAGAAATTCATCTGACAGCTTGGATGATAGAATTTTAATTTCTCTCAACCAGCTATTTTCTGAGGATGTGCTACGGGTTTTAAAGGATGCCAAGAAACCCATTATTAAAAATCTTATTTTGCCAAATGGAAGAGATTTTCTAGCTGGTGCCATAAATAAAACCAATACCCTTTAAAAACAAACACTTCTTTGGTTCTCCAGTATCTGTGTAAATTGCTAAACTCTGGTATTTCTTATTAATCTATGAAGATTCAACTTTTAGCTCTTTCTGACTACTGGCCTTTAGATCCCCCTTTCATTATCTGAAAGGGGTACTACACATTTGTCCAACTAGGAAACACGTGATCCCCGAGATCTTAACTTTGTAATATAAAAGCATACACATTTCATTTTGAATCCGCTCACAAGTCTGCTTTAAGGTTCCCAATATGGAAAATAGTGATGTTCTTAATTCACATCTTTGCTGCAGAAGCTTTGGGTATATGTGCTGTATCCTGTTAAGGATAGAACAGCCAGGCATCTTCCAACCAAATCTGATCGGGAAAGTGTGTACATAGCTTAAGGCTTAAGCTGTTTTTCTTTTTGGTTATCTTCCAAACTTTGAGAGCAACTTCCATGCATTAGACTAGTAGTCAACTTGAGCCGAGCTGACCAAAAAGACAGGTTTGGGTGCTAAGCCCTTCAGATCTTTCCTGCCACTGAAGAGATCTTTGCTTGCAGGCTTTCGAGGACTAATCCACACCAAAGAATCCTGAGTAGACCTGTATCGCACACCAGTTGAGTCCAATTAGATCAACAAAAGAAGTATTTATTAAGCTCAAAAATAAGACACTTTTCGTTAATCCACAATAATTTAACTTCATCAGATACACACTTCCTTAGAAGCAAGAGTTTAAATAATCCACTTGTCACACCACATGGTTTAGAACCAAAGGTTGTTGGGTGTGGCAGCTAACATTCCTAAAAGGAACCCTTCCCTCTGAAGCACAAAAGCTAATTTTGCAACACAAAACAAGATATCCAGTTTGATAAAATTGTGTCCATGTATGCATATAAATGCATACAAGTGAAAGATTCACCGAATGCAACACACTGCAGTTCAAAAATACAGAAATAAACAATGCATATTTAAAATACTTAAAACAAGTACTATTTTTCAAACAAACAAGCAACCATGTTACTGTTGCACTAAAATTTGATATAACAAATGTTTACAGATACACACATTTTAACCAAGTCTAAAAAACAAATTGTTAGTATGATTCATTGCCTTTTAAATAATACCCAAGACTGTACCACTGTAACAGCCCCACACAGTTACTGACAGTAGTACCCACTGTTTATCTACTCAAACTTTTCAGTTTTAAAATGCACATGACGGAACTAATTTCATTGATTCCAGGGTAATGGCAAGAATCTAATCTTAACTGCCATAGCAGTTCATTTCTTTCTAAACTAACTGAGTCTGGTCCCCCTATCCCATCATTCAAAAATTGGTCAATAACTCTAAATAGAAAGTCATGACCTGGATGCTCCATACTGTGTCTCCCTAGGGCATTTTCGATCTTATTTCAACCTATGCTGTAAATATGCTCGTACACACGCTCCCACAGAGTTTCCTGTTGGTCTTCCCGATGTAAAATGCTGGGCTGCATGTGCACGTTGCCGTATAAACAACTTGTTTACTCTGGTAGTCAAATTTGCCTCTGATTTTATATTTCTGATCTCTTATTAAAAAGAACTGTCCAAATGCCATATATCTGCAATACCTACAGATATTACATTTAAACATACCACATCTTGTGGTTGTAATCTTGGTTTGACTCTCCAAGATTTGTTTGAGGTTATTGCCTCTTCTGTAGACGATTCTAGGTGTCTCAGGAAGTTTTTCCCTTAGGTAGCTATCCCTCACAATCAAATCCCAATTTTTGCAGATGACAGATACGATGTTCTCTGCATCCAGGCTATATATGAATATGAAGCTACAAATACTCACCTCCTGTCTTTTAATTATCTCGACACCTGGTTCATGTCCACAAACTTGTTTGTTTAAAATTGGTGGGTAAACACCCCTATCCCTTTTCATCTGTACTTCTTGTATTAAATCTTGAACTAGGTTAGACGAGTACCCCCTCCTCAAAAACATACCCTTCAGAAAATTACATTCATCAATAAAATCCTCATTCCTGGAAACCATTCTTGCAGCTCTAACCAGCTGGCCCTTCACAACAGATTTTTTCTGTACGAAGGGGTGACAGCTGGTGAACTGCAAGAATGAGTTAGAATATGTTTCTTTCCTGAAGATCTTGGCTATGTAACACTTATTGTGGACATCTTTGATTAAGTCCACATCCAGGTACCCTATCCTGTTTTCTGCAAATACTGATGTAAATTTTAAGTAGTCAGTTGTGGAGTTTAAATAACTTACAAGTTCCTGGGTGACTAAAGCATCACCCTTTAACACCATAAAGATGTCATCCAGGTATCGTATATAGTATTGTATTTGATCCTGCTGGCAAGAGTTACCCAGTACATATTCCCTTTCCCAGTGTGCCATGACTAAGTTCACCAGGCTAGCCCCGCATGGCAAACCCATGGCTACACCTACTTTTTGTAAAAAGAATTTGTTGTTGAAAGTCGCAAAATTATATGAAAGAATTATGTCAAGGAGCTCACTCACCCGTTGAATTTCATCATTTGGTGCTTTTCTGCTCAACATCATGGAGACCACCCACTCTATACCCACCTCATGTGAGATAGATGAATACAAATCCTTGACACTGATGGTTAAAAAATGCAAATCTACACTGAAAGGAATTTGGTTAATACTGTTAAGGAAGGACCATGAATCCTTAGATAGTTGGGATTCTTGCTGCACATATTTCTTTAGAATTTTGTCTACAACTTTGGCACATGCATAGGTAATGCTGCCCCTAGCATCCACTAAGGGTCATATTGGTGGATTGTGGACCTGTTTGTGAACCTAGGGGAAATAGTAATGGAATCCTAGGGGCTGGCATAATCAAGAAGTTGAAAACTTCAGTGTTGATTCTTGCTTCGATGAACATGTCATTAATCCTACTGTAAGCAGTATTTAATTAATTTCTTGATACTTCTAAATAAGTATCCGTTGTTACAATGCTCATCATTCTATCTATATAATCACCCCCTTTATCCGGTTGCATAATTCTTATGGGGGTCTGACATAATCTTTCAAGCATTTGTTTTTCTTCCAGATGTATATTGTAAACCCATCTATTACCCTCATTATTACATCTCCCCATGACGTTACGCAAGTCTAATTCACACATTTGATCAAATAACACTAATGACGAGTGGAAGGTGGGGGGGAGTTAAAAGTACTGGGAATATAAAGCTGACTTCTTTCATTGTGTTGCTGACCCATTAAAATGCATAAATTGAGTTTTCTAAGAAACATCTTAAAATCTATCAATGTTTTAATAACAGCTCGTGCAGAAGGTACAAATGTGTACCCCTTAGCTAAAAGTTCAGAGTTATTGACCAATTTTTGAATGATGGGAGAGGGGGACCAGACTCACTTAGTTTAGAAAGAAATGAACTGCTATGGCAGTTGAGATTAGATTCTTGCCATTACCCTGGAATCAGTGAAATTAGTTCCATCATGTGCATTTTAAAACTGAAAAGTTTGAATAGATAAATAGTTGGTATATTGTTTGTGCAAGAGACCAGATGGAAGGGGAGCAAGGCTAGGTGTATCGGAGGCGGTTTCAAATTGTTTTATCATGGTGTGGGTGGGAGGAGAAATGGCGTAGGCATTATCCTGAAGGAAGAGTATGCTAAGAGTGTTTTGGAGGTGAAAAGAGTGTCGGATAGAGTGATGTTTATGAAGCTGGAAATTGATGGTGTAATAATGAATGTTGTTCGTGCATATGCTCCACAAGTTGGGCGTGCGATGGATGAGAGAGAAAAATTTTGGAGCGAGTTGGATGAAGTGGTGATGACTGTACCCAAGGGTGAGAGACTGGTGATTGAAGCAGATTTCATTGGGCATGTTAGTGAAGGGAACAGAGGGGACGAGGAAGTGATGGGTAAGTATGGTGTTAAGCAAAGGAATGCAGAAGGTCAGATGGTAGTGGATTTTGTGAAAAGGATGGACATGGCTGTGATGAATACGTATTTTAACAAGAGGGAGGAGCATAGGGTGACATGCAAGAGTGGAGGAAGATGCACACAGGTGGATTATATCTTATGCAGAAGGGCCAATCTGAAGGAGATTGGAGACTGTAAAGTGGTGGCAGGGGAAAGTGTAGTTAAGCAGCATAGGATGGTGGTTTGTAGGATGACATTGGTGATCAAGAAGAGGAGGATGAGTGTGAGGGCAGCACCAAGGATCAAATGGTGGAAATTGAAAAAGGGTAATTGCGAGGTGATGTTCGGGGAAGAGTTAAGATAGGCATTGGGTGGCAGTGAAGAGTTACCGAATAGCTGAGTAACTACAGCAGAGCTAGTAAGAGAGATGGCTAGAAGGGTACTTGGTGTGACATCTGGAAAGAGGAAGGAGGACAAGGAGACCTGGTGGTGGAATGAAGAAGTACAGGAGAGTATACAGCGAAAGAGGTTGGCGAAGAAGAAGTGGGATTGTCAAAGAGATGAAAAAAGTAGACTAGTATAAGGAGATGAGGTGCATGGCAAAGAGAGAGGTGGCGAAGGCCAAGGGTAAGGCGTATGAAGAGTTGTATAAAAGGTTGGACACTAAGGAGGTAGAAAAGGACCTGTACTGATTGGCTAGACAGAGGGACCGAGCTAGTAAAGATGTGCAGCAGGTAAGGGTGATAAAGGATAATGAGGGAAACGTACTCAGAAACGAGGAGAGTGTGTCAAGCAGATGGATAGAGTACTTTGAGGGGTTGATGAATGAGAGGGAGAGAAGGTTGGATGATGTGCGGATAGTGAATCATGAAGTGCAGTGGATTAGCAAGGAGGAAGTAAGGATCGCTATGAAGAGGATGAAGAACGGAAAGGCTGTTGGTCCAGATGATATACCTGTGGAAGCATGGAGGTGTTTAGGTGAAATAGCAGTGGAGTTTTTAACTAGATTGTTTAATGAAATCTTGGAAAGTGAGAGGATGCCTGAGGAATGGAGAAAAAGTGTTTTGGTACAGATTTTTAAGAATAAGGGTGATGTGCAGAGCTGTAGTAACTACAGAGGGATTAAACTGATCAGTCAAAGCATGAAGTTATGGGAAAGAGTAGTGGAAGCTAGGTTAAGAAGGGAGGTGATGATTAGTGATCAGCAGTATGGTTTCATGCCAGGAAAGAGCACTACAGATGCGATGTTTGCTCTGAGAGTGTTGATGGAGAAGTACAGAGAAGGTCAGAAGGAGTTGCATTGTGTCTTTGTGGATTTAGAGAAAGCATATGACAGGGTGCCTAGAGAGGAGTTGTGGTATTGTATGAGGAAGTCGGGAGTGTCAAAGAAGTATCTAAGAGTGGTGCAAGATATGTACGAGAGTAGTGTGACAGTGGTGAGGTCTGCGGTGGGAGTGATGGATGCATTTAAGGTGGAGGTGGGATTACATCAAGGATCAGCTCTGAGCCCTTTCTTATTTGCAATGAGCCCTTTCTTATTTGCAATGGTGATGGACAGGTTGACAGACGAGATCAGACAGGAGTCCCCGTGGACTATGATGTTTGCAGATGACATTGTGATCTGTAGTGAGAGTAGGGAACAGGTGGAGACGACCCTGGAGAGGTGGAGATATGCTCTAGAGGGAAGAGGAATGAAGGTCAGCAGGACTAAGACAGAATATATGTGTGTGAATGAGAGGAAGGATAGAGGAATGGTGAGGATGCAGGGAGTAGAGGTGGTGAAGGTGAATGAGTTTAAGTACTTGAGATCAACGGTTCAGAGTAATGGTGAGTGTGGAAGAGAAGTGAAGAAGAGAGTACAGGCAGGATGGAGTGGAGGATGGAGTGGGTTGTAGACCATGTTGTGTGACAAGTGGGTTATTTAAACTCTTGCTTCTAAGGAAGTGTGTATCTGATGAAATTAAACTATTGTGAATTAACGAAAAGTGTCTTATTTTTGAGCTTAATAAATACTGCTTTTGTGGATCTAGTTGGACTCAACTGGTGTGTGATGCAGGTCTACTCAGGATTCTTTGGTGTGGATTAGCAGTTTTTCATTTTCAGCAGTTTGTTGTTCGGCTTTCAAGGACTGACAAGTTGGGTAATGCTTTCATTTGCTGGGCAGATAAGTTACCTTTGGAAAAATAAGCTTCCACATTTACTTTTTAGTGTAGAAACAACTTTTTCCAAACTTTATAAATATATTTTTTTTCACAGAAAAAGTGTTGTTATTGACTTGCACATGACTTTTAGTTGCCTTGCTTTTTATAATTTTATGGAAAAAGTAGTTCTCTTTTGCTTTTGGATGCTAGAGTAATCATTTAAATAAGAGTTCCTTTTTACTACTTGCTTGTTTTAACAACTTCTCTTGCCAGGCTTCCCCGGGTTTTGGGCATCTTTTTAGGCTTAACCATCCTACCAGTTGTTTGGTTCTTCTTTCTTTCAGCCACAAAATGAAGAAAGTAAATAAACTGCTGTTTCCACCACACCAGGATGCTAGAGTGCCTTAGCTGCAGATGGGTGCCTCTGCTGTGGCCATTTCTGATTCCTCAGACAATTCATCTTTTTCTATGGCCCTCTCTGGTGTATTAACCAACCACCACCATGGACCAGGAGTCCGACATGTCCTCTGTGACTGTCTGTGTGCCCTAGGAGGGTGAGAGAAGGGAACCTATTGTCATTCTTGGGAAGACTGGTAGGGAATATGTCTCTACCTATCCAGACTGCTACACCCTATTGTCATTCTTGGGAAGACTGGTAGGGAATATGTCTCTACCTATCCAGACTGCTACACCTATCCATAGGGATTTTTTTTTTCTAGCAAAAGTAGTTCTGCTTCTTCAGACATTCCTGCTTTCCTGTCAAGAAGTAGTAGCAAAAACTTAAGCATATCTTCTCCTGTGTTATTCACTTTGGATAGTGGAGTGATTTATTGGGCTTAGCTTGGGATTTAGTTCAGGCCTTTGACCCTTTCAGTTCATTTGTTTCTGGTAAGAGAAAGAGGGATTGTTTTTATTTTCTGAAGAAGTTCATGAATTTGAAACCCAAAATGATTGTGAAGTGACAGCTTCTGTTTTGTCTTAAGTTTCTGATTCGGATTTTGAAGATAGTATGGCTTCTGTCAGTCCCTTTGAAGGAGTCTGTTTTTCTCAAAGTAGTTCCAGAATGGTTCATTTTCACTAGGAATATACTCACATTGCACAGTCCCTAAAGTAGTAGCATGATTTATTGCAACTGGACTTTCCTGTACATACTCCATTTCCTCCTATCCTTTCAGCATTGGAGAGTGTTTGTTTTTGTCACAGCCTGTAAATTGCCTACTTCCCACAAGAAAGCAGATTGTCTAAAGTTTCTCAGTCTTATAAGTTTTTATATACTAATCCCAGATCAGACCCAACGGCTATTGCTCTGGTAAATGCCGATGCTGCCAAACATCTGGTTCATACCAATTCCTCAGATTCTGATAAGCATAGGAAGGCTTTTGATAGAGCTGGGGAAAAATGTATTCTTCTGCAGCACGTATTTTTAGAATTCTCAACTTTCACATCCATATGTTAAGGTTTATGCTTGTCTGATTGAGAACATAATGAATATTGTGACATCTGTTTCCTCTTCTGAAGCAAAGACTTTGTATAGCTTTATTGCATCTGTGTCTCAAGTGCCTCTCCACTTTTTAAAATGTGCTTATTCTGTTGATGCCACTTCTAGGACTGCTGCCTCTGACACTGTCATGAGGAGGTTTGCTTGGCTGCGTACTCAAAACCTTCCAAAGGACATTAACTCCCTAAGGGAGAGTGCAAATGTCAGCTTTAGTTGTAGAGATCCTTAAAAAGTGTGATGAGAGAAGAAAGCTGATTCAAGGAATTACCCAGATCTTTCACGCTTCCTTCTCCAAGTTTACCAATGGATTTAGTGCTACCAATTAAGCAATGGCAGGACATTTTCAAAAAGAAAGGAGGAACCCCTAGAACAAAGGACGGTTTAAGAAGTCTGAATGGCTGTCTACAAGACTCCCTTCCCCCCACATCTGGCAAATCATTAATCATTACAGAAAGTCTGAACCTCCACTTTTCTGTTTGGCAACAAACTGGTTCACACAGATGATTCTTGAAAGTAATCCAGTGGCAGTGATGGCAGTGAGAGTCTGTCCCTACTTTTCTAGTAATCCCCTTCATTCATCAAACCAAATTTCTGTTTTCCCTCCTGTCCTTCAGCATCTACTGTCACGGGGGTGATACAAGTAATCTCTCTCTAACTCAGTTAAAAGAAGGGTTTTATTTAATAATTTATCTGGTTCCAAAGAAAGAACATCTGTGGATACCATTTTGGGATCTTTACTTCCTAAACCCGTTGGGATAGTGCCGAAGTTCAAAATCGTATCCTTTTGCAGCCTGTTACCTCTGATTCCCCATTTGAGATTTCTGGTGATATTAGATTTAAAAGATGCATATCATGATATTCCTACAAATCCAGATTTCAGACATTACTTAAGGTTTTCTGTGTCTGGTTCACACACTCAATTCTCTGCATCACCCTTTGGTCTACTCACTGCTCAAAGGGTATTCACAAAATGCCTAACTTCCTTGATAGCCTACTTCAAAGTATTCACATGTTTTCCTTATTTAAACGATTCACTTATCGTTGCAGGTTTTTTTTTTCAAAATGCAATGAGTCTCTCACTTGGGTGAGAGATCACATGCACAGACTGGAGTTTCAGGAGAACATCCTCACAGGATTTTTCTCTTGGGGTGTTTCCTATATACCTCACTTCAAACAGCTTTTCTTCCACAGAAAGAAAAGTAAGATGTTCTTCCATATCATTGTTGCAGTATTCATAACATTGGGGATCTCCTGCTAAGGGTGGCCCTACATCTCGCCAGTGTACCAAAGCCTTAGGTTGCTTTTAAGGAACGCCGTACATCACACGTGTGTTCCTCATGTAGTGTAGGGCATAAAGGTGATGTCTAAACATACCATCCTCATAACTTCTTTGCCGCCAGTCTGAATGCCATCTCTTGATCATCTGTCTACCTATGTTCTGTTGCTGGTTCACCAAGCCTTTGCAGATAATTGCCCCGTTGGGGTTCCTTTTTACTAATTTCCTTTTGTTGCTTGTGGAGTTTCATGTCCTCCAAGAAGGGTAAATACCAGTGTGGGAGACAGAATCCCCATAAAGACTGCCATAAACCGTGTCTGTTTTGCCTTGGCACCTCTCATGATCCTACGTCCTGTAACATGTGTTAGGTTTTAAACCCTGTGCATTAGACTTTCTTCTTTGGTGTTTTATCTTGGGAATCAGTGGCTTAAGCTTCTTGTGAAAAATACGATGGAGAGAACTTCTCGCTCCAGAGAACTGCTGTCAATGAAGAAGTAGGCCAAGAAGCCTAGGCTGGATTGTTTGGTCTCTCCCTAGGGGAGTGAGTGCCTAGAGGTTCACCTGTCTTTTTATTGCTGAATTCCACTGCTGTGACCAGGTTGGAGGCTGGTGGGGATCCAACCTTAAGCACGTCTCAGGAGGCATTGCAAACATCTGCTTCGGACGCTCAGGGGGAACCATGGTGATTATCTCCGAGGGGTCTGGGGGATTCCTAAAATATTAGAGAAGAAGTCCTTACTACAATCATTGAATACCATCCTGGGTTGAGCCTTCCAAATTCTATAAGGCAGACATCCCTTTAAAGAAAAAGCAAAAGACTAAACACATCTCTCCTGCTCCACAGGACCCTCAAAGTGAGTGACAGTCTTTTACTCCAGGTTTGTTTAGTGCTTTAATGGTATTGAAATCTCCTCAGGGCGTTTCTGTTCCTGCCCCTTGGTCCTCTTCTCCCTTTAAAAGACTCTGGGAACAGGATTCTTCTGAGGAACAGCTAGATTCTGATGAGGAATCCCTTGTTTACTCATCAGATTCCGTTTCCTTTGGATTATGGCTCAGAGGAAGAGGAGTCTACTAGTCCTGATATGCCCTTTGAAGAGATTTCATTTGGGGACACAATCTCTAGGGTGATGGAGTTCTTTAAATGGGATTGTGCTCAGGTTTCTGAGGTACAAAAAAGGTACGGTGAGTTGTTGCAGATAGATTCCTATAGGTCTTCTGCTGTTCTTCCTGTTTAGGCTGACTTATTGGATGCATTTTCTAGTGCTTCTAAGGCTCCAGACTCTCAGTCCTCTGCCCCCAAAAAGCCTGATGGATTCTATTGGGGGCCTGAGGACTGTAAATTTTTGTACAAGTGTCCTTTTGCTGACCCCTCAGTGATGTCTGTTGCCTCTGACAAGCTTTCTCAGTTGCTTCCTTCTCCCAAGTTACTGCCCTCATATAAAGACAGCAGGACCATGGAAATGCTAGGCAAGAAGGTTTATACTTTTAGGGCTGTTAATTGTCAGACCTATATGTTTAAATATTTGTTGCCTGTCGTATCCCAGTCTTGTCAGACTCTGAGGGGTACCTTATTAGGGGCTTCCTCTCAGGTGACTCACCATTCCATTAAGCATAGTTATGATTCAGCAGATGTTTGTTTTAGGGCTGCTGCTTTTGGATCACTGATGAGGAGGTATTCTTGGCTTCGACTTCAAATTCTACCTGATGATATTAAGGCTAAGTTTATGGATGCCCTTCTTGATAATAAACACTTGTTTGGGGAAGCTGCTGCTGCCTTGTTTAAGTCCCTTCAGGACAAGGGTAAGGCTTTACAAGAAGTAAAATGTGTTTGTTTCTCCAGTGCCTAAATTCCAGAGAAATTACCCCAGTAAGTCTGTTTGTGTTCAGAGGCAATCTCGCCCTCCTCCTAAGGGTAAAAAGGGTGATAAGCAGGCTCCTCACTGCTAAAGCTACTCTGAACGCTGTGCTTTAGAAGTCTCCTTTTCCAGATAAACTAAGTGCTGTCTGACTGTCTTGTTCTTCCAAGCCACTTTCCTCTCTCTGTTCGCCTTTCTCTCTCTCTCTCTCTTCCTGTTTGGCTATAGATTACTCAGGATTCCTTTGTTCTGTTCATTTGCCAGGGGTATTTCATGGTCTGGAAATCCCCCCCTTTTATGGGCATTCCTCAGTCCCCTCAGGAACAACTGTCTTTCTTTCCAGAGGTGCTTCGGGATCTTTTGACTCTGGGTACTATTCAAGACATGCCTGTGTCTCAAAGGGGTGAGGGTTTTTTATTCTAGGATGTTTCTAATGTCTGGCAAAGAGGGTATGTGAAGACCAATTCTAGACCTCTCTCAACTGAACACTTTTCTAAAAGTGCCCTCCTTTTGAATGTTGTCCCTTCAGACTTTGTTCCCTGATGTTCCTCATGTTTCACTGTTTCACTCATCACCTGTGAGTTATCCCTGCTGTGGTAGCACTCAGGCAGCCTGAATGCCAGAGTCAATGTTTTTCTTGCCGTGGAGTCCATAGCAGAAGCAGTTCGCAAGTGTGTCTGTCTGTCGCTACCAGAGTTTGAGTTGCAGCTGAAAATGTCTAAAGCTTAGTGCCCGGTTGGGGATCCTTTTTTCTTGCACTAACTGATGTCTGAAAAATGTAACAATTGTCTTGCTTGTGGAAAGCAAATACCACACTGACACTTCCATTCATACTGCGTCACTTGTTTAGGCCCAGACCACAACATCCCCCTTTGCTGGTTCTGTGCCCTCTTTAACACGAGAACCATTTATTGTAGAGCTCTTATTGTAGCCAGGTATTTTCATCTTCTGTATTCGCATTCCAAAATGGCATCCGTTAACCAACAATCTATGGACTTTTCAAAAAATGTAAGGAAAAAGAGAGAGACAGACCACACAAGGCTAAGCCTTCCGACGATTTTACCGCTAAGCAGGTTGTCAGTTCTCTGGAATTCAGTGAGGTGCCTTCGCACCCCTAATGACTAGTTGAATACCTTCGCAGGCCTCTACTGAGACCCTTTCGGAGTTCGGTATCCCACAGAAATCTTCTTAGTCTTCCAAGCCTTTGGTTCTCTCTGCCTTGGTTGGGTCCAGAGGCACGACGCAGGCACTGGCTTCCGAGGAGTTTTTTGCACTACTGAATCTAGGCAAAAAATTGTCTTCTCCGACTACCATTTCTCTCAGACCGAGGGATACTCTTAGGCCTAGAAGCAAGGCCACTACTAGGAAAACTATCTCTAGCCACCATTTTACTCCTGCTCCACCACCCCAAGCTCAAATGCTTAAAATGGCGGAGGATCTTATCACCCTTATCGGGGTAGTCGGGCCACAACTTCTAGAAGGAAAAGAGACCTTTCTTCTGAAATACTGACAGAACAGGATTCTGAGGAGTCTGATTATTCAGATTTTGAAGAGGAACAACCTCTGGCTGCTTATGAGGATTCAGATGCAGAGGAATCCATTCCTTCTCCCCCCCCACCAGAAGATCTTCCTTTTGGAGAAACCCTTCACACTTTCAGGGAACATTTCCACTGGGAATCCCAGGACTTCCCTCAGTCTAAGAAAAGACTAAGAGTTTTTAGACCTGCCCCAGCACAGACCCCTGGCCAGCCCTCCAATCTTAGAGGTGGTTAATGATGTCTTCCATGAATCCATCTTAACTCCTGACACCCTCCCGCCTGCTCCCAGAAAACCTGACAGATATTACAGAGTACCGGATTCTCACAAATACCTGTACAGAAATCCTGTTGCAGACCCGGAGGTCATTACACAGGGACCAAAAAGGACTAAGCCTAGTTCTGCAGAGAATCCTATTCCTTCTGACAAGGACTCTAGAGCTGTGGACAGATGGGGTAAAAAAAAAAGTATACACCTCTGCAACCTTAGCTATCAGAGCATTCAGCGGTCAGTTCCACATGTTAAAATATCAACAACACACTTTGGAAATATTAAAATAAAAGATTTCAACCCTTCCTGACCGTGCCAATTTGAAAGAGTTAGCAGATTTACTGGACTCTACTTGTCAAGTGGCTAAACACTCGTTACACTGTGGATATGATGCCCAAGAAGCCTCAAGCAGGGCAGCAGTGTCAGGATTTGTCATTAGGAGACATGCATGGTTGAAAGAACATCCTCTCCCTGATCATGTCAAATCTAAATTACTTGATGCACCCTTGGATAAGGACCGCTTGTTTGGAGTAAAAGCAGAAGAGCTGCTTAAAAAGATGAAAGATGAAGCAAAAGCTATGCAGACAGTAAAAGATTTCCTTCAGGTACAACCTCCTAGGTTCAGCAGGAATTTTCCCTCAAATCACTGGTCCTTTCCTGCACCTAGCAGACAGGGGCAGGGTAAGCCCTGCAGGGACAGACCACCCAGACTCCTATCCCAGGGACAGCAGAGAATCACAGTGGACCACTTCCACTCCAAAGACAGGGAGTTCAAAGTCATCCCTCTATGGCAAAAACTCTCAATGACTCCCTCTCCCCTCTTTTCACTCTCCAAAAACTAGGAGGAAGGCTTTCCCTCGCAAAGAAAATTGGCTTTCTGTAACAAAGAACCAGTGGGTCTTAAAGATATTTTTTCAGGGATACACATTCTCCTTCAACGAACTCCCAATTCTAAGAGGGTACCCAGGCTTCCCTCTAAATGAGTGGGCAGAAGCATTGAAACAAGTCCAAACCCTCATATCCAAAGGGGCAGTAGAACCTGTCCCCTCAGATCAAACAGGCAAAGGCTTTTCTTCTAGACCATTCCTTGTTCCCAGAAAAGAGGGCACTTGGTGCCCCATCCTGGATCTATCCATTCTGAACACCTTCCGGTGGTCTCCAAATTCAAAATGCTAACTTTTGCAGCAGCTGCTGCCTGTGCTGACAACAAATTCCTGGTTAGTTACCCTAGATCTAAAAGATGCCTACCTCCACACCCCCATAAGGGAATCCTGCAGGAAATTCCTTAGATTCAGAGCAGGCTCACAACATTTTCAGTTCTCTGTGCTACCCTTTGGCTTATCTACTGCTCCCAGGTTATTCACCAAATGCTTATCCCCAGCCATAGGCTTGTGCAAACAGAAAAATATACAAATTTACCCTTATCTGGCCTTCCTATCTCCAGAAAAGCAAGGCTTCCTGCCTCTGTATTTTACTCAGCTGGCATCCAGAAGTCACCTCACTGCCTGGAAGTTCCTGCAAGCCTTGGGGTACATGAAATTTTGCATCCTTCTAATTCCTCTGGCCAGGCTTCACATGAGGAAACTTCAGTGTACCTAAAGAACCTTTGGTGTCACCACTCTCAACCTCTAGAGACCTGTCTCCCTCTGATCCTCTATATAAGGGCCAAGTTTCACTGGTGGCCAGGGGCCTGTGCCCAGAACAAGGGTCTTTCCTTCACCCTCCGTACAACTGGGCAGACCGTTACCACTGACGCATCAGACATAGCTTGGGGCACTCACCTAGAAGGCAGGTGCACCCAAGGTCTTTGGGATGCCCAGCACCTTCCCTTACACATCAACCAGAAGGAAATGATGGTAGTACAAAAGGCTCTGACATCCTTCAAACCCCATCTCAAGCCTGGGGCTCTCCTTATCAAAGCAGACAATACCACAGTAATGTGGTACATCAACAAATAGGGAGGGACCCAATCTTACCCTCTGTGCAGGCTAGCCATGAACCTCTGGCTGACAGCCTCTTCCATGGGGACTACACCTGACAGCCCAATACCTACCAGGGATCAACAACACACTGGCAGACCACTGAAGCAGAAACATACTGGACCCCCCATGAATGGCCGCTCCACAGAAAAATCTTTACAAATCACTCAGGCGTGGGGGACTCTGGAGGTGGATCTCTTTACTTTGCATCTCAACCGTCAGCTGAAAAACTTCTTTACCAGGGAATATCACCACCTAGCGTGGAAAGTGGATGCCTTGACCTTCCCCTGGAACACCCTCTTTGTGTACGTATTCCCTCCTCTGCCTCTTATTCCAAAGGTACTGATCAAAATAAGGGAGGAAAGACCAAAGACCATCCTCATTGCTCCATATTGGCCCAGTGAACATTGGTACCCTTTAATGCTCATCCTGACCTTACAGCCTCCTAGGAAGCTTCCCCTGATCTCAGACATCTTAACTCGGGGAGGGGGGAATGCTGCACCTAGACTTGCAGACTCTCAAACATTTAGCATGGCTAATACTCTAAAGGCAAACAAGGGGTCCCTGTTAAGCAAACAGGCCCTAGACATTATCACAGAGGCCAGAAGGCCCAGCACCAGAAAATCTTGTACATGAAAGTAGAAACGAATCTGCTCCTGGCGCCAGCCCAGAAGGGGCAATACCTCACTACCTTCCACCCCTCTTATCCTGGATTACATAGCAGAGCTACTTAATAGTGGACTCTCCTTCTCCTCTATTAAAATCCATGCCTCAGCCACTTCAGCTCATTTTGATACAGAACAGCCCCTGTTCTGCCATCCCTTGATTAAACAGTTCCATAGAGGGGCTTCTAATATCAGACCTCCCAGAAGGCCACCCACTCCAGCCTGGGACCTGAATTATGTTTTGGAAAAACTAACTTTACCTCCCTTCGAACCTGCTGCTTCAGCAGAACTAAGATACCTCTTCTGAAAGACTGCTTTTCTCCTATCACCTCAGCCAGAAGGGTTTCAGAACTTCAGGCACTGATGGCCATTGAGCCCTTCATCATCTTCCATGCAGACAGGGTTTTCCTGAGGACTAATCCCTCCTTTATGCCCAAGGTGGTATCTAATGTAACTCTCAACCAGGCCACACATCTACCCACCTTCTTTCCTAACCCTCAAAACAAGGGGGGAAATGATTCTGCACTCACTAGATGTGTACAGACAGCTCAGATACTATCTGGACCATACTAAACCCTTCAGGAAAACAGACCAGTTACTTGTCAGCTTTGCCCCAGGGGCAGAGGGGAAACCCATTTCCAAATGGATCTCACGCACTGTATCCATTTCTGCTACAGATTGCACAGGAAACCCCCCCCCCCCCAAATCTGTTCAAACCCATTCCGCTAGGGCAGCCTCCACTTCCACAGTATTCCTCAGAGGAGTTCCCACCAGGGACATCCTGGAAGCTGCCATCTGTTCTGTCCATATCTTTATCAAGCATTACCACCTACCTCTATTTTATAAGGCTAGGGCAGGATTTGCCTCTGCAATTCTGCAGGGCATGCTGACCCATTCCTAGGGCTGTTGCTAATCCTACCACCTCTCTCCTCAGCTTTGGGAATCCTCCCACAGGTGATGACTGCAACAGTGAAACACAAAGAACATAATACAGTTGTGTCCAATTACTATAAATGTAGATGTACGAGTGTATTCACTGTTGCAGCCCTAAAGTTTCCCACCCTCCTTTCCCCTTATATCTTCTTTTTTTTAGGGAGACATAAGTTTCTAATGGTGGCTTTTAGCCACCAGGAGCACTTTACCATATTTACTTGGGCCTCTGACTGGTTAGGGCAAGAAAAACTGATGTAATGGTGTTTGCTGCCTTCCTTTCTACCACTGATGACCTGATGTCAGACAGCAAGCGACAGCTGCCGATGCAGAAAAACATTAGACTCTGGTATTCGGAATGGCCAAGGACTGACACAGCAGGGATAACCCACAGGTGATGACTGCAACAGTGAATACACTTTAACATTTACATTTATGGTAAGTGTACGCAACTGTACTTTCTGCTCACTCAGGCTTATATAGTGACTTTGGATCTCAAGGATGCTTATCTTTATATCCCACTTATCTCCTTTTCAGGAATTTTTTTATATTTCTCTGTTACTTCCTTGCATTTTCAGTTCTCTGCTTTGCCCTTTGGCCTCTCTACTGCCCTTAGGGGATTCAACAAATGCCTTACTCTTGTAATTGCTTTTTGCAGGATTCAGGGGTCCAAGTCTTTCCTTAATTGGATGTCCTTTTTCAGGCATCTTATCCAGAGATCCTGTTTCAAAATCTTCATTTTGCCATTTCTCTTCTACAAAGCCTGGAGTTCACAATAAACTTCAAAAAGTCTTTTCTTCTACCTCCTTCTCAAGGCCATGTGTTTCTGGGGTGCAGGATTCAGACTTGACTATGTTGACATTTCTGCCTTCTCCCAAGGCCTTAACACTCATTTTCTTCTTTCAAACTCTTCTTCCTCTGACCTCTGTAACAGCCAAAGAATTTCTCAGAGCTCTGGAGTTCATGGCATCCACCATACCTATGCTCCCTTTGGCCAAACTCTACATGAGAAAGTTTCAGTTTTTTCTGAAGTCAGTTTGGCTTCAACATGTGCATCCCCTAGACTTTGTAGTTCCTCTTCTGCCTTGTATCAAGAAGGAACTTCACTGGTAGGTCCAGCACTTATCTCTACATCCAGGGCTCCCCTTTCATCCCCCTCTTCCCTCTCGGGAGCTGTTCACAGACTCTTCAGATGTGGGATGGGGAGCAGCTTTTGGATCCCAAAAAGTGCAGGGGTTGTGGTCACCTTATCAACAGAAAGCCCACATCATTGTCTGAGATGAGAGCTCTTCTGCTGGTACTTCAGGCTTTTCATCCTCTCTTCTCCCTAGGTCCTCTCAAGGTGTTTACAGATCAATACCACATTGATGTGGTATGTGAACAAACAAGGGGGGGGGGGGGGTCAAGATCTTATCTTTGCTGGTTAGCACTTCTAGTGTTGGATCTGGCTATCCCAGTATCAAGTGACTCTTCAGGCAGTTTACATTCCCTCAGGTCAAAACATTGTGACAGACATACTCTGAGCAGGTCCTTAACTCAATCCCAAGAATGGATACTTCACAGGGACGTGTTTCTGGACACTGTTCAACAGTGGGGTACTCCTCAAATAGATCTTTTTACCTCCCTTCTGAACAGAGAACTTCCTCTGTTTTGTGCCAGAGTCCCAGGTCCTCTGGTATGAAAGATGAACGCCCTATCCTTTTCTTGGAAAGGATGTTTCTCTGTTTTCCCTCCCCTTACCCCATTCCAAAAGTCCTGTTCAAGATTCAATTGGATGCTCCCAAAATCTTGTTGATTACTTCCTTTTGGCAGAGGCAGCATTGGTTCCCTCTTCTTCATTTAGCCAAAGGCGGTCCTCACAATTTACGTTACAGGGTGGACCTGCTCACACAATACAAGGGATCTCTCATCCATCCCCACCTGGCCTCTCTTCAACTGACACTGTGGGTGATAGGATTTTGATTCCGCATATACAGCTTTTTTTTTGAAGACGTGCTAAGAGATTCTGCATGGAGGCCAGGAAACCCAAAACTAGGAAATCCTACTTCTCCATATGGAAGAGGTTTTCTATTTGGATCCAGGTTACGGGAAGGACACCACTTTCTGTGGATATTCCTTTGGTTCTTTCCTGTCTGTGTGAATTGCTCAATGCTGAGTTAGCTTACTCTTCTGTTAAGGCCCACTTATCAGCTATCTCTGCTTGTCTGCCTTTATCTCCTCCTTTAGCTTCTATATTTGAAGCTAAACAATTCCTTAAATGCATCCTTCATATTAGGCCTCCCAGGAAGCCTGTTCCTCCTCCTGGGATCTTAATTTTATTTTGGTGAAATTGACTTGGGCTCATTTTGAGCCTGCAGCTTCAGCTTCCTTGCAACATTGCTCTTGGAAGACACTTCTTTTGTTAGCCCTTACTTCTGCCAGATGGGTGTCTGAGCTTCTAGCTCTTATGGCTTGTTCTTTTTTTTGGTGTTTCTTAAGGACAACGGTGTCCTTGCATGGTAATCCTTCTTCTTTTATGCCCAAAGTGTTGAATGAGTTGTCCCTTAATCAGTCTATTAATTTGCCCACTTTTTTCCCTTCTTCGCATTCTGCCTGTGAGAAGGTACTGCACACGGTGGATGTGCATAGACAACTTAGATTTTATTTGGTTAAGACTATTAGGAAATCTGAGCAGCTGTTTGTTTCCTTTCATCCTAGGTCCTTAGGATTAGCTCTGTCCAAACAAATTATTTTTTCTTGGATCTCTAAAGGTATTTCTTACCCTAACGGTAGCTGTCCTTCCCTTCACTTTTGCAGTGTTCACCCCCCCCCCCCGGTGCTTTTGTCTTTTGGACTTTCTGGTTACCTCTTTTCTTCCATTGACTGGCGTTCCTACTGGGGCTCTCAGTTCTGAGGATGGTAAGTCCGAACATCACCTTTATTCCCTATGCTACGCAAGGAGCATAATTGTGATGTATGGCATACCTTAAAGCAACCTAAGGCTTTGGTATACTTGCCGGATGCCAGGCTGCCCTTGGCAGGAGATCCCTAATGTTATGAATACTGCAACAGTGAGGAGAAGGACATCTACCGTTATACAACTGTACTTTCTATGTCTTGATTTATTCCTGAGTTTTTCCAGTCAAACCAAGGCCTCAGCAAGTGAATTTCTCAGGATTCTAGGATTTGTGGCACCCATGATTCCTCTAGCCAGACTCCATGAGAAAAAGTCAGTGATACCTAAAAATCAGTATGGTTCCAGCATCAGCATGCCCTAGCATTTCAGATTCCTGTTTGTGATATGTGAAAAGAGAAAAACTGTGGTGGAAAGACAAGTTTTATCTGAATCTAGGTATACAATTTTACCTTACAACTCCAGTGTAGTCTGTAACTACAGATGCCTCAGTCTTTGCTTGGAGAACATTGTATTTGGGAATTAATGTGCAGGGCCTTTGGAGCAAAATGACTGACCAAAACATACATATGTGAAAGAAATGTCAGCAATAAATTTTGTCAACTTTGTCAATCATCTATGGGTCCTATGACTATTACAAATGGTTACAGAAAATAGCACAGTGATGTGGCACATAAACAAAAGGGGTGGGGGACCAGACCATACCTTTGTGCAGACTAGCCATGGTAGCCTGGGCTATAGCTTTTCAGTGCCATCTCGCTCTGTAGGCATATTTCATCCCATCAGAGCAAACCTTTGAGGCAAACAATCTGACCAGGATGAGGACAGGCCTTCACAAATGGAAACTGAATCTGGAGTCTTCCAGGAATTGATCCAGCTGTGGGGGAACACCTCAGACAGACCAGTTTGCCACCATTCACATCAATCGTTTAACCAACTTCTGCTCCAGAACTCCATATAAGATGGCCTGGGAAAAAGAAGTTCTGTTTTCTTCGGACAAAAATATTCCTATATGCTTTCTACACTTTGGCTACTTTCTGGCCCAGGCAGTTATGGTTCTCCCTTCTTTTGGAAGTGCCAAAGGTAATTACCACAAGATTCCCCATAGACTGAGCCTACTGACATAGGACAAGGGGAAGTTTGATACATCCCAAATTGAAACAAAATTCTGTCATTCTGGCAGTTATTTGAAGTTAGACATCTGTTTTCTGAGGACGTGCCACAGGTATTAAGGGAGGTTAGCAAACCTACTACTTAGAAATCATAAATTATCAAATTGAAAAAAATGTTCCAGCTTGCTACCAAGACAAGAACCAGGCTCCTTTTAAGGCTTGTATTTCTTTGATTCTGCAATATATGTGTGAGTTGTTAGCCTTTGGCTTTTCTTACTCCTCCCTCAAGGTTCATTAATTGACCATTCCAGCATTTTCATGTTAAAATTTGGATAATCTGCTGGCAGGTTGCCCTCAGTCGGCCTGATTAACAAAGTCTTGGGTCCTGCGTCAGGTCATCAGGGGTATAAAACATGCAGCCAATGCCATTACATCAGTCTTTCTTGCCGCGCAGTGCCCGAAGCAGAAGCAGTTCGCAAGTGCCGGTCGGCCGACTCCTGAAATTTTCATTTTCAAGTTTCAGAACCAAAGTCCTCAACTAAAAGCCAAGTACCCCGTTGGGGAAACTTTTTCTTGCTCCTTACCGATGTCAGTAAAAGTTAATAATTGCGTTACTTGTAGGAAGCAAATACCTCATAAGGATTTTCATTTGTACTGTTTTCCTTGCCTAGGCCCTGACCACAGCGTACCTTGCTGTTGGTTTTGTGCTAAATTTAATCAATGCACTATTAAACGTCGGTATATTTTTGCTTCTAAATATTTTGGGTCATGATTTAATTGTCCAGAAATGTCGTCTGTTGTCAATCCGACTACTGGAATACCTAAAAAAATGCAAAGAAAAAGACAGAGACAGGCCATCGAGGTCCAAAACCGACGACATTTCTCCTAAGCCAGTCACCGGTTCACCTGTACTCAGTGAGGCACTTTTGCAGCACCTGATACCAGATACTTCTGATTCGCAGGCCTCTACTGAGACCCATTCGGAGTCCGGTATGCCACGACATCCGTCAATTATGGAACCCGCAGATGTCTCTACCTTGGATGGGTCCAGAGCTGCTGTGCAGGCACCGGCTTCTAAGGGTGTTTTCAGGCCTACAGGTTTGTATATTAGACCGACACCATATTCAAAACTAAGGCCAAAATCTAAATCTATGTCTAAAAAACCGACGCCTGGGCCACAAGTGCAGGCTCCTATGCCTAACAAACAAATGATCAAAATGGCTAAAGATTTAATTACTCTGATCAGGGGAAGCCAACCCCCTCCTTCTAAGAGGCCTAGGCAAGACCTTGATTATGAATCTTCTGAACAGGATTCTATTTCTTCTGACTCTTCTAATGAACAGGATTTGTCTATACCTACTTATGAGGACTCTGATGCAAAAGATTCCATTCCTTCTGCTTCTCCCCCTGAGGATTTTTCTTTTGGGGAAACTTTACATACCTTAAGGGAGCATTTCCACTGGGAAAGTCAGGATTTCTCTAAATCTAAAAAGAGACTTGGGGATTTTCTTCTTCTACCTCAGCATAGGCCTTTGGCTATACCTCCTGTTCTAGACATTGTTGATTATGTTTTTTCAGAATCTAGTATGGCTCCTGATTCTCTGCCTCCGGCTCCTTGTAAGCCAGACAGATACTACAGGGTTCCTGACTCCCACAAATTCCTTTTCAAAAATCCTATTGCAGATCCTGAAACCATTTCTCAGGGTCCCAAGGGCATTAAGGCCTCTACTGCTAAAAATCCTACCCCTTCTGATAGAGATTCCAGGGTGCTGGATCGATGCGGTAAGAAGGTTTACACTTCTGCAACCTTGGCAATCAGGGCTTTAAACTGTCAATTTCATATGCTTAAATATCAGCAGCATATCACGGGACTGCTTAAACAGAAAATGATAATTTCTGACTGTGTGGAAAATAAAGATTTACAGGATTTATTGCATTCAGCTGAACAAGTTGGAAAACATACTTTGCAATGTGGTTTTGATTCTTTGGAGGCCCCTTGCAGGGCTGCTGTAACTGGGTCTGTGCTAAGAAGGCATGCTTGGCTCAAAGAGCAAACTCTGCCTGTTAAAGCAAAATTGTTGGATTCTCCTTTACAACAGGACCGTCTCTTTGGTAATAAAAAAGATTGAAGATAAAGCTAAGTCTATGCAGCCATACACCAGTAGACAACAAATTGTAAAACACTCGGTAATATGGGTCAATAAAGGCTGTCTTCCAGATAATTTTCACCACGACCAGAAACTTCAGAAGTCAGCTATATCCTTTTATTATACACGACAAGACAGATTTAGCGCTTTCATCTCCAAAACTGGAGACCTCATCAGAATCAATTAAAACAACACACTCCCTGTCTTATATACACAGTTCAATCAAGGTAATTAATTCAAAAAATTGTGACAAAAACAATAACAGTAAAGTGGCTGGCAATTAAACAATCTAGAAATTTCTGTAGACGGGGTAAAACTAGAATAGCATTTCATATTCATGAATAATTGTTGAAACACATATATAGGTGTATGCATACACATCAAATAAATATATATACATGTACCATAAAACATTATAAATGATGTATTGCATAAATATTTATTTAAAACCAAGTACATGTTAAATAAATTAAAATATTATGCTTTTAAATTAACATTAAGTAATCAGTGAAGTAATTCAATAGATTTACATATGCTTCTTGGGGTCATTGGCTAATAGTTTTAGGGCTGGTGTTATGGATATGTGATCATTGAAGCCCTTAGCACTACAGGCATCTAGCCTAAGTTGCCATATCATCTCCCTATATAGCATATCTATGCAAACTGTGAAAGATTTCTTACAAGTGCAGCCTCCAAGATTTAGTAGGCACTGGCCTACTAACAACTTGTCCTTTCCAGTTCCTTCGAGAGGCACTCAAGTCAAACCCAGACATTCCAAAGGCTCCAGGTTTCAGTCACAAGGGACTTTTAGAACAAAACAATGGGGTGCCTTCACCTCCAAATCTGGAAACAAGGCACTTCCCTATGGTAAACAGTCTCAATGACTCCCTCTACACTTATCAAGCACTTACCTTTTTGACACCCCTTTGGGGGGGAAACTGGCACTTCATGCAAGAAACTGGCAACTCATAACCCAGGACAAATGGGTTTTAAAGATAGTATCCCAGGGATACAGATTTCACTTCCACATGTTGCCAATCCTAAATGGATGGCCAGACCTGCCCCCAAATCAGTGGGCAGAGGCCCAGAAACAAGTACTGTCCCTCATGAACATGGGGGCTATTCAACCAGTACCAGAAGAGGAAAAGGGACAAGGTTTCTATTCAAGACTTTTCCTGGTACCCAGAAAAGACAAATCATGGCATCCAATTCTGGACTAATCTATTCTAAACACATTTCTGGACATTCCAAAATTCAAGATGCTGACTCTTCAACAGTTGCTTTTTATGCTAGGAAAAGATGCCTGATTGATAAATCTAGACTTAAAAGAGGATTACCTGCATATCCCAATCAGGGAATCTTGCAGAAGATACCTCCACTTCAAAGCAGGCTACTGGCATTACCAGTTCTCTGCACTGCCCTTTGGCTCATCTATGGCGCCCAGGGTCTTCACAAAGTGCCTAGCTTCAGTAATTGCATTTTGCAAGCAAAGAAATATTCAGATATATCCATACCTGGACGATTGTCTAATTCAGGCAGAAAACAAGGACATTCTTCTAAAGCATCTGGCATTTGTTAAAAAGGTTCAAACTTGTCTAGGGTACACCATAAACGAAAAGAAATCACAACTGGTACCCTCTCAAAAAAATTACATTCCTGGGTGCAAGCTTGAATATAACTGCCCAGATGGCTTACCTTATGCCAGAAAAGCAAATTCATTTGGTAACTTACTTCAGACAGGTGGCCACAAAACCCCTGCTATCTGCAAGACAAATTCTGCAAACCTTGGGGTTCATGGCCTCCTGCATTCTTCTAATTCCATATGCAAGACTGCATATGAGGAAACTTCAGTGGTACTTAAGTTTATGGAGTCAACATTGTCACAGCCTGGAAACAATGATTCCTATCATACCTTGCCTTGCCTGCAACTAAAGTTCCTAAGGTGGGCAGAGGCCTGCCACCAAAACCAGGGACTGCCATTCACTCCACCCCCTGCCGCCCAAACCCGAACTACAGACGCATCAGACTATGCTTGGGGGGGGCTCATCTGGCAGGGAAGTGCATTCAGGGCAAATGGAGTCCAAATCAAATGCACCTTCATACCAATCAGAAAGTGATGCTAGCTGTACAGAATGCACTGACAGCCTTCAAGGACTACCTTCATCCAGGACAATTAATGGTAAAGACAGACAACACCACAGTTATTTGATACATAAACAAGCAGGGGGGGTGCACACTCCTACCCCCTTTGCAGACTAGCCATGGCATTGTGGAACACGGCCTTGACCTAGCAAATACAACTACAAGCTCAATTCCTGCCAGGAATGCTGAATACTCTGACAGACGAACTAAGCAGAAATCTCATGGTCCCACGAATGGAAACTGGAACCAAGGAGTTTCAACATGTTGACACGAAAATGAGGGAGTCCAAACATAGTTCTGGGGTGAGGCAAAAAGATGCATCAGTTGGACAAATTCTGCACAAGAACTCATCACAAAAAAGCCTGGAAAGTGGATGCTCTGTCATTCAGCTGGAAAAACCTATCAGTCTATGCTTTTCCCCCTCTGCCTCTACTCTCCAAAGTTCTACTAAAAGTCATACAGGAAAAAACAAAAATGCTTCTGATTGGTCCAGACTGGCCTTGCCAACACTGGTACCCACTCCTGTGCAATGTGTCACACCTTCCACCGTAGCACCTGCCACAGACACCTTACTGTCTCAGCAGAACAATCAAATTCTGCACACTCTGCTCCAAACCTTGAATCTTGCAGCATGGCTGATCACCTAAATTCGCCCTTAGCATCCCTCAGCAAATCTGTGATGGATGTCATTTTGGAAGCGAGAAGGCCTAGTACTAGAAAATATTATGCTGACAAATGGAAAAGATTCCGTGCCTGAAATCAATTACAAGGAATAAGCACAGCAGTGCCCAATATTCCTCAGATTTTACAATACTTAACTGAGATGCTTCACAAGGGCCTGTCCTTTTCTTTCATAAAAATCCATGCCTCAGCCATTTCAGCTCATTACAACACAGAACCTCCCCTCTTCTCTCATCCTCTGCTAAAGCAGTATTTCAGAGGGGCCAAAAACTTAAGACCACCCAGAAGAGCTCCAACTCCTGCCTGGGACCTCAATTTTGTATCGAAAAAACTCACTCTCCCTCCTTTCGAGCTAGCTGCTACTGCAGACTTAAAATTTCTCTCCTGGAAAACCGCTTTCCTTTTCACAGTCACTTCAGCTAGAAGGATTTCTGAATTACAGGCTCTTATGGCAGTGGAGACTTTCATTATTTTTTCATCCAGACAGGGTGTCTGTCAGGACCAATCCATCCTTCATGCCTAAGGTGGTATCCACTGTGGCTCTTGATCAGAATATTCATTTGCCAACTTTCTTTCCCAATCCACAGTACAAGGGGGAGCGGATTCTGCATTCATTGGATGTACACAGACAACTTAGATTTTACTTAAGCAGGACAAAATCTTTAAGAAAATCTGAGCAACTACTGGTGGCATTTGCTGCAGGGGCAGAGGGAAAGGCTATTTCAAAGCAGACCATTTCCCAATGGGTAAGCCATTGTATTTGTTTCTGCTATATGCACCATGGTAAAACTATCCCCCAGGGGATCAGATCTCATTCCACCAGGGCTGCTTCTGTTTCTACAGCCTTTCCCAGAGGTGTTCCTACCAGAGACATTCTACAAGCTGCTACCTGGAGCTCAGTTCATACATTCACCAATCATTACCATTTACCTTTCTTCTCTAAATCCAGAGCTGGCTTTGCCACTGCTGTCCTACAGGGCCTTATAGTTGGTCCTAATGCTGTATAAATTCATCCTCCCAACCATAGCTTTGGGAATCTCCCCAAATGTAATGACTGCAACAGTGAAACATGAAGAACAGAGTACAGTTGTGTACACGTACCATAAATGTAGATGTTCGAGTGTATTCATTGTTGCAGTCCTGGTTACCCTCCCTCCAGCCCCCTGTTTTTCTCTTACTATACCTCTACTTTCTTTTACTATGCTTAAAAGCCTTTTTGGTGTATTTGCTTTTGTTTGGAGGTATATTTTTTGTGTTTTTAATTTTATATATATATATATATATATATATATATATCCCCATTTGGGGGGCACCTGACATCTGGGGCAAGAAAAACAGATGTAATGGCATCGGCTGCATGTTTTATACCCCCTGATGACCTGACGTCATGGAAGAAGGGACAGCAACTGACGCAGGACCCAAGGCTTTGTTAATCAGGCCGACCGAGGGCAACATGCCAGCAGATTACCCAAATGTAATGACTGCAACAGTGAATACACTAGAACATCTACATTAATGGTAAGTGTACACAACTGTACTTTTTGGATGCGATGTATTCAGGTCCAGAGCTGTCATCAGAGTTTCTCTTGTTTGGATCCGAGAATTCTTTGGATCCCATGATTTAGTTTTTTCCCCCAGTTATTCAATATTGAAGGGAAATGGTAGTCTGTCACGTGGAGTACTGTAACCTGCAGCAGAGAAACCTGCTTAAGCAAACTGAGTTTAGCAAGTCCTACTGTGGATCCTACAAGGAAGGTGATGTTTGGGCACACAGGCAATTAAACATTCTAGATGTACTCTGTGTGCCAATGCATTCCTGAGGATGAGTTGACAATGGTCTAATTTATGACCATTGTCTTGTTGTTTTTAAGCATATTGTAGAGACGGCCATTGGTATGGGATGTGTTGATATTTGGCTTATTACCCCTTTTTCCCATATCACAAATTCCCCACTCAGTGTCATTCAGTTCTAGGTCCCTTTCTCATACATGGGGGTCTTTAGTAGGCATGGAGTTCTTGACACCCATTCTGCCAAAGCTCCATGGAGATGTTCCTGGGACCAGCTTCTTCCATAACCAGTGTTTAGTTAGTCTCGGAGGTGTACATCTGGTCCTCTTCTGCGAATTCCTGCCTGCTTCACCATGAAATTCAGCATTCTCATTCTCTTGTTCCCTTTTCCCAACCTGGAACACTAGCATCTATGAAGGTAGCATGTCTCACATTAATAGACATATGATTAACCCCCCCCTCTTCTACATCCATATTCCTGTTTCCCCTTACATACCCCACTCTAACTTCTCTCATAATATATACGGATGGTCAGGGTGCCGTTTCATCCTACCATTATCAGCAAGGATAATTGTATGTGGTTTGTACATTTACTGGACACATACTATTAAAGCATATTGAACACATGCTCCAGGAGGCTTCAGTGCTTTTAGCTGGGAGCCAGTCACCTCTAGTTCAGGGCTCTGTCCTTCAGATTTTACTACTGCTTCCCAGTGTTTTCCATACACATGGCAGTAGTGACTGCTCACTTGTGGTTTGGAGAATTTCAGGTGTCTTCCCTGTCTGAAGGACTGGTATCTTAATGCCCCAACCAGGTACCAACTGTTACAGTCTGGGGATCTCCGTGCTTGCTATATTGCTATAATGCTGGCAGTCAGTTCTATAAAAAAAAAAAAAGTTCAAATTCAGTAGTTCTTACTTAACTGCTACAAATCAAATAGCATCCTTGATTCGTCTCTGCATCACATCCCTTAAAATTCATAAGGTGGAAGCCGCTGTCATTTCCATTCCACTCCAGCAAGTTTAATTTTGCAAGCTTGCCTCATCTCTTATGAAACCAATTTGCTAACATCACTTTTGCCTGTGGATTTAGTCGATCAACCCATTTCTAAGCAGACTGTTGTACCTCATCCCTGCCAAGCACAGACACCACATACGCTTCCCACATGGAGTAGCAGGGAGAGTTCTAGTGCCACATAGTCTTTCCTGGAGAACAGGTTGCATGGCAGCATGCTAGAGATAGTTGTCCGTTTTCTCTTCTTGTGTTTAAGAAGTCCAGTAAGGGAATTGCTGTCACATATGTCCCCTCCATCAATACTGGACTTGCATACTCTTAGTCCCTTATCACCCACCATATTGCTATTCTCCTTTGCAAGGGATCTTCTACAGATCCTTCAATGTTTTTTTTTTGCAAGTCATTGGTCCATTCCTTTCAGTCTCAGCCTACTACTGTAAAATTCACTCAAATTCGCCAGTGTCATATCCACTGGTGGACCCAGACAAACTACCTCTTCTCTAGTCTAGCTGTTTCTCCTCCTCCTCCGTAGCCACTATGAAAATCAGGTGGAGGTGTTATGATGGGGATTACAGATAGCTATGAGACTTGTGATTATTACATGTTCAGTGATAACACCAATACATAAACTGTTAACTGTGACAATAAAGACAACCCTGGAACAACAATTGTTATACAGACCACCAAAGTCAAGTGCAGATGACCTAGAGGAATTCATAAATTTCTTACATGAAACACAGGAGGGAAGAATAATGTTAGCTGGGGACTTAAATTTACCAGAAACAGACTGGAATAATATTGATTCAACAATGTTAGTAAATAAATTATTCACAGAGTATATCCAGGAACAACAAATGCTTCAGATTGTAAAAAAAAAAAAAAAAAAAACCTACCAGGGGACGGAATATACTAGATATTGTTTGTGTTCCCAAAGAAATTACTGTAACTTCGTCAGGTTTTTCCACCATTGATGTGCAGTGATCATGGGGTCATAAAGGTTAATTTGTTGCTAGATAATTCTGCCAAACTGCAACCTAAGGCAATGCACAGAAGGTTAATTACAGATTATAGGGAAGCAAAGCAGTTACTATATAAAACTAACTGGAGTGAGGTGTTCAGTGGTAAAACTGCAGATGGAATGTGGAAAGTGTTGAAAGAGATTGAGTGCAAAAAGTAAAAAAAAAATGTTTAACATCAGGATCTAGGCATGCAACGTCATGGGGGGTATATTTCCATAAGAACAAGATACCTGATTAAGGTGAGAGACAAAAAATATAAGAAATGGAAGAGAGGTCGAACTACAACTTTGAAATAAACGAGCTGGACAAACAGATTAAGCATAGTGTTAGACAAGATGAAGAATAATTTGAAGAAAATTTATATAAAGATATTGAGCATAATAGGAAACCTTTTTATAGATAAATAAAATGTGGGAGGAGTAAATATACACAAATTGATAAACTGTGTGCAGATTCTAAAATTTATTTTCAGGCACAACAGATTATAGATATATTTACAAAATCTAATGCAAAGCAGTTTGGCTCCACAAAAGGGATGGTAAATTGTCATAGTGACATCCAGGTAACCCCAGATACTGGAATCAAATTAGATTATATTGAAAAAGAACTGCGCAAACTGGATCCAAACGAAGCGCAGGGAGGAGATGGAATAAGTAACAATGACCTGAGAACACTTAAGCAAGAACTTACACTGCCATTACATCTATTATTCATTAGGTCATATAAATATGGGAAGATTCCTCAGGACTGGAGACATGCACTTATTAAACCTGTCTTTAAGGGAAAGGGGAGAAGGACAAACCCAGAATAATATAGAGCCTTAAGTCTACTTTCATGTTTTGGAAAAATAATGGAGAAGGTAATACTGGATAAGTTATTGTCAGAACTGGCTAGGTTGGGACTTGAAACCATATATCAGCATGCATATGTTGAAAATAAATCTATTACCACCTGTAACATGATGTTCTGTAACAATATAATAACAGCTGTGAATGAAAAATTGTGATATGATATATATAGTTTTAACTTCAGCGTTTGAAAGGGTCATGCAAAAAACACTGATTACTAAATTAGTACAACTATGTATTGATGTACTGTTGATAAGATGGATAGCTGCATGGCTTACAAATAGGACATGGCAAGTATCACACACCAACTGGACAGGTGAAATCCTTGGGTTACAGTCAAGGTGTCCCACAGGGCTCTGTACTAGGCCCTTACTTGTTTAGACTGCATCTTTCAGACCCTACTTTTTCATCTGAGGTATTCTACAGTCTATATGATGATGACCTGAAGTTGGGTAAACTGAATACAAGTGTTACAGATAAGGCATGTCTGCAAGATAATTTGACTAAATTGATCATTTGGGCACAGGAGAATAATATATCGATAAATACATTAAAAAAAATAAGCATATGAGATTTGGGAGACATAAACTGAAAGGTGAATATTTAATACAGCACACAGTGATTGAAACTGTAGACTCATATAAGGACCTGGGTGTATGGGTAGATTCAGCTATGAGTTTTTCTAATCATATCAACCAATTGGCTAATGATAGTTATAGAAATGTAGGTTGTATTAAAAGATTTATAAAGTCTAGGAAATCAAACATAATGAAGCCATTGTGTGTTCGTTACATTAGACCCAAACTTGAGTATGGAATAACAATATGGAAACCCTATGGGAAAACAAGCATGCGTAAACTGGAAAGAGTACAGCGGAAATATATTATGGGCATCCATGGATGTGAAAATCTAAGTTATTCTGAAAGACTAAAATATCTGAACTTGTACAGTGTCTCTTACAGATATTTAAGAGGAGATCTTATTCAGGTATATAGGGCATTTAGGGACAACTACCTGTGCGAATGTTTGGGGTTATCAAAAAGTCCTAGAGAATCGTCGGATAACCTATGTAGAAGATTCTATAGGAATGAGAAGTGTACTAATTGGTTCTCTGACAGAGTAGCTGATGCTTGGCACAGACTACCAAATTACATTAAAGCAAGTACTAGTTTAGATATTTTTAAGAACAGCCTGGACATTTATTATGGGAACAAGTGATGTTAAGTTGTCTATCTCGCCTTCGTTCTTAATGTTTGGGTTCGGGGCTGATCCTCTGCTCCGACTCGGCCATCTTCTATAGCTCGAGAGCTGTTTACTGGCTTGAGGCTACCCCTTATCCCAGAATGCCCAGCGTCAGCTACCCAGATCTCGTTTGCCGCTTCAGTTGCGAGGTTGCTTTCTTACTGGCTCAGGCTTTGTATAATCTTTTTCATATTATATATTGTTTTTTTCTTGAAAGTTTGTCAAGTAATTGTCTTTTTAGTATATAGATAATATTCCTTTATCCCTTTTTCGCGTTCTTGTGTATTGTAGCTTTGTTGGCCGTCGCTCCATACCTCTCAGGCCTTCTGTTCCATTGAACTCGTTTAAATTAGAGAATTCTCCCCCCCTCCCCTAGGATAGCCGTTTAAATTATAGGCTTTCCTTCTATTCTTTAACTGTAAAAAAAAAAAAAAAAAAAAACTCTATTTGCTCTTGTTTTCATAGCATAGTTTTTCATTATCTGTTGTGTGGTTGTTGTTACTATAATGTCTAAAGATACTAAGGTGTCTGGCTTCAAAAAGTGTGACTCATGCTATCAGAAAATGTCTCTTGACCGATGGGCACACTAGTTGTGTTTATTGTTTGGGCGCTGTTCACCTGTAGGAATCCTGTTCTATATGTCATGCTTTTTTAGTCCAAGGGTCCTGCAGGAGCACAAAAACAAATTAATCCTTCGGGGATTATTGAAGCCTCAGGATTCTCCGGCTAAAAGTACTCAGCCAGCGAAATCCCCTAAGTCTGTCAAGCTGCCGGCTCCACCTTCGGAGCAGACTCCTTTATTTGACCAACCAAGTATGTCGGTACCGGCTGGCACCGACAAGACAACTCAGTCAGCTCCATCTGCTATTTCGGAGTCATAAGAGACTGAGGTCACCATCTTTGGAGTTCATCCACTTGACACCACAGTCACCTTTATTACAGAGTGAACGTAGCCATCATTCTTCCCACTCCTCTCGATCCTCTAGATTATCGGATCATGATGTAGAGAGAGAGTAGTAAGTAGGTTGCTTAAGTCACAGGCACTGGCAAAAATTCTGTCCAGCCCACCTCCAACAGGTATCGGCTCCAACCGCCTCTATTTCTATTCCTCCTCCAACAACTTTTAGCTCAGAGCTGGAGACAATGGATCCGCAGGCAGTAGAACCGTCGGCGCCGGTCATCATTTCTCCTTTGGTTCCGACGTCGGCTCCGATTACCTCGATTGTACCTTCTGCCAAGGCTCTCTCGTTGGCTCTGGGGGGGGGGGGGAGTGGCATCAGACCCTTGTCCGAGCCCGTTTCCCCCTCAGAGCTGCGGTGCAGGTGAGCTCGGCTCCACCATCGGCCTCGGAGCCATCACCCTCGACGCGAAGAAAGACTCCTGTTTCTTTGGAGCCGGAGCTTTCTCTGCCTAGAGGTCAGGATGCCTTCAAGGTCATGCGGAGTGTGCTGTCCCCCAAGACATCTCTACTGCCAGCTCCATCGGCTCCTCCTCCCATAGTGTCTGTGCCAACCTCTACTCCTCCTCCAGACCCCAAGCATATGCCTCCAGGACACCCCATTGGGTGATCCTTCTTCCAAAGCCTCCCCTGTTCACTCTGAGGAGCCTCCCCAGAAGAAGTGCAAGAGGAAGCACATAGGCTCCCCTGAGTCTGTCACTTCAGATACAGACATGGATGAATCGGAAGGGTCCCCAAGGTCTCCCTCTGAAGATGTTTCCTTTTCGGACATCCTTGAAATGCTTAGGCAGAGGAGGGACTGGGCTTCCCTAGCCCCTACCAAGGATGAGTCTGTATACCTGGACGCATTCGATTCCCGACCTTCCACCTCCTGGGTATCTCCTCTTTTCGATCCACTCATGTCTGTAGTGGCCTGAAAGGCTTGGTCAGCTCCAGAGTCTGTGGAACCTACTCAGAGGAGACCAAATAAATTATCCCTCACTGGTAAGATCAGACCATAAACTGATCTCACTGAATATTCACATCCCGACCCCACCCCCTGCCCAGAAAACCACAGTGAAAAACTTCTCCAAAGCAAATTTCACACTCCTCAAAACCGAGGTGGAATCCTTCAAAGCCCCCGGGCCTGTGGAAAATACGGCCCAGACCGCAGAGTCCTTTATAAATGCATTCTATGAACACCTTCAGGAATGCATGGATCATGCAATCCGAAATAAAACCAAGACCCAATCCTCCAAAGGCAGACGACCTGTCTGGTGGACCCCAGCGATAAACAAACTATACAATAGAAGGAGGAAGCTACTACATGATAGAGCAAAATCCCAAAAAGGGAAGGCATCTCTGATCAGTATTAGCAAAAAACTAAGGGCACTCATAAAATCGTCAAAGGCCAGCTTCGAGAGAAAAATTGCACAGGACACTAAAGATAATCACAAGGCTTTCTTTAGTTATGTTAGGAACCTGTGTGGGAATTCACAGATATGCTCAGAATTAGTCCAAAATGACAAAAAATACACTGATCCCACAGACATTGCCAGCATCCTAGCTGACAGGTTCAGTGCAAACTTCTCCCCCCCTCCCCACCAAAAGGGCAAATATCTATCCCAGCAGAGTGCTGCCCCCCGACATCTCAGATGCTCAGGTGGGAGCCGCCCTCTCCAAAGCAAAAACACAGCATCAATGGGACCAGACGGTGTCCCAGGCTGCGTCCTACATGAACTCCAAGAAGAGCTAAACCCAAACATAAAACTACTGTTCAATCTCAGCCTTACTACAGGATATGTACCCAAAGAGTGGCGTACAGCAACAGTGGTCCCTCTCCACAAAGGTGGTGCCTCAACGGACCCTGGAAACTATCGCCCCATAAGCCTGACTAGCTTGGTCTGCAAAGCTATGAAAAGGATCATTATGGACCTCATAAATAAAGATATTGGGGACCTACAGACACTGGATCCTACCCAGTTTGGCTTTGTTAAGGGCAGATCCTGCCTCTTAAACCTGGTTGACTTCTTTGAAACAGTCACCAAGGCCATTGACGAAGGGAAGGTGGTCCACACAGCCTATCTGGACCTCGCAGAAGCCTTCGATACAATACCGCACTCGGGCATTATAGATAAGCTCACCAGCTTAAATATAAACCCCTATGTCACTAGATGGGTTGCAAACTGGCTCAAGGACAGAACCCACATGGTTAGAATTGCTGGAGCCATGTCAGACTCCAAACCAGTTACAAGTGGCGTCCCACAAGGCTCAGTCCTGGGACCTCTCTTGTTTGGTATATATTTCTCGGAGGTACAGGCCAACACGGAAGGACTGTGGCTGACCAAGTTCGCAGATGACTGCAAACTGGGTGCCATAATCGACTCTCCAGCCGACACAAGCATCCTCCAAAAGGGCCTCATAGAAACAGACAACTGGTGCCAGAGCCATGGCCTCCAGCTAAATGCCAAAAAGTGTATAGTCATTCCCTTTGGCAAAACAAAGTGCCCACAAATTACCACATAGGTGGTAATCCATTAAGTACAGAAGAAGTCATTAGGGACCTGGGGACCCAAGTTGATAGCAATCTCTCATTTGACAACCACGTGGCCAAAGTGGTTAGAAAAACATTTTATATAGCCCACCTAATCATGAAGGGATTCACATCTAGATTAGGGGAGGTCATCGTGCCTCTTTACTCATCCCTCATCAGGCCCATAATCGAGTACAATGCCCCTTTTGGGATGTACCTTACCACACACCTGCAGCAACTGGAAAGACCCCAAAAGTACCTCACAAAGAGGATCAAAGGGCTCAAACAGATGCCATATGCTGCCCGGTTAAAGAAACTCCAGCTCTACTCAGTGGCGTACTGACTGCTCAGAGGTGACCTGTGCCTGACGTATAAGGCCATGTCCAACCCGGAATTAAGGGACATGCTGCACCTCAAAAAATCCAAATCCCATCGAGCTACATGCTCGAGAGACTTGAGCCTCAGCACTGAAATAAATAGGACATGCTGGAGGGACAGATTCATAACCCAGAGGCTCCCTTCACTATGGAATAAAATCCCAGTCCAGGTTAGGCAGAGTCCCTCATTGACTCTGTTCAAGAGGAATCTTGATGAGTGGATGGGGGATCATAGGTTTACCCCGGGTATCACTTCTGTGTCACTGTTAGACAGAGGCACAGTATACTAACCTCAAAAGGTCATAGCAAAATTAATTTAAAATGGGTGGCGAAAGCCAAACATACTCTGGCTAGGCTTATAAATGCCCTAGGGCAGATAGCCTAGTATGAACCTATGAACCTATTACAGCCCCCCAGGACAAGCAATTCCTCTCCAAAGGTGTGCCCGTTGTTGCCATGGTGGTAGCAGCAGCCACCAAGAAAGAGTTAGCAGAGACCTCTTCTTCTGTTCATCCTCCGAACAGAGTGTCTTGGACGATGGACAGATATGGAAAGCGAATGTTTGCTTCAGCAACCTTTTCAATGAGGTCCCTGAATTATCTGTGCCATTTTACATGTCTTCAAAGGGATGATCTGAAAGAGCTTGGAGATACCCTTCAAGATCCTACAGCTGAGGAAGCACCAGCCAAAGTAGCTTCTCAGCTTGTGACTTTTAATTCCATAGTTAACTCCTCCATGAGGCTGATTTCCTATGCAGCTGATGGAGTGAGCAGAGCAGCAGGGACATGTATGGCTCTCAGGAGACATGCTTGGATGCGGCTGTCAGGTTTGCGGAACCCTTTCGAGCATCCTTCACCAATACTCCCTTTGATGGTTCTTTTCTCATTGGGCCTCAGTTGAAAGACATGTTGACCGGGTGTGAACAGGAAGGCAAGACTCTCTCTGCCGTAGGAGTCCATTTTTCTACTCATTCCAGACCTTATCCCAAGGGTCAGAAGAGTGGAAAGATGTGGTTCCAAAAATCCCAGGGACCCTTGCCTGACACACGTGGTGATTTTTTCCCCCAGAGGCAGTGGGGAAAACAACAATAATAGACGCTGCCCTCATGGCAGAGGGGGACCGCAAAACCAGGGTGACAGAGAAACTTTCTCTGCCAAACCCTTCCAGCATTCCTGAAGGGTTGCCCGACTGCTCACCTCTGGAGGCAGTCGGGGAAGACTTTCGCTGTACCCAAAAGCGTGGCAAAATATGACAAGAGACAGATGGGTACTATCCATCATATCCGGAGGTTACAAAATTCTCTTCCATCAATCCCCCATAGAATCGAAAAAGCCCATCCCAGATGTCCCACCCAATCTAAGGGATCAAGCAGTCACAGAAGTTTCAAGACTGCTAGAAAAAACAGCCATTCAAGAAGTCGCCGCAGACCAACTAGGATCTGGAACTTACTCAAGATTCTTTTTAGTACCAAAAAAGACAGGGGACTGGAGACCAATACTGGATCTCAGCAGATTGAACAAATCTGTACAAAAAGAAAGGTTCCAGATGGTGACACTGCAGTCCATTTTCCCTTTTCTGAGTCAGATCTTCAGGACGCGTACTACCATATCAAGATGGACAGACGCTCCAGGCGATTTCTTCGCTTCCGGTTAGGGGCCAGTCATTACCAGTTCAGAGCTCTGCCCTTTGGTCTCACCTCAGTCCCCAGGGTGTTCACCAAGTGTATGGCAGTAGTCACAGCTCACCTGAGGCGTCAAGGATTCCAGGTGTTTCCCTATCTAGACGACTGGCTCCTGACTGCTACCACCAGGCATCAACTCTTAGAGGCACGGGGATTATACAATCACATCATACACTCAACCAGGCATTACAGTAAACTTCAAAAAATCTGCCTTGTTGCCCTGTCCGTCTATTACATACATAGGAGCAGAATTAAACACAAAATAAATGTTTGCAAGATTACCACAGGAAAGAGTTTCCACTATTCATCAACAAGTGTTAATTCTAATGAAGAGCAAAAGGGTTAAAGTCAGACATGTCCTCCAAGCTCTAGGCTCCATGGCAGCTGCAATTCCTCTTGTCCCATTAGTGCGTTTCCACATGAGAATCCTTCAGTGGCTTCTTTTCACGCAGTGGTTTTTCCAGGAACTACCCATGTCTCACATGATCCTGATAACAGAAACATGCAAAAGGTACCTTTCTTGGTGGATGGTCTCCCCACTAGTAATTCAGGGCAGACTCTTCATACGACCCCCTCTGATAGCCACAGTGACCACGGACGCCTCCCTGATAGGGTGGGGGGGGGCATTATCTAGGCAGGACAGTCCAAGGCACTTGGCAACCTCACAAGTACCATCTGCATATCAGTGTCCTAGAAATGAGAGCATTGCAAGCCCTTCAAGACTATCTTCCTTCCGGGACCATTGCAATCCAAACGGACAACATGTCAGTGGTGTGGTACATCAACAAACAGGGCGGGACCAGGTCTTACCCCTTATGTCGAGAAGCACTCAGACTGTGGTAATGGGCGATTTCCTCCCAACGTTTTCTGATAGCAATGCACATCCCTGGGAAATCCAATGTTATAGCATACAGGCTCACCAGAGCTATCCTCATGCCTCACGAGTGGTCTCTGAATCAGGAAGTTGCGGATCTTATCTTCTGCAAATGGGGACAGCCTTGCGGCGACCTATTTGCCACTTCTCTCAACAACAAATGCAGCAGCTACTTCTCCCTACTTCCTCTTCCAGGTCATATACCCAGAGGTGCTCTAGCCCACTGTTGGCGTCAGGGACTTCTTTATGCTTTTCCCCTAATTCCAAGACTCGTACAGAAAGCAAAATCATTGGGTTGCAAAATGATCCTCATTGCTCCATATTGGCCTCGACAAATATGGTTCCCTTTCCTACACCACTACCATCTGGTCAACCGTGGATTCTGGACCCGGTTCCAGATTTGCTGATTCACCAGTCAGGCGGGTTGCACCAATCCCTTCAAACTCTCCAGCTCACAGCTTGGTTACTCCACTTCCAACCCTAGCCAAGCTTTCCAGTATCTCCCCAGCAGTCCGTGATATTCTTGTTTCCTCACATAAGTCTACTACGAGGAAAACGTATGCTAGTAAATGGAAACTGTTTTCTTACTCAGCAGAATCTAGAAATTTGGATCCTTTCTCAGCCCCAATCCATGAAATTCTTGAATTTCTAACGCAGCTTTTTCAGTCTGGTGCGGCTTCCGCTACCATTAGAGTACAACTAGCTGCCATTTCTAATTTTCATATCCGTATGTTTAATTCTAGCATAATGTCTCATAAGCTCTGCAAAGCCTTTATGAAAGGAACATTTTATTTTATTATGATTTATTTTACATTTTGTTGACCAGGCTAGTCTAACTGGATATATGTCCATTTTCAGTAGAGGCCCGGGGAGATAAGCTCCAAGACATGAATAAAATACAAATACAAATAACAAATTACAAACTACAAAAAGCAAAAAAAAAATTTGTAAGAAAAAAAAATAGCAAAAATAGTAAAAAAAATATAATAAAAATAACCAAGCAATGGTAATATAGAGATCCTCCCCCTCCTTGGGATCTCAATTTAGTTTTAGCCTCCTTAATTTTGCCTCCCTTTGAACTGGCAGCATCGTGCCCTTTAAAATTTCTTTCTTGGAAGACACTTTTTCTGGTTGCTATCACTTCAGCTAGACGTGTCTGAGAACTTCAAGCACTATGTGTTCGTCCTCCTTACCTGGTGTTTCACAAGGACAGAGTTTCTCTGAGGACCAATCCATCCTTTATTCCTAAAGTCTGCTCAGAGAACAATTTAAATCAATTCATAGATCTCCCAGTTTTCTTTCCTAATCACAGCAACAAGGCAGAATACAAGCTCCACCAATTGGATGTACACAGACAATTGCGTTTTTACCGCCATAGAACTAAGAAAGTCAGACCAGTTATTTCTTTCTTATGCTTTCAGCAAACAAGGTCTTCCAGTTTCTAAAGTGACCTTATCCAGATGGTTATCTGATACTATTGCCTTTATTTATCAATTACGAAATAGCGAGCTACCAGCTAAACCAAAAGGTCATTCCACTAGAGCATTAGCCACCTCTGTAGTGTTTCAGTCTTGGATGCCCATAGACTCAATCTGTGCAGCTGCCACTTGGGCAAACCCCCACACTTTTATCTCTCATTACAAGGTAGATATGGTCTCCCGGAGCAGAGCTTCCTTTGGTTCTACTGTTCTGAAGAGTTTGTTCCAATGAGCCACCCAGGATTTTAGGTGCTAGGGATGCTGTCCCAAACAGCAAGAACAAAGGCGAGATAGACAACTTAACATAAAGTTGTGTAACTACCATAACGTTCCATGTTAGTTGTCTTCATCTCACCTTCCTTCTTGCGTCCCTCCCTCCTTCCCCCTTCCTAGAGGATTGTGAGGAGTTCCCTTTTGTTTTCACTGGCTGAGCATCTTTTATTACTTCACATGCCAGGTAAATCTATAACTCTTTCCTTGTTTAGGTGTATTGGACAACCAGTTTTAGTAACTGGTTACTCTACTAATGTCTAGTGTGCACTATCACAAACAGGATCTGGGTAGCTGACGCTGGGCATTCTGGGATAAGGGGTAGCCTTGAGTCAGTAAACAGCTCTCGAGCTATAGAAGATGGCCGAGTCGGAGCCGAGGATTGGCTCTGAACCCGAACAGCAAGAAGGAAGGCGAGATGAAGACAACTAACATGGAACGTTATGGTAGGTACATAACTTCTTTTTTTGGCATATTGGCAAGCTAGAAGGGCTTTAATCCCCGTGTTTGAAATATTTGTATGTATGATTTTTATCGCGGATGCCTCCCACTGGTGGGAGAGCACTTCAGGGAAAGTGAGATTTAGTGATGTGGTCATTCCTGGAAGCTGAGGGATATTTTTATGTCCTAGAGGTGGGGACAATCCCTCTTTCCAATGTTGCATGCTTTTCAGAGTGCTCTCCTCCAAGGAACTATTACAGTGCATACTGACAGTAAGTTAGTAGTCTGGCCTACTTACTAGCCATGGCAATCTGTTCTTCCCCTTAGTGTGGAGAAACCATGAGTATCTAGGAACAGACAATATTTTCTGACCTTTTTCCAGTTGCATCACATATGCCTTTATTATCCAACACTGTGGCGTACACTAGTTCCTCAGATTTGTTTCCTCTACCAAACCGTCTGCATCTGCTTTCATCTGTTGGGGCCAACTTCACTGCATCCTCTCGGCTTCTCTATTTAACTACAAGTGCAGTAGGTACTTTTTATCATCTCAAATATCCTCTTTAGCTTCTGCAGCTCTTTTGGGGTTCCCCATCTGTGATCCAGTATTCATATTTTTATGCTGTCTAGTTACTGCACTACTCTCTATCTGCTTATGCTCCCCTGTTCATGACATAATGTTAGCCTTCCACAAGACTCCTCTCAGAAGGCATTTGGGAGTAAATGTGAAGTTCCTCCAGTAAAGGCCTCAAGGAGATCTTGCTGAGGAAATTTTCAGCTCGGATCTCCTATAAAGACCCCCCCATTCCACCTTGGGATCTGAGAATTAATCAGTAGGAACCTACCCAGAAACTTACTAAGGTAGCCTTGCCTTCCAAGTTGTCTTACATTATTTGTCCTACGATTGGGTGGCTCCCTTTCTGATTCTTCCTTTATGCCTAGACTAGCCACTGGGTCCAACATTTTTCTATCCATGTTATTGTCGGTCATGTGCTCAGACTGTTCTAGCAAGGACACACACATATATGCTCTCCTTTTTCACGTGCACAGACGGTTACCGGCAGTTGAGGTGTAATTTCCTGTCCACTGAGGTCTAGCGATTTCTAATATTATCCTGAATGAATAGCTTCCTGACTACATTTAAAGCTGATTTGTGCTGGAAATAGTCTACAGATGTCTGATCATTCTAGAACCATTATGCTAAATCTACGGATACCTTATTTGATCTTCCTCCAGCACTTCTTCTGTTGGTGTCTCTGTTACAGTCACTGGATCTATGGCTCGTCTCTTGTGATGCCTTTTTGCAAGCATACGTTGTCTCCAGGAGTAGAGTTTCCTTGGTTTGACAGTGCTGTGGCATGCCATTCCTTGAGGGGCTCCACAAGAATTATGTAGCTGGGGACAGTACCCATCAGTGAGGCTGAATGAAGGGGACTACATTATATTTAGAAGTCAGGTACTTACCATAACTTGGTATATGTTCCTTCTTCATTCTTCCTCACCTTCCCTCTCAGCCATTCCCTGTCCTTGTATTTTTAGAAGGATATTGGATGCTACGGGAACCTTGGGTTCCTAGGTTTTTAGTCATAATTCCTTCTTTTCTGTCCTGTCTTTATAAATCAGTAGAAGTAGGCAGCAAACTCGATCTGAGGAGTCATAGGTTATGTGTTGCATTGTAGGAAGAGGGAGAAGCTCAAGATTAGGATCTAAAGTCTGGAAAATGTGGAAGAGTCAGATATGAGGATCGGATCCATAACCCATCAGTCAGGGAAAATGAAGGAGGACAACACATATACCAAGTTACGGTAAGTACATAACTCCTAAATTCTCGAAGTATTGTAGAGGCAGTAGCTTGGTCCTCTGTGCATACCTTTACAAAGCACTACAAACTAGATTCCTTCTCCAGGTCCAGAGCAAGCTTTGTTTGGACCATTCATAAGGGACTCCTGGACTCTCATCCTTCATTCTCCCAGTTTGTGTAAGCTATGGTAACCTACCATATAGCTAAGGCTTACTGCTGCATAGATGAAATAATTATCTGCATAATTGTACTGTGTTAAACAGAACATAACAATAGATGTTTGAATGATCATTGCTGCAGTAACCTTTCCCTCTCTCCATTCTCCTTATGTTTGTATGTTTTGTTGCCTAGGTGAGGACTTCTATTTTTATTTGCCTATCATTAACCTTTTCTGGGCTCTAGCCTCCCTCTCTCAGTTGGCATGAAAGCTCTGAAGGGTTTAGCACGCAAACCACTCTTTTTTTTTTTTCCTCATCTCCTTAATAGTTTGGGTGCATGGAAGGTGTTCTTAAGCTTTGGAGTCTAGCCAGCTGCTATATAACCTGTAAGACTGTAGCCCGCTATAGCTAAGGCTAGTGCAGCATTGATCATTCAAACATAAACTGTTATGGCAAGCTTTCCTATGCAGCTGTACTTTCACTTTCTTGAAAATGTTAGTGTTAAAACCATGTTTCCTGGTGTTTATTATTTATTTGTTTATTTACATTTGTTTACTAGGAAAGTCCGACTGGGCCAGAAGCCCATTTTCAGCCTAGGCGGCCTGGGAGAAAAGCTCCACAGAACTATAAGCAAAATACAAGTACAATTGTATACATATAGTAAGATGCAGAATACACATCATCCAGTTAGTTTACACAAAGAAGTATTCAATACTGTTTTCCAGTAGATACAAGTTCAAAAATTAAAATCGCACAAGCATTTCAGTAAAGTGTTTACTAGTGTTCTTAGTTGTTTCTCAAAGACAAGATAACCTGTAAATGTTTTGGCATTGTTTCTTTAATTTTAACAGATATTGATGTTTGACCAACTCAGATGGGTCAGTAAAGCCAAGAATAGGATTGTGGGTCATATTTTGTTACTTAGCTCCTGCATTTTACAACATCTGAATTTATTTTATCTCATTCCTTTCTTTTTCCATATTTTCAGTCAATTCTATTGGTATTTTTTAAGATATAGTTTTACCTTTTATATTGTAATTAGATCATGTCTGAAAAGAGCCCAATACGTACAGTTGCTTGCACAAATGTTGTTGTGTCTTTCGGCTTTTCCCGGTAAGGGGTCGCCACAGCGGAACTCTGGTCCGCTAATGATTGGCAGTAGATTTTTACGTGCCAAGTTGCCAGCTCTGACGCACAACATTCAACGAAGGTAAGCCCATTCATGCATGTCTCCACACAGAAGACGCTCTAGCTGGGAATCGAACAGGACAACGTCTTACTGTGAGGTGACAACGCTACTGCAGCACCACCACCGCAGTACAGTTGCTTGCACAAATAAGTAAATTAGTTTTATACATTGAATGCATTGTATATGAAAAAATACTGTCTGCGAGTTCTGGATTTGCACAAATTTTACTTTACTGTTAACAGACGGTTTCATATATGTGAATGGTGTGAGGAATGTTGTATAAACATGTTTCTTATTTGGATTCTTTGACTTCACTAACAAATTTATTCTCTCTCTCTCTTTTTTTTTTTTTTCAAGGAGTACATCATTCGTGTTCAGAGAGGTGTTTCTTCCGAGAATAGTTGGCAGGTAACTAGATCTGAATTGAATGTTACTGCATTCCATTGTTTGTCACATTTTCAATTGCCTTTCCAAATGGCCTCTCGTAGGTTTGTTTTATGATTAATAGTTTGTTTATTCTCTCTCTATATTTCCTGTTCTGTAGCGTAGTTTCAGATAAAATGGGTACTGATCCTATATTGTCCTCTCTGTCTTGAATGGGTTATCCACCTTCATGGCTGGTCCGAGCTGACAGATTTTCCACATAGATGCTTCTCCAGTGCGTGAGCACCTCCATCTCCCATAACGCAAAGTGCTGCTGCTGTTCCTTGGATCTTGTTTACCATATTTGCTTCAGATGTGATTGCTCATCTGTTTGTTTCATATAAGCGAGAGTTCTTCTTCAGCTCATTCATAGTAGTTTCTCTCTGTTAAATGTTCTGCAGATTATGAATTTTTCCTTATGAATAGCTTGTGACAGGTGTATTACAAATTTTGCCTCCTTTACTCTCTTGTGTTTTCTGAGGACTACCCAAGCTTATTTCCTTTCTTGTTAGTACTTCTGACAGAAAAAAACTGTGTACTTTCCTTAACTTTCTCTTTACTTTCATTTTATAAGATGTTTTTCTTATTTCCAGTTTAGTTTTTACACCAGTTTCATTAATGTTTACAATTTTTTAGTTAAGGAAGCCCGAAGCTTTCCTTATACTAAGTACTCCGTGTGTGCACAAACTTCCGCCCCAGGACCCACACAATAGCTTTGCATTGAGTACCTGGGGTTGGAACACATGCAAGTATAATCCGATATTTGCAAATCTTTTGGTCCCAGATCTGTTAGAGAAATAAAATATAAGCTGTTCTTAAAGGGCCTTCATCCTGCCACAATGGGAAGTTCAGTGGAGGTCAAGGCCTGTTCTAGAGAAAAAGTATAGGAAAAGAACAAGAAAAGATCCAGAGAGAAGGGAAAGAAACACAGTGAAAGGCAAAGAGAAAAAGGAGAGAGAGGGGCAGTCTTCTTCGTCAGCACCAAAAATAACAAAACCATCCCCCTTTCTATTCTTTTTGCTTCTGTCCTGTCAGAACGTACTCTTCCTTGACCTTTGGTGTTGACACCAAGATCATTGCAAATTCAGACAAGCTCTAATGCAGAGCTACTTCAGTTTCTTCCCTTGGGTCTGCCAGTACCATTGTAGATGTTTAAGATTGAATGATGAAGGCATTTATCAAGGCTCAGATAGATGTGGATGTCATTGAACCCCCCCCCCCATGTGTCTAAGGCGGATTGGGTAGGCCCACCAACTCTGGTCTCTACTGCTTATTCCTTGACACATTTTATTTTTGGTGCCAGTGCCTGTGAAGCTAAAATATGTTTTGGAACATCTGTTATCAGTGCTAGTGAATCCTTATCCATCCGCACTGACCATGAATCTGGTGCATTTGACTCAGAAATCTTGGACACCGGCATAGTCAACTTCTAACGGTCAAGTCAAATGCCTTGGTGCCCCTCAACCTGTTTGATTCCATTTTCATTATCGGGGTCTTCAGTACTTGACATGTCAGCTTCAGTTTTTGGCCACAGAAAAGATGGTCATCTCTGTATAGGAGATGTGCATCATCTGCCTGTCTTTGGGGATGGAGACAATTTCAGCTAGTTTACCCTTAGTGCTTTTGGGGACTTACATTCATGTTTTTCCAGAGGATCATCACCTGTCCATTGATGCAGGAAGGGGATGCTCCTTGGCTTTAGTTCTCCAAAGGAATCACTCCAACTTTGGAGAGAGGGGAAGTTGGCCCACTGATCCCCTCCCCCCTTTTCCCAGATAAGTAAGTGTTTGAGACTTTCAGGGCTGGCACCTATAGTTCCTGGGTAGTACCCCTGGTAGTGGAGAAGACATGACAGGAATGTGTTACTGTCTAACCTGTTCCTCGTAAGCCATACAAGGTTTTGAGACTGCCTAAAGACTTGACCATATTTGGTACAAGAGCCCTGTGATTGTTTCTTGTGTGGTTGCAGCCACTTTAAAGAAGCTGTCTAAGGAGAACTTCACATTCTATCCTCCTAGCTCGGAGTATAGGACTATAGACCATTTTGAAAAGCTGGCATGCACCTCTGGAACCTTTTCCTTGAGGGCACTAAATTACATATCTCACATGACTAGATTTCAGATGGACCTAGTTGGACAGATTGTGGATTCCCATAGGAGGCCCTCAACACCGTACTGCAGGAAGCAGATTGATTCTCAACTGTCATGTTGTCTATTAGTAATCTGTCCATGAGGCTGCTACACAATATGAATTATGGAGCAGCTAGAGAAGCAGGCACCGGCATTTTTATGCACCATCATGCCTGGATGGTGGATGCACTTATATGACTTTTCAGACAACTTTAAAGCATACTTTATTAATGCATCTTATGATGGGTTGTCTTTGTTTGGTTCAAAAATTAAAGAAACCTCTTGATGAAGAGTGAGCAGGAAGGAAAAACATCTGCTATTGGAGTGTGCTTTGAAATCCCTTAAGGATCCTTTTCTAGAAACCAGAAGGGTAGCTGAGGTTTCTGATTCAGAATATCTCAACATTTATCCTTCCACTCCTTCTCAGGTAATGCACCCTGTGGCAGAGGGGAGCTGTTTAACAGATGCATCCCCAGAGATAGAGGGGGTCCACAGAATCAGGGGTTCAAGGGTTCCTTACTGGCATACCTTTCCAGTGCTCCTGAAGGGTTGCCTGACTACTCCCCTCCGGAGGCTACTGGGAAGCCATCTCTCTGTCTACCCCCACCTGGATACTTGGTCACTCATCACACAGGACAGTTGAGAAAAGAGCATTTTTTGCTGAGGCTACTTCATGTCTTTCATGCATCTCCAAACAAACTTCACAGTCTCTTCTAGATGTTCGACCTTGCTAAAAGAAGGTGGCTGCTTTTCAAAAAAAAAAAGCAATCCAAAAGGTCTCGCCAAAATCAGAAAGGATCTGGCGTCTACTCAAGATTCATATGTTAATCCCAAATAAACCAGAGGACAGTAGGCCCATTCTGGATCTCAGCAGGCTAAATCTCTTTAAAAAAAAAAACAAACTTCTGAGAGGACACAGTGCATTCTTTTTTCCACACCTTTAAGACAGGGATAGAATATTCTTGATTGGCCTTCAGAATGCTTGCCATCACTTCAAAACTGCAAAATAGTCCAGAAGGCGTCTCCCTTTTAGCTGTGAGACTGTCATTACCAATTACATTCACTACCCTTTTCCTCACGTTAACCCCCTGGATGTTCACCAAGTGCAGGGTGGTAGCTACAGTCCATCTCTGGTTTATGAGTTTTTGGTATTCCATGTGTCAATGGTTGTCTTCTTACTGCAAATACAAAAGCATTTCTTATTTTACAAACAGTCACTAAACAACACAAGCCGCTGTCCGATAACAATAAAGGCTGTCCTCCTCTGTATAATTTCAAAAACTTCCACAAAGGCGAATGGTGAAAACCTTTTATTCATGATAAAACAAACCAAATAAGTGAATGAAATAACACTCCACAGATTTAGCCCGCTTTCATCTCATACCCTGAGACTTCATCAGAATCATCTGTGAAACTCTCCTAACACATTTAAATAATGTTACCCTCATTTTCATTGGTTGTCATAAATTCTCAATGCTATTACATCACTTTTCAAATAGGTCAGATCAATAACAATACAAATAGTAATAATTACTTCTATCAAAGCTAAAAAATAAAACTAAAATGATTGTGATATAAATTAATCACTTATAAATATGTATATAATTAATATAATATAAATATATGTAAATACATATAAGTACAAACATTCGTACACTATAACTTATTAGTGTATGCTATTAAAACATTCTAAATATGCTAAAACCATCAACTAGATACCCACTTAGAACATCTTGAATAAATATATATAATATCAATATAAATAGTACAATAAAAAATACATGTATATGAAAGTAGTATAGTCAATTCAAATTATTTCTTATAAATCAAACAAGTAAATACGTGGGTCAAAATACATAACTATGTATCCTAAAGAACCACAAATTGGTTGGTCAAGGTATGCCTGTATATGTATTACAACCTAATTCTCAAAAAAGTTGAAATAGTATACTGTATAAAAAAAAAATATATATATATAAATATATATGTATATATATATATATATATATATAAATATATATGTATATATGTATATATATATATATATATATATATATATATATATATATATATATATGATGTTTTTTTAAAAAATACATAAACACAAAATCTGAATTCCATAGAAAAAACGCTTATATTCTCTTCGGGTTCAATGACAATAATTTTAAGGCTGGCTTAATGGAAATATGATCATTCATACCAGGGTGGGTGCATGAGTCCAATCTTATTTGCCATACCATTTCACGAAATTCAAGAAAAGCTTCCCAATCACCACCTCTCTGTTTAACCTCTTCCAGTACCCAAAATTTTATGTCCATATTGGTACATTTTATTGAATGTCTATAAAGGGCATTATTTTCGTTCTTCTTCTTAATATCCCTGGTATGTTCGTATATTCGGGTTCTCAAGCTCTTTTTTGTTTTTCCTACGTAATGTGCCCCACATTTTCTACAATATGACAAATAAACAACCGCCTTAGTATAACAGCTACTATAACTATAGCTCCTCAATTTAATTCCTATACCAGGAATATTAAGTTCTTTTTCACCCGAGATAAAGGGACATTGGGCACATCTGCCACACTTATGTGTGCCCACCTTGGAATGTGCTCCCTCCATATATGTAACTTTTTTTCCTCTCCAAGATATTTTTCAAGTTCATGTTTCTCCTGAGACTGTGTTTTAGGGGGTGTTGGAAAATATGTAGCCTAGTGGGCATTCTACTGAACATATTCCATACCCCATTAATACATCTCGTTAACCATCCTATATCGGAATAATAGGTTAAAACTATGCGTGGCAGTTCCAAATCACGTGTATCATAATTACTCTCTGTATTACAGGTTATACCACTATTTTGACTTGTATTACCTGTCAAACTGCCCATACTCACTCTTGGGCTGTAATTTGCCTTCCCTTCTTTTAATAAGGGGCCAAAATGTGTATCCCGCTTTTTCATAATTTCTTTTCTGATATTATATATCATCTTATCAGGATAACCCCTTTCCCTAAACATATCATGAATATTATTCACTTCTCTAATAAAATCATCGTAATCAGATGTCATTCTAGATACTCTAATCATCTGGCCCTTTATAATATTTCTTTTAAGGCTGTGGGGGTGATCACTCTGATAGTGCAAATATGAATTTGAGTGGCACTCTTTTCTATAAATATTGGATCTATAGTTCTTTTTTCCATAATCTTTAATCTATCCTTACATCCAAATAATGTGTTCCATCCTTATTCCACTCAAAAGTATTTTAGTAAGAGATTGCTTTCTGTATTTGTGTTGGTCCTTGGGTATCTCAGTAAGTATTGAAAAATTAAACCTGGAACCAACCCAATCTTTAGATTTCATAGCTTGCCACCTGCAGATTACAGCAAACATTGTAAGACTTCCTGAACAAAGGCTTCTAGCCCTCAGACTTCAAGTCATAGACCTTCTTCAGCAGGACTCCTCACTGCACTTCAAATGTTAGGCATGATGGTAACGGCTATTATGCTATTTCCTCAAACCATATATCACATGAGTACTCCAGTGGACACACTGTGTGTGCAATGGCCTCTTTTGACTCATCTTCTGTTTCCTGTCCAACTGTATATAGTTTGAAAAATTCATCTAAAGTGGTGGATTCAGTCCACCCGGTACAGGAAAGCTGCCTCTTTGTTTTACCCAGTCTCAGACAGTTACCACAGAAATCTCCTGTTTGACATTGGGGACATTATGAAGGAAGGACAGTCCAAGGAACATGGTTACATCAAGAGCTTACCTTCACATCAGTATACTGGCTCTGAGGGTGGACATCCTAGCATTTCAGACACTGTCGGACTTTGTTTTCCAGAATGGGATTTCTGTACACACTGGTAACACCTCAGTTGTCATATAGCAACTAGCAAGGAGGAGCTTGCTCATATGTCTTGTACTACATTTTCTGACAGCAGTACGTGTTTGTTCTAGCACACAGGTTCAATCGCTGCTTCCTGATGCTTCATAAGTGGTCCCCCAACCCTATGGTAACAAGCAAAGTCTTCAGCTATTGGGTCCAACCCTACTGCTATCTAAAAAGTACAACTAATACTTTACTTTCATTCCTTTATAGAGATGCTCTGGTCCATTTTGGGGTTTTCAAAAGATTTCTAAAGCCTTTTTAAAAGACACATTCCTCTTTAGACTGACCCCCAACCCCCCAATCAAGGACCCTGGTTGCTGTTGGATCTTAACTTTCTACTGCAAACTCTTGTTCAGCAACCATTTGAATCTTCTTTTACACAATAAAGCATTTATTTTGGAAACTTTACTTCTGGTAGCTATCACTTAAGCAAACAGTCTACTGTATCTTATTCCCCCTGTTCTAAATAAATGAGAACATTTATGCAAAAAAGCTTCTCTGTGCAAGTTTGTTCTTGTAGTACATTTTTTGGTCCAGGCAAGTTTTGTTTGGAGTCCTCTGGCCTTGCATACTATGACCTCCGTGGTTGCTGGAACCTCAGTTGGATCTCCTGTCTCATCAGTCAGGTTAGCCTTAACTGGCCAGTCAACTGCCTTGTACAAACCACATGGATTCTGTAATTCAAATGATGGCAATTAGCCCTACCCAGTTTAATAGAGTAGTTCAGATTCTGCCTCTCAGAAACACTCCAGAAGAAAACTATACAAGAATAAATGTAAAGGGTTTTATATATGGGCAGTATACCAATATCTAGACCCCTTTCTATCTTTCAGCTCCATTGATATTTCAGTTCTTAGATGATTTAGTTAATTCTAGTTTTAGTTAGTCAACCATTAAAGTTCAGCTAGCAGTTATTTCAAAAATGTAATTCAAATTCTTGGGGTTTTCAAAAGATTTCTAAAGCCTTTTTAAAATACACATTCCTCTTCAGACTGCCCCCCCCCCACCCCACCCCAATCAAGGACCCTGGTTGCTGTTGGATCTTAACTTTCTACTGCAAACTCTTGCTCAGCAACCATTTGAATCTTCTTTTACACAATAAAGCATTTCTTTTGGAAACTTTACTTCTGGTAGCTATCACTTAAGCACACCACAGTGTCTAGTTTTCACAAGGACAGAAAGGTCAAATCCTTCCTTTTGTTCCTAAAATTGCTTCTAAGACAGACATTATTCAAACCATTCATCTACTCATTTTCTTCCTGAACCAGACAAATAAAGGAGAATATATGTTACATGCTCTGAATGTCATGTCAGTGTGTGTGTCTTTTCCCCGGCAAGACTGGGAACTAAAGTCTCCAAATGGCTATCAGATTGTATCACCTTTGTTTGAGTAACTAATTATGTATTCTTCTCCAGTAACTGTATATTTTAGTCTCATCTGCTGTCCTGTACCACCTACCCACTTCTTCCTCTTTATTACTACTCCAGCTTTTTTTTATTTCTGTATAGCACAAACTAAAGATACAGTATATGAATTTCTTCTTTTGCTATCACAATCAAAATGTGTTTGGAGTTTTTATTGTTTGTTATTACTATACCGGGTAACAATTTAGGACATGACTTCTATTTTCTCATGTCTCTATAAACACAAATGAATGTATAATTATTTTCTATCCAATCAGTACTGTCAGACTGTTTCTTTTGCTTGTATATTTAAAATGTTATTTGTTGTATTTATTGACAAAAAATCTCCATAAAAAAAATATGTTTGTTTATTGCAATATTATGCACTGTAAACTTCTTGTGTGGAGCATTTCTCCCTGGGCCTCCATTCTAATGTGGAGCATTTCTCCCTGGGCCTCCATTCTTGTGTGGAGCATTTCTCCCTGGGCCTCCACTGAAAATGGATCTTATGCCTAGTTGGACTTTCCCAGTAAACAAAAGGCAGTAAATAAATAAATCTGGGTGCTAAACCAAAGACGCATTTTACAAGATCAATCTTAACTTCAGTGGACTTTTTCATAAGTTCTTATGTGGATGACCTTTATGGTGCAGCAACATGGCCAGTAATGTACACCTATGTCGAACATTATAAACTTGATTAAATATCAGGATCCAGTGCTTCCTTTTGATCTAACATCCTCAAGGATACTCTGTTGTCATGTCACCCAGGAAGAAAGTAGCTAGGAATTCTATCCTGTCAGTTGAGATAGATTCAGAGGATGATGAAGGATACAAAAGTTACATGCTTACCATAGTGGATCCATATTGTCCCTCTGTATCCATCTCGACAACCCTCCCACCACCCCTCTTCCAGATTGTCACTACCCATCCTGGATAGACCTGTTAGGTTTTGGGTTTAAGCCTTTTTCCATTCCTTCTCAGTACCATGGTATCTAATGGAGGCAGACTTGATCTGAAGAACAGTAGGAATGCATTGCATTATGGAAGAGGGGAAGCGCTTGACCTCTGAAAAAGCATCTTCATGGATAATTTGATGGTTCAGATCTGCCACAGGGATGGGTAACCCATCAGTCAAGATGGACTGAGAGAGGAAATATTGATCCACTTTTACAGTAAGTACCTAACTTTTGTTGTATTCCCCATCCCTTTGTGTAGTATATTCTTGGAATGGTAGATCAGTAGTGTCAGTGGCTCAACAGGCAATGCACACACACCTTTGGTGCTGGAAAATCAGAAGGCGGTGAATTCTTCTCCCACCCCGGGTGCTTCAGTTAATTTTTCCATGACTGACACTGCAATGCAGCATAACTGAGGTGCTGCACTTTTGGATGTGCAGTCAGTTCAGATAAGACATTAAATAATGGTCCCATCTGCCTGAGTTGGTGGTAACTCGGCTAGATGTAAACGATCCCGTGGCACTTTTTGAAATTAGGAACAAAACCTGTATGTGTTGAATTATCAAGGTAATGGAGTGCACCAAACACAAACCAAACCAAAGCCAAAGTGGCAGAATAAACTAAGCAAACGTTAATGAAACAAGGCAGGTTAAGCACCAAAAAATTAAGCGCTTTCATCACGAAGTAAACTTCAGATGAACCAATAAAAAAACATCTGACATGTTGTATACTGTCACCTGTCATCACATTATCAATTCAATTCATTATATTAATTAATTATTTTTCCACTTTAATATCCTCTACTAATACTCGTGTTTGATATGCCTTACATCACAGGTATCTACAGATGGGCTCTTAGTTAAGGTGTGTATGGTATTTTGGGTAGCTCTAGATATAGTGTTATCCCCACGGTCCTAAATCGTGCTTATAGGTGAGGCTGTTTTTAAATGGAAACACAGCTTAGTTCAGAAATCCCAAAAGCTACACATCACGCGTGTCCAGCTGTTCTGATATAACTAGACTGTGTTTGCAATCTCATCTAGAGGATTTGCAGCGTGCATCTCAGGGACATGTGGCTTGTGTCTATTTTAACCAACTGCAGATGCGTACCTGCAACTAAGGGAGGCCACTTTCCTCTCCTGATTTCCTCTAGACCTGTATAGCCTGCACATGTTTAGCCAGTAGCTGGATTGTTGCTTTCTTCATCGTTTCCCTAATCCCTGGAGTAAGCGTGTAAGTGAGCCATAGTTTGCCTTAGTGGCCAAATTAATAAAGCGGGTCTTATCTTTTCAGCTATGTTTACTTTGCAACTGTTGCCAAATTCTAGGCATCTCAGAGTGGGATCTTTACTTCACATTGCCTCTGTAGCTATCCGATATTAAGGATTACCCCTGCACTTTTTGGAATCTGTCTACTGTAGCGACCCTACTTACTAGGGCGGAAATTATTCATTTTGTCTGCGAGGGTTAAGGTATGTGCGATTGGGCTGTACTTTTTAATGAGGGCTACATTTTACTGTAACTGAAGACAGACATGTAAATTGTAGTACTGAGGTTATAGCATAAACAACGGACACCATACTTATTGTCTTTCTGCATAGCCTAGACTCTGCCATATTATTTGTACGTGGGAACAACCATCTCCCAAATATTTCAACAGGCTACATTTACCTGTGGTACTTGCTTACTTTGGTAGCCAGTCCTTGCCACCTGACTACAACTATTCCTCTGTATGTCTAGTATATTTTATACTTGTGCTTGCTATTTTTTCCCTATGATTTCAGCGCATCTCTTACGCTGAATGGTTGATACAGCTGCGTTTCATACTGTGTCCTATGTCTATATTTGGAATTAGCTATGTTAACATCTAATGTGTTTAATTTTCACCTTCTCCTGTGAGCCTCTAAGCATATGTTGTACCACTGATGTTTAATTGCTGTGCAGTACTAGCCTGTCTGTGGTCTTTGATATTCTCAGTCCTCCCTTTCACTACTGCAGGTGAAAAGGATAGGTTATCTGGCTGGAGAGTGCTAATGACTATTATATGAATTTACTGTCTGTCCTTGCTGTATGGTGTAGTGAACAAGTAATTCACTGTCCAACATATTGAGTGTTTAGGGATTTGACAGGTTGTATTGCAAGTCTCTGTTTAGAGTGTTACTGAATACTGTATTATGCTCCTCTGCTACCCTTTATTCTGTTGACCTGACCTCCTACTTTTACTAACTCTATCTCTGCTTAGCATTCATTATCTCTGTTCTCTGCTACTCTCTTTTCCTCATCTCTTATACCCTCTCTCTACTTATATCTTACCTCTGTACTCTCATGATTACTTCTACTTCTCATACCTATAAGGTCTTTCTCCCTACATTCCCCTCCTTTTCCCCTCACTTTTTATAACTAAAGCCTTCTAACCTGGTGTTTTTCTCTCATTTCTTACAGTAAAGTGTTCCGAGTGCTCCATCCCTGCCACAAATACTAAAAAGGAAACCGCCTTTTTACCTGAAGACTCCCCTGAAACTGACTGCTTCCCTGGATTCATAAAAAGCTTATAGCCTTAGCAATTTTACATGTATGTAGCTAATTTTACCTGTTTTTTATCCATTGCCTAGTATGCCTGTAACCCCCTCTGTACGAGACTCGGCATCCTACTGCGGACTCCTAGCTACGTCTCCTCCAACCTTTTTTTTTCCTTTCCCTTAAGCCCGAGTTTGTTTTTGTCTGGGGAATTCCTCTTACTTACCTCTACTAGCTCCTGTTTCCCTGCTGCCCACTAGGCAGCAGTATTTCTACCAGACTGTTTATTACCTGCAAATACCATAGGTCTAAACCTGTCTTTACCTATATATTCCTTTTCCCCTGCTAAACTCTTGGTACTTCCACCCACACCACGTTAACTAACACTCATTTAAGAAAAGCTATTTTACATTAAGGATACACACTGACATTTCTACCTTGTTCTTCCCCCTACTGTTAAAGACAGCTGATAACTTTTTTGCTGTACCTACCTTACTTGCTCCTACCCGCTCCGTTCGCCCTGCGAGCTCACTCCACTCCCCTACCCTATCCCCAATTTCCACCCACCCCCAGTGCACTCAGCCTTATACTTCTGCAGCCACACCCATTCCCCCCACCACCCCATCACTTACATCTTCTACTTAACAGCCCCACCCCTAACCTCATTAAATCCTTAAAGTAACTCTACACTTTGTTATACCCTCTCCCCAACACCCCCACACTACTACATCCTGTATTGCTAACATTATGCAGCTTTTTCTCGTACTACCATCTCTGTTTTAGTGCAGTATTGCAACTTCTTCACTTAACCTTCTGTACCTCTTACAGCTCTCTTTCCCTCTGCCACCTTTACTTTAGCATTCTACCTGTCTCCATCCCCTTACCTACTCTACCTCTCAACCCACACATCAAAATGGCCTCAACACATACCTCTACATACACAAACCCACTACTCTTAACCACTATTCTAGCCTCTCTAACTCTAACCTACACAGTAACCTTCATTGAACACTTCTCTGCCTAAACTACACTACCCCCACCATCAAACTCTATTGTTTCTCATGAAATCTCTCTCAACCACATTAACATAACCTCCACTTATACCTATATACTTCCTAGGTATCATAGATCTTAACATATTACTTACTTCCATAACAAAAAAAAAACCCTAAATAACTACTACACATTCCTAAAGAAATTACAAAAACATCAGCAGCATCCCCTATTAGATGGTGATATTCATCCAAACCCTTGCCCCAATTCAAGAATTCCAAGTAACCCACAAAACCTCACTTCACATAATTCCATTACCCCAAAAAGACCTGCTATAACTCCCTCCTCATAGCTCACCTTAACATCCGTAGCATTAACAATAAAATTACCCACCTTTATGCACTCTTAGAGATGCACACATTTGATATTCTCTGTATTACAGAAACATGGCTAAAGCCCTCAACCCAGGACCAGGAAATTACCCCACCTGGATATAACATCCTTAGATGTGATTGCAAAACCAAAAAGGGAAGAGGTGTAGCCATCTTGTATAAATCAGAGCTTCAAGTTTCACCCTTCAGTGCGTCCCTACCCACAGATACTAATGCAGAAACCCTTACTGCTAAACTTCAAATCAACAACTCTAACTCCATCTATCTAATTTGCGCCTGTCTTCTCCTGGTAACAACATTAATATTCTTGAAAACTTACTTAGTTGTCTCTCTACCTACCTACCTCAGGAAACCATTGTACTAGGCGACTTTAACATAGACTGGGCTACATGTAGCTCCCCCAGTCCTATCAGTCAGATAAATCTTTATGGTTTATCACAAATAATAACCACCCCTACTAGAATCCATAAATCAAGTGGTAAGGAAACCACCCTAGACTGGATCCTTATTAACAGTCATCCTGGCACTTATAAACCAGGAACTCTTCCTGATTATATCAGCGACCATGCTCTAACCTATGTAATTAAACAAAAAATTCATATCCCTAATTGTAATATTTACAAAACCGCCCAATCTAAAAAAACACTTTCAACCAGAGAGCTTCCAAAATAAACTGAAAGCATGTGACTGGTCACCACTGTATCATCTGCAGCTTGATGAAGCAGTCACCTACTTTAATACTAGATTCCTACAAATCCTAGATTACCATGCCCCCTGCTGCTCCTCCCGAATTAGGACCAAAGTTGCCCCATGGCTCACAAAACAAACTAGGCAAAAGATCCTCCTAAGAAACAAAATTTGGGCCAGATGGAGAACCTCTAAAAGCCCATCAGATCACATTTACTTTAAACAGTAAAAGAAATGCCACCAAAAAAGAAATTCTCCAAGACAAAAAACACTTTTATCTCCACCTCCAACAAACCCACCAACAAAAACCACAAAAGTTCTTGTCAGGCATTAACAAAACTACTCCAGCCAGGTGACTCTAAAACCCCTGTCCCATCAGTTATCACCCATAATAACCCCTAAGCAAATTGCTGATGCCTTTAATAATTACTTTACTAAAGCCATCCAAACTCTAGCTAATACATTACCACGTATTACCACTTCATCGTTAAATACCCCAAACAACCCAGTTCCCACCTATCATACACAGCCTGTGCCCACATCCCTCATTTGCAACTTCCATCAAAAACTCAAACCATGCACCCCTTCTGCTGACAGCTTACCAGCAGAATACCTGCAAATTGCAGCTAAAGCCATTGCCTATCCCATTTCCATCCTTATAAATAGAACTATTACAGAAAGCACAATCCCTTCCATATGGAAAGTCTCCCACATCATCCCTCTACATAAAGGTGGGTCATCTACTGACCTTTCTAACTTTTGCCCAATCGCCCTACTCTCCCCAATAGCCAAAACAATGGAAAAATGCTTCTACCAACAACTCCTTGATCACCTTCTCCATAATAATATACTTGCTAACTGCCAACACAGTTTTAGACCATTCCATAGCACAACAACCACCCTGCTATCCTTTTCTGACTGTATAAACAAAAATTGTAACATTAACTCTCTTTCCTCTGCACTATTTATCAACCTTTCAAAAGCCTTTGATATGGTTAATCATCACCTGCTTATTGACGTACTAAGCCCACTCACTCAACCCACAAGCACTACTTTGGTTTAAATCTTATTTAGAAAACAGACAGCAAGCTGTGCTCTGGGACAATAATCTTTCCACACCCCTGCCTGTGAACATTGGAGTACCCCAAGGCTCTATTCTAGGCCCTCTTCTCTTTTCGCCTCACAGTAAGATGCTGTCCAGTTCGATTCTCACCTAGAGCGTCTTGTGCATGAAGACATGCATGAATGGGTGTACCTTCGTTGAAGGTTGTGCGTCAGGGCTGGTAACTCGGCACGTAAAAATCAACTACCAATCGTTAGCGGACCGGAGTTCCACTGTGGCGAGCCCTAACTGGGAAAAGCCGAAAGACACAAACAATTAATGATCTAAATACCAAAACTCCTCAAGCCACCTGCATGCAGATGACTCAACTTTAATATGTTCAGCCAAGTCCATAACCTCACTCCAGACCCTCACCCAGTCAGTATTTAACACTGTAGAAAATTGGTTTATGCAACACTGCCTCCTCCTGAACCCTAAAAAAACTAAATTACTGCTCTTTGCTGCTACTCAAAAATCAACACAAATTCACTTCACAATAACTTCTTGAACCATATCAATACTACCATAAAATCTGTTAACAAAAAACTAAGCTCCCTTTATAGAATCAAGCCCTTCCTTACTCCAACAGCTAGAATCACTATTGCTAAAACCCACCTGATCTCTACTCTGTTCTATGCTTCTGCCATATATACCAATCTATTTATCTAAAAACAACCTTAACAAACTATCAACCAGCTATAACAACATAGCCAGATTCGCCACTGGCACCCCCTATCGAACTCACCACTGCATCAACCTCAAACAACTGGGATGGTTAGAACTCCAAAACCATCTACTTTGTCAACAACTTATCACCCAAAAGATCCTCTACCACCCTAATAATACCCCAATCCTCACTAATCTGATTACTCCCTATAAAAATCTAGCTACATTATACTCAGCTAATAGGCTTCTAGTTTCGACTATTAAATCCAACAACAAAGCTGGGGCCTCACTTTTCACCAACACAGTGGGGAAAAATGTGGAACCAGCTTCCAAGTGAACTCTTAACTCCTTGCATCCTCAATGCTTTTTAAAACACGTCTCAAAGAACATCTTAAAATACATTGGCTTTGTCCCTGCTCTAACCCTGACTGATACCTCAGTGCTCCATGTTGCACTGCCTTTACTTCTCTACGCTGATTACCTGTAATAACAAGTAAGCTAACCTCAACTTAGAATCTAAAGAGATAAAAAAAAATAAATAAATAAATAAAAAAAAGTAAATCTCTATACTGTGTGTATGTATATATATATATATATATATATATATATATATATATGTGTATATATATATATATATATATATATATATATATATATATATATATATATATATATATATATATTTTTATTTCTCTTGTTTTCTCTCATATGTTGTTTGTTCTCAGTATTTTATCTTAGCTTAATCCTACTATAAGACTCTATACTAGCCTCTCTCATGTACAATCTGAATAATGTATTATAACTCATGTTACTATTGTATATATTGTTTTATTTGTTACTGCCTATGCTTGGAGCTTTTCTCCCCGGGCCTCTACTGAAAATGGACATATATCCAATTAGACTAGCCCGGTCAACAAATGTAAAATAAATAAGTAAAATAAAATAAAAATTTAAAAACATAGCATTCAATTTCTAATGAAGTTTATATAAATACAAATTAAAATGTTTGTAGACTTGCAAACATGTAATATACATAAAACAAATTCCCAAATGTATCATAAATAAAAAGTAGCAAAGTGAACAAACACAATTAAAGTAAAGGAGTGAGTAAAATCCATCAGTAAAAAATTCATTAAAAATACAGATGTTAAGTTGTCAATCTCGCCTTCATTCTTGCTTGATGGGTTCGGAGCCGATCCTCGGCTCCGACTCGGCACTTGCTTTAGCTCGAGAACTCCTTTTACCAGCTCGAGGCAGCCCCATATCCCATGATGCAAGGCAGTAAATACCCAGATCTCGTTTGCCGCTTGGGAGGTCTTCTCTTTACCAGCTCCTGGTAAGTAGTTCACATTTGTGATATTTCAAGCCCCTTTTAGTTTAAAACTAATTTTTTGATAGTTTAAATTTATTTCTACCCTTTTTCTGACAGAAATCCCTGTCTCTTTTAATTTTTTGTTAGTCAAGTTTCCTATCCCATCCCCTGTTAGGGTGTGTGTGTTGGTGTTTTTATAAAATACCTCTTGGTATTTTGTTTAATTTAATTTTGACTGGTGTGTCTGTGTGTGTTGTGTTTAGGCACCATGTCTAAGGAGAGGGTTTCAGGTTTTAAGAAGTGTGACTCGTGCTGTCAGAAGATGTCTCTGACAGACGGTCACACTTCTTGCCTGTATTGCTTGGGCCCTCTTCACCTGCAGGACTCCTGTGCTATTTGTCACTCCTTCAGCCAGAGAGTCCTGCAGGAGAGACGTAACAAGTTGATTCTCAGGGGTCTTCTTAAGCCGGAGGGCTCTCCGGCTAAGTCGGCTCCACAAAAATCAACTAAAACTGCCAAGGCCCAGGCTTCTGTTTCTAAGCCTGCGGCCTCGGCTCCGACTCCTATTGAGTCGAGATCGGCTCGGCTGGAGCCGATTCTGGATCCACAAAGCTTTCGGCGCCGATGGCTATCGGTGCCGAATCTGTTTTGACCACTTAGATGTCGGCACCGATCGGCTCCGACACCCATGTGGCACAGGCATCGGTGTCGGCTCCGATCGGCTCCGACACCGTTACTTTGGTGGCTGTATCGGCACCGGCTGGAGCCGATACATCGAGACGTTCTGTCGGCTCCGAGAAGTCGGTGCCGACAGGATCAGTAGTATCGGCTCCGATGGCCCATTCCAGGAAGAGGTCGAGGTCTCCTTCCTTGGAGCCGATACTTTCGGCTCGGCCGCCTCTTCTATCGAACGGAGCCATCGGAGCCGATCTTCAAGGTCATCCAGGTTGTCAGATCATGACCTAGAGAGAGTGGTCAGTAGATTACTCAAGTCACAGGTACTGGCCCAAAGGCTACACAGTCCGTCTCAGCAGACGACTGTTGGTCCACACCCCGTTACAGTTCCTCCTTCAACTCTACCCCAGAGCTTGGAGTTGGAGTCTTGGCATGGTTACTGCTACGGCTGGAGGACGGATACCCCTTCTGTTCCTTCAGCCCCTACTCTTATCTCCTCTTCCTTAGAGGGATTCGTGGTCGGGCTTCCATGGTCTCCTCCGAGGGGTGAGTGGCATCGGACCCTTGTCCGAGCCCGCTCTTCCCCTTGGAGCCTCGGCCTTGGTGAGCTCGGCTCCGACATCTGCCTCGGAGACTTCCCTTCGGTGGTTCCTGGGTTCCTAGCTCTTGAGCGGGTTCTCTCGGACCTGCCTGGGAGGGAGCATTCGAGGTGATGAAGAGTGTACTGGCCACTGGTATCAGTCAGCAGTCTGTTCCCGTAGCTCCTCCCTCTATGGTACCTGTTGACATCTCTGCCACTTCTCTTGCTACAGGACCCAGAGATCCTCCGCCTCAGGTTTCCCCATTGGGAATTTCCCCTCTTCCGAGGATTCTCCTGATGTTTCGGGAGATCCTCCTAGGAAGAGGACTTGTAAGAGGAAGCATGTAGACTCCCGAGTCTGTCACTCGGATACTGACTTTGATGAGTCAGAGGGATCCCTAGATCCCCCTCTGAGGATGTCTCCTTTCAGACATCCTAGAACTTCTCAAACAGAGGGAAACTGGCCCACCAACAATCCCTCTGAGGATGAGTCAGTATACCTAGAGGCGTTTGGATCTCGGCCCTCCACCTCCTGGGTGTCTCCGCCTTCGACCCCCTTATGCAGGTTATTGCACGAAGGCGTGGACAGCTCCTGACTCTGTAGAGCCAGTCCCTAGGAGGCCTTCTAAATTTATCACTGCCCCTAGTGACAAACAATTCCTAACCAAGGGTGTCCCGCTGATGCCATGGTGGTGGCTGCGGCCACCAAAAGGAACTTGCAGATCCTTCCGTGCCGTCCATCCTCCTAATAAGGACTCTAGGACCATGGATAGGTACGGCAAGCGGATGTTTTCCTCAGCGACCTTTGCTATCGTTCGCTGAATTATCTTTGTCACTTCACCAGACTCCAGAGATATCCTGAAGGAGCTGGGAGAAGTAGTTCAGGATCCTACAGCTGCAGGGGCTCAAGAAAAGATTGCTTCGCAGCTAGGAACCCTCAATTTCATTGCTAACTCCTCCATGCGGCTAATATCTTATGCTGCGGATGGAGCGAGTAGAGCCGCAGGCACAGGTGTGGCTCTTAGACGCCAAGCCTGGATGCGGCTATGTGATTTTTGGATCCCTTTAAGGCGTCCTTCACAAATTCTCCCTTTGATGGGTCAGCTTTGTTTGGCCCTCAGGTGAAGGAGACCTTGACCAGGTGTGAGCAGGATGGCAAGACTCTTTCTGCTGTTGGAGTCCGTTTTTCCACCCCTTCTAGGCCTTATCCCAAAGGACAGAAGGGTGGGAAGATGTGGTTCCGTAAATCCCAAGGAGTCACGCCGGATTCACGTGGTCAGTTTACCCCTAGAGGCAGAGGGGGTAACAACAACAGACACCGCTCTAGAGGCAGAGGGGGTCCGAAGAACCAGGGAAACAGGGAGTCTCTCTCTGATAAGCCCTTTCAGCATCCCTGAGGTGTTGCCCGGCTGTCCCTCCTTGGAGGCAGTCGGGGGAAGATTATCACTGTACCCAGAAGCCTGGCATTCCCTCACTCAAGACAGATGGGTACAATCGATCATATCCAAGGGTTACATAATTCCTTTCGAGGAAAGTCCATTCCCCTCAAGTTCCCTTCCAGATGTACCACCCGGTCTAAGGGACATTGCAGAGTTAGAAATCGCAAAACTACTGCAAAAAAGAGCCATTCAGCCAGTTACAATAGACCATTCAGAGCCGGAATCTACTCAAGGTTCTTTTGGTCCCCAAAAGACGGAGACTGGAGACCAATATTGGATCTCAGCAGACTCAACAAGTCTGTCAGGAAGACAAGATTCGAATGGTCACTCTTCAGTCAATTCTGCCCTTCTTACAGAAGGACAACTGGATGTGCTCAATAGATCTTCAGGATGCGTACTATCACATCAAAATTCACAGACGCTCCAGGAGATTTCTCCGCTTTCGGCTGGGGTCCAGTCATTTCCAGTTCAGAGCCCTGCCCTTTGGTCTCACTACAGCCCCCAGAGTGTTCACCAAATGCATGGCAGTGGTCACGGCTCACCTGAGGCGTCAAGGATTCCAGGTGTTTCCGTATCTCGACAACTGGCTCCTGTCAGCCACCACCAGGCATCAGCTTATACAAGCCAGGGATTACACAATAGACCTTTGTTCTCATTTGGGCATCTCAGTCAACTTCGAAAAGTCATCCTTATCGCCCTGCCAGTCTATTACCTTCATAGGCAAACTTAAACACTGTTCGGATGTCAGCTACCCTTACAGAACAAAGAGTTTCAGACATTCAGACTCATGTCAGGATCATTCTGGCCAGCAAGAAAGTACAGGCCAGAATGGTTCTAAAGGTATTAGGTCTCATGGCTGCGGCCATTACTCTTCTTCCCTGGCTCGATTCTACATGCCTCCTTCAGTGGATGCTGTTCACACAGTGGTCATACCAGCAACTCCCAATCCGTGACCACATTCTGGTGACAGGAACATGGAAAGAACATCTTGCTTGGTGGATCACATCGTCTCAGGTTCACCAAGGCAGGTGCTTTGTACCTCCCCCCGATAGCCACTGTCACCACGGATGCCTCCTGATCGGGTGGGGGTCATTATCAGGGCAGGATGGTTCATGGGACGTGGCAACCGTTCGAGTACCATCTGCACATAAATGTCCTGGAGATGAGAGCAGTGCTTTTAACGTTGCAAGCCCTCAACGACTTTCTTCCCGTAGGGACAATTGCAGTCCACACAGACAACATGTCTGTAGTTTGGTATATCAACAAACAGGGCGGAACCAAGTCCTACCCCTTGTGTCGAGAAGCGCTCAGACTTTGGCAATGGGCGATCTCCTCTCATCGGTTTCTGGTAGCAACGCATATCCCTGGGAAAACCAACATTATAGCGGACAGATTGAGCAGAGCTATTCTCATGCCTCACGAGTGGTCTCTCAAGCAATCCATAGCGGAAGAGATTTTTCTGGAATGGGGTCGTCCATGTTGCGATCTTTTGCTACTCCCCAAAACAGCAAATGTCCAGACTTCTTCAGCCTCTTCCTCTATCAGGCCATCGCCCCAGAGACGCTCTGACCCAGGATTGGCCCCAGGGACTTCTTTATGCCTTCCCTCCATTTCCTCTGATCCCTCAGGTGATCCAGAAAGCTACCGCTTTGACAGCCAAATTGATTCTCATTGCCCCTTACTGGCCTCGACAAGTTTGGTTCCGTTCCTCCATCATCACCTTTTGGTGCAGCCGTGGCATCTGGACCCAGTGCCAGATCTACTGATTCACCAATCCGGTCAGCTGCACCGGTCAATCCCTTCTCTCAACCTCACAGCATGGTTGCTCCACTTCCTTCCTTAGCCAGGCTTCCTTTGATCTCTAACCCAGTTAGAGATATCATAGTACGTTCACTAAAATCCTCTACCAGGAGGATTTACACTAGCAAATGGAAACGTTTCTCTTATTGGGCTAAGGCCCAAAATATTGATCCTTTTACTGCCCCTGTTCAGGCAGTTCTGGACTTCTTAGCAGAGATTTTTCATGCAGGCTCCTCTTCTTCCACAGTCAGAGTTCAGTTGGCTGCTATTTCTAATTTTCATGTCGGGATAGCAGATCATAATATTATGTCCCATAGGCTCTGCAGGGCCTTTTTGAAAGGAATTTTCCTACTAAAGCCTCCAATCAGGAATCCTCCTCCTCAGTGGGATCTAAATTTAGTGCTGACATCCTTGATTCTTCCCCTTGAGCCAGCTGTTTCTTGTTCCCTAAAATATCTTTCTTGGAAAACGTTATTCCTAGTGGCTATTACATCTGCCAGCAGGGTGTCTGAACTTCATGCTCTTCGGTTCGACCCCCTATTTGATTTTCACAAAGACAGAGTATCTTTGAGAACTAATCCATCCTTTTTACCTAAGGTCGCTTCAAAAACAATCTGAATCAATCCATTGATCTCCTGTATTTTTCCTAAGTATTCAGATAGAGCTGAACAAAAGCTACATTATCTTGATGTCCACCGTCAGCTTAGATATTATTTGGACAGAACAAAAAAATTTAGGAAATCTGATCAACTTTTGTTTCCTATGCGGATAATAAAAAGGCCTTCCTGTTTCTAAAGTGACTTTGTCCAGATGGCTTTCTTGGTCATCACTGAAATTTATACGATCAGGGGAAAACAGCTGTGCTCAAAACCTAAAGCACATTCAACTAGGAGTTTAGCTACTTCTACAGCCTTTCAAGCTAGACTGCCTTTGGACACTATTTGTGCAGCGGCCACTTGGGCCACTCCTCACACTTTTGTTTCCCATTACAAATTGGACTTGGCCTCCAGGGACAGAGCCAGTTTTGGCTCTACAGTCCTCAAGAGTTTGTTCCATTGAGCCACCCAGGATAGAGGTGCTAGGACGGTCCCATCAAGCAAGAATGAAGGCGAGATTGACAACTTAACATTAAGAAGTTATGTACCTACCATAACGTTCCATGTTAGTTGTCTTCTCTCGCCTTCTTTCTGCGACCCTCCTCCTTCCCCTGGCCTGGACAGACCTTGTATAAGAAACTATTATGCTAAAGACCATTCAAACCTGGTCCTTTTTCCATCTGTAAGTTTCTTCTTCCTTTGGGAAGTATTTTATGCTTGGTGTTATTGCCCTTTGTCAACAAACGAGATCTGGGTATTTACTGCCTTGCATCATGGGATATGGGGCTGCCTCGAGCTGGTAAAAGGAGTTCTCGAGCTAAAGCAAGTGCCGAGTCGGAGCCGAGGATCGGCTCCGAACCCATCAAGCAAGAAAGAAGGCGAGAGAAGACAACTAACATGGAACGTTATGGTAGGTACATAACTTCTTATTTTCATGGTACTAATTCTAAGTATATGTATAAGTTACGTGTACCAAAAATGGGGTGCAAATACAGTGAAAACCATGTAAATTATAGTTTAGTTGATCACAACTTTAATACAGATGTGTAATGCTCACACTGTCATTTAAACCTGGATATTTTATTGCTTCAAGTTTGAGTTGCCAGATCAATTCTCAATATGCAAGAGTTGATTCCCAGGCACCACAGCCTTCTCTAAAATTCCAAACTCAAATTTCCTAAAACCCAGACAAGTCTGGGTGTGCCTGTAAAAAGCATTTTTAGAATTGCACTTTTAAAATATTTTTATAATGCTAGTATATATATATATATATATATATATATATATATATATATATTTTTTTTTTTTTTAAGGCTTGATGGTACCTTAAAAACAAAGTGAGGTTGGTCAGCTACTACATGGTGCAGTTTGTGATAACTAGGGTCTTAAGTGCAAATCTCTGTTGGATAAAGGTTTGGGTAATGCACTGATTCCTGAAGAGCTTTGGTCCTTCAGTTCAGTGATTTCTAACTAAGTTACAAATATCATTAGGAAGTATTGGTTGGTGTTTAAAGGCAATGAAGAGCTACATCATGTAGTAGGAGACCAACCTCACTTTGGTGTCAGTTCAACTCAAAGTTGAGGAGTCTTTAAAAAAAAAAAAAAAAAAAAAAGGAGTACTTTGTAGCACTTGAGCAAGTTACTTGCTACAGCTGTCACAAGGACATTGATACACTTACCACAGAACACTGAACCTCATTAAAAAGACTCTTCTGCACTCCTGTTGTAGCAGGCTGGTTGCTACAACTGTAACAAATACCTTGTTAAATTTGACTTAGAAAACTAACCTTCTACTGTAACTGCAAATGCAGGATTGGCATTATTTATCGTCATCATCAACATCATCCCCCTTTTTCCCATTTTCTACATGGGGTTGGGGGTGTAATATCGGTCACCATCCCTCTCTCTCTTCAGTACCACCCTACAACATTCTTCAACACTCATGACTGACTTTCACAGGTTTTTCTCTCACACAATCCGTCCACCTCTTTACCGGATACCCTAATTTCCTCTTGCCTTCTTCCTGTCTGTCCCAAATCATCTTTATCAGATTGTATTCTGCTTTTCAGCACATATGCCTGAATCATCTTAATTTGCTCTTTCACCTTTCCTGCAATTGGAGCAACTTTGACTTCTGCTCTTATGCCCTCATTTCTTCATCTGTCCCACAGTGTGCATCCTGCCACCCATCTCAGGCACTTCATTTCCATCACCTGTAACTTCCTCAACTACTCTGCCTTTACTGCCCAGGTTTCTGTACTGTACAGTAGTACTAGTGGCACCACGGTTTTGCACATCTTACTTTTCAGCTTCTGGCTGATGTCTTTGCAACTTCATGTATCAGTGCAGGTACTGCACTCGTGCACCTTTGTCACCTGCCAATTATGCCCCCTAACATCTTGTACCTGGGCAGCTGCCCTTTTATCTCTCCCTTGTTATGGCTCTGGTTTAATTTATAACTGAGTCAACCATCTTTACAGATGTTTAGGTTCAATATTTTTGAGAGATCCCCAGTCTTTGCAACTTCAACAATGTGGCATAACCATTCAAGTCATTGCTGATGCTCTCCTGTCAGAATTGATATCTTTACTTTTTTTTTTTTTTGGTAAACTTACAAGAAGGCTTCTCTGATTTCACTGTCTGTCCATTGCATGACAGTTCAGTTTCATGGGCTAAGTGACTGTGTTATCATGCATGTTTGTTCCTTGTTTTATTGTTGTAAAACTGTACTTAAGTTTGGCATGTCAGTTGTTACAGGTGTTGCTTCCATGCATAAAGAGAGATTTTTTCAAACATTTAAGCAGACTGATTGTACATAAGACACAATCTCTTACTATTATCAGTGCCATCTTCATTCCAGGGATGTTTGTTAAAGCACGCTTGAGTGAAGGAGTAGTGTCGGAATCTGGTCTGAGTGTATGAATACTCCCCTATGTATGCACACACACACAGTTATGTGTTAACTTTTTATTTAAATATACTTGCTGTTAACTACTCTGCAAATTCTAACTTACTAATGTGTTTTTATGCTTAATACTGTTTTTAAGCAGTTATGGAGCTTTTTTAAAATGTTTTATGACTTGTACTGGGAAACTGAATTTCTGTGGTGTCAGTTGAACACTAGGCCTCTTGTTTCTGTTAATTATCTGCTTTATTTGGAAGTTCTGAAAGGAAAATACTGTATTGTTTCACTTTTTATTTCATCTATATGAAATTTACCACTGATGTAATACTGCTATAGCCATTTTTAGTCAAAGTCAAAAGTAACTTTGTCATTTAGATCTACATAAGTGTAGATTAAATGAGATTCTGTGCAATCAGCTCATCGTGGTTCAGACAAAAATGAAATTGCCTACATAGAAGGACATAATTTAAAACAATATATAGTAATACTACCAAGGTCTTATACATCAACTCTACATTTAGGTATATAGCTACATATATTCTTTGAAACACACACTTAAGATACTAAAAACACACATCTAGCAGCAAAGTTCAATAATAGTATTGCACATGAACCATGTACCACATTATAGATAAGCAAGCACGTAGCAGTAGCACCTGGGTTAGTCATATAAATTATAATGATTGTCTGGGAAGTCCCAACATCATGGCTTGTCAATGAGCAGACCTAATGTTGGAATTAAGAAGTCCGATCATCTTTGGATAAAAACGTCTTTGAAGCTAGTTATTTTGCATCAAATACTGTGGTATCTTTTACCCGACGACAGGCTCATAAACAGACTGTTTGCAGGATGAGTTGCATCATTTAGTATTTTGGTGGCTCTTTAGGCTCCTCGGTGTATAAAGATCCTGGATTGTGGGCAGACTAGTGCCAGTTATCCTCTCAACAACTCTCACCACTCTCTGCAGGGATTTCTTATGTGCGACCGAATAACTCCCATACCATACCAAAAAAATGGATGTTAGAATGCTTTCAATTGCTGCTCTGTAGAAGGTGGAAAGTGCTAACAATAGTAGATGTTCTTCATCTCACATTGCTGCAGTCCTTACACTTGGGTAGTCCGCTGTCCCAGTCGGCCCGAATACCAAAGTATAAGGCTGACGTCGGTCAAGGCGCATTAGTCTGATGTCAGGACGTCAGGGTACAAATGCGCATGACCGACGTCATATCCTCAGTCTTTTTTGCCGCATGGTCCGATGCAGAAGCAGTATTGCGAGTGCAGGTTGGCGTTCTGAAATTTTCTGAAGTCGGAGTTTCAGACCGAATCAAAGTTGGCTAAGTACCCGTGGGGAATATTTTGGTTTTTCTTGCCTCAGTATTTAACCGGATGTCAGAAAAAGTGAATAACTGTATTTCTTGTGAAACAGATACCTCATAGGGATTACCATACCTTGTGTATACCTTGCTTAGGGCCTGAGCACGACGTTGTTGGATGTCGCTCTTGTGCTAGATTTAACAAACGCACTATAAAGAGAAGATTAGACTGTGCCAGGTTAGTTTTTGGGAAGCGTTGTAATTATAAAATGCCGTCGGATGCTCCGATGCCCGCTTCGTCTAAAAAGCGCAAGGACAAAGCAGCAAAGCCTAGGTTGGAAGAACCGTCTGTCCCGGACGTCGGTTCTTTAGAGGGCTCGGTGGAGCCGGTGGTTCTGCCAGAAGTTTCTTTGGAGTCTCAGGGAGAGACTTTACTGTTACAAGATGTGTCCTCTCAGGAGGTAGGCCAGGCTGAAGGGGCTTCTCAAGTAGCTGTTCTCCCCTCCCTTCCTAAGGTGGTTAGGCCCTCCCCTTCTGTTTCCAAGGCTTCTTCGAGAGGCAGGCCAGGTTTAACTTCAGTGGGTGTCTCTCCTAGTTCTTCAGGGTCTCTGCCTAAGAAACATATGCTTAAAATGGCAGAAGATTTGATTACTATGATTAGAGGTTCTATGCCCCCTCCTGATGAGAGGCCTAGGGTGGAACCTGAGCTTGAGATTTTTGAGCAGTGTTCGGAGGCTTCTGAGTCTTTGGCTGAAGACTTACAGGAGTATCCTCCTTATTCTGATGTAGATGATTCTACTCCTTCGGCTTCTCCTCCTGAGGATTTTTCTTTTTCAGAGACTCTTCATTCCATGAGGGAGCATTTTAAATGGGAAGGTCAAGATTTCTCTGATTCCAGGAAAAGGCTTAGGGAATTTTTGTTTCTACCCCAGCATAGGCCTTTAGCTATACCTCCTGTTCTGGATGTGGTGGAAGATGTTTTTGCAGAGGCTTCCCTGAACCCTGATTCTTTGCCTCCTGCCCCAGTTAAACCGGATAGGTATTATAGGGTGCCTGAAGCTCATAAGTATCTTTTTAAGAGTCCTAGGGCAGACCCAGAAACTGTTTCTCAGGGGCCTAAAGGTGTTAAGGCTTCTGTTGTTAAAAATCCTGTTCCTCCTGATAAAGAGGCAAGGGCTTTGGATAGATGGGGAAAGAAGGTGTATACTTCTTCCACTTTAGCCATGAGGGCTTTGAATTGCCAGTTCCACATGTTAAAATACCAAAATTATCTCCTTTCACAATTGAAGTCTAAGGTGGATGCTCTGGCGGAAGGCATTTGGAATATGTGATAGCAGTGCTAAGATGCCTGGGGTATTCTGTGAACAAAATAAAGTCCAGTCTAGTACCCTCTCAAGACATGTGCTTTCTGGGTGTGAGACTGAATACAGCTACCCAGATGGCCTTTTTAACCCCGGACAAACAAAAGAATCTTTCCCTTTACTTCCATCAACTATCTCTTCAGTCCGGGCTGACTGCAAGGACAGTCCTTCAAGCCTTAGGGTTCATGGCATCTTGTATTCTGGTGCTTCCCAATGCCAAACTGCATATGAGGAAGCTGCAATGGTATCTCAAAAATGTATGGACACAGCACTGCCAGGATTTGGACACTGTCATTCAAATAATACCTTGCATTCAAAGGAATTTTTGTGGTGGGCTCAGGAATGTCACCTAAACAAGGGACTCTCTGTGACCCGGCCAGAGGCGAGTCAGATTCTAACGACAGATGCCTCAGACATAGCTTGGGGAGCTCATCTGAATGGAAAGTGGATACAAGACAAGTGGCCTGTCAGACTACAGCATCTACATATCAACATGAAGGAGATGTTAGCAGTCCAGTTTGCATTAATGGCTTTCAAGGAGTTACTTCTTCCAGGGCAGGTGTTGATTCTAACAGACAACACAACTGTCATGTGGTACATCAACAAACAAGGGGAACACATTCTTATCCTCTATGCAGGCAAGCAATGATTTTGTGGGAGACTGCACTCAGCTTGCAACTAAATCTTCAGGCAAGGTTTCTGCCGAGCACAGAACTCCTTAGCAGATGTGTTAAGCAGGCAAATCATGGATCCCCACGAGTGGAAACTGGATCTTCATGTATTTCGGAAATTGACAGTGTCATGGGGAACTCCAGACATAGATCTGTTCGCTTCTCCACTAAACCACCAGCTGCCAAAGTTTTGCACAAAAGGTTTCATCACACAGCTTGGAAAGTGGATGCTCTTTCTTTCAGTTGGAAAAATCTTCATGTGTATGCCTTTCCACCTCTGCCTCTCCTCCCAAAGGTACTCCTAAAGGTCAGACAAGACAAGCCAAGGATGATTTTAATAGCTCCAGATTGGCCTCGGCAACACTGGTACCCATTACTGAGGAGTCTGGTAAGGAAGCTTCCATGGCCTTTACCTTTGATTCCACACCTATTGTCTCAGAGGGACGGTCATCTACTCAATGTCAAGCTTCACTCTCTTCATCTAACAGCCTGGCATATTCTGTTTTGAACCACAGCAGGTCTCAACTTCCTCAACAAGTTTTGAATGTGATTATGGAAGCCAGAAGACCTAGTACAAGGAAAGTGTATGCAGAAAAATGGAAGAGATTTTTATTTTGGAGTGCAGCAAAGGATTTGGAGGTTTCTGAGCCTAATTTGAGTGTGGCTCTTCAATATCTTACTGAGTTATTGGACAAAGGTTTGTCTTTCTCTTCCATTAAGATTCATGCTGCAGCAATTTCAGCTCACTATGATTGTGACCCACCATTGTTTTCTCATCCTTTGTTCAAGCAATTTCTTAGAGGGGCAAAGAATATAAGACCCCAATGAGCTCCTACTCCTGCTTGGGACCTCAATTTTGTGTTGGAGAAACTCACTCTACAACCTTTTGAGCCTCGCGGCTACTGCTGAATTGAAATACTTGTCATGGAAGACTGCTTTTTGTTGGCCATTACTTCTGCAAGAAGGGTTTCTGAATTGCAGGCCCTTATGGCGGTTGAGCCTTTTTGATTTTCCATAAGGATAGGGTATCATTACACTAATCCTTCCTTTATGCCTAAGGTGGTCTCTAGTGTGGCTTTAAACCAAACTATTCATTTGCCTACTTTTATGCAGATCCCCAAAATAAGGGGAAAAGATTTTGCACACTTTAGATGTACACAGGCAGTTGCGTTATTATTTAAGCAGGACTAAGGATTTTAGGCAGTCTCAGCAGTTGTTTGTTTCTTTTGCTTTGAGTTCTCAGGGCAAGCCTGTGTCAAAACAAACTATTTCTAAGTGGATTGGGTTTTGCATTGCATTTTGTTATTCCCATCATGGCAAGGAGATTCCAGCTGGGATTAGGCCTCATTCCACTAGGGCTACTGCCACTTCAACAGCATTTCTAAGGGGTGGCAACTAAGGATATTTTGGAGGCAGCTACTTGGAGTTCAGTGCATACTTTCTAAGCATTACCACCTTCCTCTCTACTCTAAATCTAGGGCTGGTTTTGCACGGCTATTTTGCAGGGCATGTTGACAGCTCCTGCTTCTTTATGATTTGCCAGCCTCCCTTACCTCTGCTTTGGGATTCTACCCAAGTGTAAGGACTGCAGCAATGTGAGATGAAGAACATGGTACAGTTTTGTACCTACCATAAATGTAGATGTTCGAAGATCCACATTGCTGCAGTCCAATTACCCTCCCTCCTTCCCTCTGTGTTTAGGGGTGGTTGTGTGGGTGGGGTTGTACTTTGTAAATTTGTATATATTGTACATATATTTGGTACAGGAGTGTTTGGTGTTTTTTGGTTTTGGCCTTATCTTTTTAGGGTCTTCTGACATCTGGGGCAAGAAAAGACTGAGGATATGACGTCGGTCATGCGCATTTGTACCCTGACGTCCTGACGTCAGACTAATGCGCCTTGACCGACGTCAGCCTTATACTTTGGTATTCGGGCCGACTGGGACAGCGGACTACCCAAGTGTAAGGACTGCAGCAATGTGGATCTTCGAACATCTACATTTATGGTAGGTACAAAACTGTACTTTTCACCTTTTTGAGTCTTCTCAAAAAGTGGAGACATTGGTGTACTTTTTTCACTGTGTGGTAAGTGTTCCCAGACCAAGAGAGATCATCATAGAAATGAACTCAGAGTAATATGGTACCTCTTCCCCTTTCTACCGTCTGACCATTGATCAGGAGGGGTGTAGGGGTGTTTGCCTCTGCCTCTTCCTGTAGTCTACGATGATCTCTTTTGTTTTACGTACATACAGGTCAAGGTTGTTTCTTGCACACCAGGCAATCATTGTGTTAACCTCTTCTCTGTATGCACTCCCGTCCTCTCTCCTGATGAGGCCCATGACTGTGGTATCCTCAGCAAACTTGATATGATTTGTTTTTATTAATATGATGATATGATTTGATTTGATTGTTAAATCACAATTTTAGTGAAGATTGCTTTGTTTGGATTTTCTGTGGAGATATTTTTCATTTTTTTGACAGTGGAATTTCTAAGTAAATGCTTATTTATGCTGTTTAAAATGGTTTCTGTTTCATTTAGGTTCATAGGAGGTTACTAGGCTAATGGCCCTAGGTCTTTAGAAGCTTAGCCATATTACTCTAATTGACAATAGTTAGATGGTCATTGTTAGCAGTGCAATTCTGTGATCAGCACCGACTACCCCTGTCCATGAGTGCCACCCCCCCCCCCCGGATTGAATTTATAGTCACCCACATGAGCTCTTCTTCACGTAAAGTGGGAGCTTATTCAGGAGGAATGGCAATCACTGGGAGATGTAGCTTTCTCTCCAACATGTTTTGTTAATGTCACAGGCTAGGTTGAGATCTCTGGAGTGAATGACTCTTGTCCCGTTTGATTTGCAAATATGCAGCATTTCCATTAGGGCAGAGTCAGAGACTGCTCTGTAGGTCAGGCACAGGTTGCCTGTAAACAGCCGGTCTTTTCATGTAAGTCATGTTTTGGAGACCCTAGATTTTCTTGGTTAGAAACCTCTGTGGTGTAGGGGTGTTTGCCTCTTCCTGTAGTCTACGATGATCTCTTTTGTTTTACTTACATTCAGGGCAAGGTTGTTTTGTGCACACCAGGCAATCGGTGTGATCAGGTGTCTGGTAAGATACATACAGAAGGGAGCACTGTACTTGATTAGTGCTCTGATAAGGGTCGAGTACAGTGGAGTTATAACCACCTTAGTTTTGGATATGATGCCCTTATTTATGAGATATGCAATGTAGAAAGCTTTCCTTACCGCTATGGACACATGGAGATCAAAGTTTAGATTGATGTCAACCTGTATGCTGAAGTCTCCACCACTGATGTCCTTCAAGAATGCAACTGCAGTCATAACATATGGGTTGTCCTGCCTCAGGCAGCCCTCGGTCGGTCGGAATCCAAAGTCTGGGTCCGGCATCGGCTAGTGTCGCCTCCTCTCCAACGTCACAACGGCTGGAGTATAAAGGCATCGGCTGACGCCATCTTCTTCAAGTCTTTCTTGCCGCGCGGTGCCCGAAGCAGAAGCAGTTCGCAAGTGCCGGTCGGTCAGCTCCTGTGTTTTCAGTACCGAAGTCATCTAAAAGCTAAGTACCCCATTGGGGAACATTTTTTCTTGCCTCAGCCGATGTCAGAACAAATTGAGAAAGTTAATAATTGTTTGTCTTGTGGTAAACAAATACCTCATAAGGACTTCCATTCTTACTGCCTTCCTTGCCTGGGCCCAGACCACGACGTCTCGGCCTGTGCTGCCTGTGCTTGCTTTAAGAAGCGCACTCTCAGGCGCCAGGCAGAATTTGCCGAAGACTTTTTCGGTGAATCTTTCGCATATATTATGCCGTCGGATCAACAGACAACTCAATCTGCCAAAAATCCCCGGCCCGCGTCCGCCACCGATGTTACTCCTAAATCCTCCGCTAGTGCTTCGGTCCCTTCGGAAGCGGTGATTCAACCGCTCCAGGCCAACGACACAGCGTTAACACGTCCTTCGGTCTCGGAGACCTCTCCGGTGCCGGTTGTTGATTTTCCTCCGGAAACCGAAGTTCTGGATCTAACCGACACCATTCCCGTAGACAAGGTTACTCCTGCACGTGGGGCTGCTAGGCCTCCTGTATCCATGTCTATCAAGGCCTTTGCACGTGCTAAGGCCGCCAGCCAGGCCAAGGCCCATCCTAAACCTGCTGCTCAGGCCCCTTCCTCTGATAAACAGATCATGTCTCTTGCTGCAGATCTTATTTCTCTTATCAGGGGGTCTCAGCCTCACCCTGACAGAGGCTCTCAGCCACCTGCAGAGAAAAGGCCCAGAACTGAGCAGGCTGACAACCTCTCTTCAGATGAAGCCTCTGGGGATTGAGCATTCAGATACCCAAGAAGAATCCTTCCAGGCCTATGAGGACTCTGATGCTGAGGAATCAATTCCCTCTGCCTCCCCTCCAGAGGATTTCTTGTTTGGTGAAGTCCTACACTCTATGAGGGAACATTTTCAATGGCAGGGTCAGGAATTCTCTGATTCCAGGAAAAGGCTGCGTACCTTCCTCAAGCTTCCCCAGCACAGACCTTTAGCTATTCCTCCAGTTATGGATGTTTTGGATGATGTTTTCTCTGACTCCAGTGCTAACCCTGATTCTCTCCCCCCTGCTCCTGTCAAGCCAGACAGATATTATAGGGTTCCTGACACTCACAAGCATCTTTTTAAGGCCCACTCTGTGGATCTAGAAACTATTTCACAGGGCCCCAAGGGAGTGGCTTCTTCCACTGCCAAGAATCCTCTGCCAGCGGATAGGGAAGCTAGGTCCCTGGAGAGATGGGGTAAAAAAGTTTATACCTCTACCACCCTAGCCATGAGGTCACTTAACTGCCTTTTTCATATGTTTCAGTACCAGGATTTTTTACTGGATGATTTACAGAAAAAGCTAGCCTCTCCAGAGCCTATTGATAGAAAAGCATTGCAGGATCATATACATAACACTCAGCAGGTTAACAATCATTTTCTTCAGTGTGGTTATGATGCATTGGAGGCTTCATGTAGGGCAGCTATGACTGGGGCTGTGATACGTAGACATGCTTGGTTAAAAGATCAGCCATTGCCAGACCATGTTAAAGTAAAGTTACTTGATGCACCTCTGGAAAAACAGAAGCTTTTTGGTGCTAATGCACAAGATGTGTTGAAGTCCATTGAGGAAAAAGCTAAATCAGTACAGACAGTCAAATATTTCCTCCAGGTTCAGCCACCCAGATTCAGCAGGAATTGGCCTTCAAAGAATTGGTCCTTCCCAGACTCTGACAAGTTTCAAAGAGGAAAAAGCAGGCGTGCCCAAGGTAGAGGGCAATACAGAGGATCTTACAGGGGCCGCCAATGGCAACCTCCAAATCAAAGAAGTGGCGCAGGCAGCCCTGCTGCACCACAAGGACAATCACAATGACTTGACTTTCATACTGCCTACAAAGGCTCAAAGAGAAGCACCTTTGGGCGGAAAATTATCCTTATTCTCAAAAAACTGGCATTTCTTAACCAAGGACAACTGGATTCTGGATTTAATAGACAAGGGTTACAGATTCCACTTCCATACTTTACCAATAAGACAAGGCATGCCAAACCTGCCACATCATCAAAGGGCAGAG